>NC_135808.1:7271873-7576884 GCF_964213995.1 Mustelus asterias | reverse complement strand
ATTTTCTTTTTGGTTTCAGACTAACATTAAATGTTAATTGCAACAATGGATATATTGTTTATATTTGTGATATTCTGAATTTTGAACTTCTTGTGAAATGTTTTTTTTTTGCCAACCAAAATATTATTTATTTCCAATAGAATCTCTCCCATTAAAGCCCAAAGGGCATCATAAGGTAAGCAGAACCTTGATAGAATTTCCTACCGTTCATCTATGCATTGAATTGTTGACTTGAGTCTCAGCAGCGCAGTGGTTAATACCTTCGGCAAACAATATATGTGTTTCAGTACTATTCTAGATTATACATGTGAGAAAGTGTCTAATTGATTCAGATCTCCCTGAATTCCTAACAGGCAAAGGATTGCACATCGAATAGAAGAATACTAAGAAGTGTAGGGAAATAAATGTTGGAGAACATTTCAACAAATCCCATGAGTGTTATCGTGTATTGTGAGCGGAATTGAACATAAACGTTGTACAGGGCTTTGGGGAGACCACATCTGGAGTATTGTGTGCAGCATGAGTCATCCTATTTAAGGAAGGGTGTAAATTTGTTGGAAGCAGTTCAGAGTAGGTCCAAAAATGTGCGGGTTAGGTTGATTGGCTAACTGGCCATGTTAAAAAAAATTGCCCTTCGTGTCCTGAGATGCGTAGGTTAGAGGGATTAGTGGGTAAAATATGTAGGGATATGGAGGTAGGGCCTGGGTGGGATTGTGGTCGGTACAGACTCGATGGGCCGAATGGCCTCTTTCTGTACTGTAGGGTTTCTATGATTTCCATGATTTCTAGATTTACTAGATCAATACTTGGAATAGGCGGGTTGTCTTAAAAGGAAAGGTTGGATAGGGCGAGGCTTTTATCCATAGGTGGGGGAGGGGAAATGAGTGAGGAGATGAAGGGTTACTTTTGTTCTTTTCATTTCTCAACGTGCTAACGTTTACTCCAAGATATGTTGTACATTCTGAGCGTTTCCCAGGAAATTCTCTCTCTAGCTCAAGTTATGTGAATCTTGCAGTCTTGTGTAAATGTGACGATTTTGGTTTCTTTTAAATCTGGGCCCAAGTTACTTGTGTGGTGAAATACACCCCAACCTCTGGCTCTGGTGTCCCTTCAGACTGACCTAACTGCTCTGCCATTCAAGAACATCCTGGCTGATCTGATCTCTCCACCTTCATTTCTACCCCTATAATCGTTCACCTCCTTGCTTTTCAAGAATCAATCTACTTCTGCCTTTAAAATATTCAAAAACTATGTTTCCACTGCAGTTTGAGGAAGATGGCTTCAAGGTTTCAGATACCTTTGTGAGGAAAATAATTCAGATAAATAAAACCCTGTAAGTTGATACTACAATATTTTCCCATGGACAGTACCTTCAAAAAACCTTTCTGCAGGCAAAGGTGAATCACACAGGTCTCATATCCAGGTAGTCAATTAGTTACCCTCTAGCCTCCCTACTTCATTCTTTCTTGACATTGAATATGCAGTCAATGTACAATAATGTACAAACCTGGCATTTCTAAAATCTTCCAGCATCTATGAAGAGTCGGTCCACTACAAGCACACATGCTTCATCTATTGTCTACAGGTGTCCAGAACATGCACCTTCTTCCCAGTAAGACAACCCTTCAATATTGAACAGCCAAACCACCCAGGTGTGTTGTCAGCAGAATTCAGAACATGTTACATTACCCTTTTCATTCATCCATTTTATCTGGTTGCAAAACATGGCAATCTCTTAAAACTGCGCATTTGTATCACCTCCCTAAAGTCTGGTGTCCTGAATTGATTGCAGTGCCCCAGCTCAGACCTAACCACTGTTATATAAAAGTTGGCGGGTGGCACGGTTGCACAGTGGTTAGCACTGCTGCCTCACAGTGGCAGGGACCCAGGTTCAATTCCTGCTTTGGTCACTGTCTGTGCAGAGCCTCCATGTACTCCCTGTGTCTGCGTAGGTTTCCTCCGGGTTCTCCGGTTTCCTCCTGCAGTCCAAAAGATGTGCATTGGCCATTGCAAAATTTGCCATCAGTGTACCCAAACAGCATTGTGGTGACTAAGGGATTTTCACCATAATTCCACTGCAGTATTAATGTCAGCCTACAATAACTAATAGACACTAATAAATAAACTTAAAGTTTTAGCACAACTTCCTTCCTTTGTACTTTGTTAATGAAGCGAAATGATCCCTTCTTAACCTGTTATGCCATTTGCAAACATTCGTGTGTGCACACGGCCACGACTGTACCCTTTTTAAAATTGCACTGTTTAGTTCATATTGCCTCTCTTTTCTTTTCCTACCAATGTGCATTTCTTGAGACTCTCTGCAGTCAATAACAGGTTACGTTCATGTATAGGTCGTTAATACCCTCCTCATGGTTTAGTACATTTTTGACCTAGCAACTCATTATACTGTGCAACGCACATAATTTTTATATCACTTAAAGCAACATGTGAATTTATACTGTATTCCTGAACATAATTATCTGATAAATGAGAGGTGAGACCAATTTCCTTTATCCTGTTACAGTGAGTTTGCAAATACCGCTTAGACGTGTCTGGTTGGTAACATGGTTACTGTGGTTGTGAGACGTCTTGTACGTTGCAAATAATTAGTTCCCTTGCACTTAAGCTAAACAAATAATACTAGTATGAGTTCTTCGCGAGTTGCATTGTCTATTACTGTGTACATAATTCGGGCGAGGCTGTAGAACGGTATTCTCCGTTTGCCTCGTGCAGGATTTTACGAGCCTCGCCCGAGCGAGGCCGTCAAATAGCCTCTATCTATTAACCTATTTGTCTTTGTATCTACCTCTGTGTCTTTCTGATTTATTTTCTTTGGGCGATATTCCCTGGGCTCCCTGCGGCGTGTTTCTCGGCGGCGGGAGGCAGCCTACCATTAGCCAGCGGCGGGAACTTTTCTTCCCGCCGCTGTCAAGGGGATTTCTAATTGAATCCACCCCGTGCCGCCGGGAAACTCGGGGCGCGCCGTCGGCGGGAACGGAAGAACAATTTATCTGAATAACTGGAACTGCCCAAGAGGACGCTGAAGGTTCACTGTATTCTTTATTTTCAAAGCGCCGAGAGGGAAGTGCTTCGAGCTCCGGCCAGGAAGGGAAGAAGAAGAAGAAAAGGAAGGTGAAAGAGCTCCCCACGATGGCCTGCCCGGATTACGTCCATGACAGCCGCCCCCAGGGAGCAAGACCCTAACCACAAGAACACAGGACTGCTCAGACAGACACTTATTTAAGTTTCTCAGTCATCCCCACGTATTTGCGATAGAGTAGAAATTATTTCTTTTTTTTCTATATTGTTTCACTACTTTACATGTGCAGCCAGGTAAATCATGACAGGGGGGTTACACATCATACCCGGAACAGAATTCCATCACCTTTTCCGCTTGCCTCGTTGTATTCATTATTTACACAAATCAAATGAGAATGAGAAGGGATAGTAAAATGGTTGCAAATTGGAATTTAATAAGCTGTTTCATTTCGAACAGTAAATCACCAGACACGAGGCAAACCGCTGATTCCACAATTTCCCGGTCTCACCGACGCCGCTGCCGGCGAGAACGGAGAATTTGGTTTGGTTTCATGCTTTGCCTCTCACCGTTCCTGCTGCTCTTGCAGTAGCCTCTCTCTATTTGCGCAACACCAGACACCCTTATGGCCCCAGCCTTTCTCAGTAAAAGTTTGATGGAAACTCTGACGCGCTGGCTACTGCAGATGTTTGTTTTATTTTAAGCCGGGCACATGGCCAGAGGAACAAAGCTCACTCGCCCATCTTAACCGCCGTGCAATGTTGCGAAAGGTCCAACGAGTGCGCGGAATGGGTGCTGTGGATGTGTGTCAGAGGGTGTTTGTTGGACATTTTTTGCTCCACATCCACCTGATGAGGCTTTTACAAGACCCCTGATCAGAATTCCCCATTAACACCAAACCCAAACGCAACAACAGTCAGATCAACACATGAAGATCAAAACAGAATTATTCACCAGCATTTAACAAGTGTAAGACCATAAGACAATAAGATAGGAGCAGGAGTAGGCCACTCGGCCCATCGAGTCTGCTCCGTCATTCAGTCATGGCTGATATCTTTCTCATCCCCATTCTCCTGCCTTTTCCCCATAACCCCTGACCTCCTTATTAATCAAGAGCCTATCTATCTTTGTCTTAAAGACACTCAATGGCCTGGCCTCCACAGCTTCTGCGGCAAAGAGTTCCACAGATTCACCACTCTCTGGCTGAAGAAATTCCTCCTCATCTCTGTTTTAAAGGATCGTCCCTTTAGCCTGAGGTTGTGCCCTCTGGTTCTCGTTGTTCCTGCTAGTGGAAACATCTTCTCCACGTCCACTCTACCCAGGCATCGTAATATCCTGTAAGTTTCAATAAGATCCCTCCTCATCCTCCTAAACTTAGCTGCCTTTATACTAGGTGGGAAAATGTGTGGGCCACATTCGCAGGAACTCTGGGCAAAATGGGCAGTCTTTTGATTATCAGTTAAAAAATGACAAATAAACACACGAACATGACTATTAATCGTTGCCTTTCATTATATAGATCATAGAACATTGCCTTTCATTATATGTTCCACTTTTGCCATCGCACCCCACGATTTTGAAGAAACATGAGCCATTTGCTCGGTGGTTCCATCCCTCCGGGAATTGCACTAAAACAAGCTATATGTGTACACTTTGAGAAGTGTAACGCCCCAAATATGTGGTGTAAACCCAGTTTAGAAACAGAATGCACGGTAAGAAAGAGATGGGGTATCAAGTCAAGGGCCTCCTCCAGGAAGTGTGCGACCATGACTACTGGAAGAGAACAGTTAATAGGGACAATCAGCGTTAATAGACAAACTTGGGACAACTTGAAGCTCACTCCCTCCATAGTAAATCTAACCAGATCGGATTCCCCGCTGGGGTCACATCCTATTTTGTTATTCATTCGTGGGACATGGGGCGTCGCTGACTGACCCATCCAGAATTGCCCTTGGAGGGTAGTTGTGGGTCACCCACATTGCTGTGACTCTGGAGTCACATTTTAAAAAATTCATTCATGGGACATGGGGGTCGCTGTCTGGCCAGCAGTTATTACCAAGCGTAGTTGCCCTTAGAGGACAGCTTAGAATCATTGCTGTGGCTCTGACAAGGTAAGGACGACATTTCCTTCCTTAAATGATATTAGTGAACCAGACGTTTTTTTTCCCTGACAATGGCCATCAGTAGATTCTTAATTCCAGATTTTTTGTATTAAGTTCAAATTCCACCATCTGCCGTGGTTGGTTTCGAACCCGAGTCCCCAGAACATTAACTGAGTTTCTGAATTAATACCACTAGGCCAGCAGCTCCCCCCCCCCCCCCCCCCACTATTTTACCCCTCTATTGAAGTGATTGGTCGGAGGGGTGGGGGTAGGGTGCACACTGGCGATCCGGTGGTTCTCCCGCTCGGCTGGTGAGCTTAACGTTGGTCCTGCAACTCATTCTGACAATGGGATACCCAATTTTCCTGCTTTGTTTCTATTTGATGTTGGTGACCGGCTTGCGTAGGGATGGATAGTCGTGGGCAAAACATCCCAAACACTGCTGGCGGAGAGAACCTGGGGATCACTCGTGTTAGACGAAACATTAGTGAGGCAGTGGCCGCAGTGTTTATTAGTGTCAATAAAAGAACGTGTGGGCGAGTGTGTGTGTGTGTGTGTGTAGAGGGGGGACGGACGGAATTCTGAGAGAAAGTTTTTAAAAATTCATTCATGGGGCATGGGCGTCACTGGCTGGCCTGCATTTATTGCCCGTCCCTCGTTGCCTGAGGGCAGTTGAGAGTCAACCACATTGCTGTGGCTCTGGAGTCACATGTAGGCCAGACCAGGTAACGACGACAGTTCCTTCCCTAAAGTGCACCAGATGGGTTTTTTCCGACAATGGTTTCATGGTCATCAGGAGATCCTTAATTCCAGATTTATTTTATTTGAATTTAAATTTCACCATCTGCCGTGGCGGGATTGGGACGCGGGTCCCTAGATCATTAGCTGAGTTTCTGGATTAATAGTCTAGCGATATTACTAGACCATCTCCTCCCCCCATTTACCCTCCCCCCATTGAACTGATGGAGGGGCGGGGGGGGGGGGGGGGGGTGGCGGGGGAAGAGGTGGGGTGGGTAGAGTGCAAACCGGCGATCAGCTGATGACCTTAACGCTGCTCCTGCAACTCATCCTGAAAATAGGATACCCAATTTTCCTGTATTTTATTTTGTTGCTGGCGACTGGCGCTCGTAGGGAAAGTCGTGGGCAAAACTTCCCAAACGCTTCTGGCGGAGATAACTTGGGGATCACTCGCGTAACACTGAACATTAGTGAGGCATTGACAGCAATGTTTATTAGTGTCAATAAAAGAGTGAGTGGGCGACAGTGAGATGATGGGGAGGGGGTGGGGGGGGAGGGGGGGGGGTGGAGAAGGGAGAAATTCTAAGAGAAAGGCCGATAGAGTAGGCGAGAAAGGGAGAGAAAGAGACTGAGTGAGAGCGAAAGGGAAGTCGAATAGGTGAAGGAGATGAAAGAAAACATGTTCAGGAAGCGGAGAGAAATTGTCCATATTTGGAGGAATGCGTGTGTCTGAGAGAATTAAGCAATCAAATCCGCCGAATGACTCATTTCTGTCCCTCACCATAGCGCTTTGTTCCTCCAAACCCCTCATCTTGCAAGGCAATTGCAATGAGTCGTTTATTCAGTTTGACCAATAGTGTGGGTTGTTTATGCAGTTTGATCAATAGTGTGAGCTGCGCTCACCAATGACCTGTTTGTGGGTTTCAGCTCAGCGTGACCTTGCAAGCTATCTGGCTGTTACACTGAAGGCGGTGCGGAATTAACGGGGAGGGGGGAGAGGGGGAGTCTGAAATTATTGAAGCGTGTTTAGAATAGAGAGTACAACTTCTTGATCTCCCCGAGCAGAAAATGCTGTTGGTTGCCCCATATTTCCCTCGTTTCCGATTGTCGGTTTTGCTTGCATTACTTCATTTGCAAACTGTGTGAGCACTCGCACAGAGAGTGTGTAACTATAGGTGGAGAAGGTCAAGAATAATCGTGCCTTTACGTCCTTGCCATTTTTATGACTAGAGTTGTCTAATATGGACTGTACAACCACCATAGCTACACAGCTTTACCATTTACTAATTTCAGTGTTCGGCTCCAAAGCTTTGTGGCCACAAATCCTGGATGTCTCCTTGACTGCTTTGTAAAATCAAAATCGGGGACTTCTGGCGGCACGGTGGCCCAGTGCTGCCTGACAGCGGCAGGGACCCGGGTTCAATTCCGGCCTTGGGTGACTGTCTGTGCGGATTATGCACGTTCTCCCCTGCGTGGGTTTCCTCCCACAGTCCATAGATGTGGACGTTAGATGGATTAGCCATGTTAATATATGTGGAGTGTTCGGTTAATTGACCGTGTTAATTGGACCTTACTGTTTATATATGTGGAGGTTAGGTTAATTGACCGTGGTAAATTGCCTCTTAGTGTTCGAATAGGTGGATTGGCCACGGTTAAATGCATGGGGGTCACGGGGTAGAGCAGAGGGCCTGGCTGGCATGCTCTTTCAGAGAGTCGGTGCAGACTCAATGGGCCAAATGGCCTCTTCTGCACTATAGGGATTCTATTCTATTCTATAAACTCAGGATCACGTTGATAATTCTGCTAAGCAGATCGGGCAAAGTTAACTAAATAGAAAGTTCTGGAAACTCTCAACACCCGCTGCAGTATGTGCAAAACGTGAGAGAGGGAGAGAGAGAGTTCATGATCTTTCAGAACTATGGAGGAATCGGAGCCATTCAGCCCTTCGAACATGTTCCATCATTCAATTCTATCAAGGATGCTCTGCTCCTTGACTCCATTTAGCCGGCTGGCTCCCATATCTCTCAATCGTTGGATCACAGAATTGGACAGCGCAGGAGGAAATCCCAGGGAAGGTCACGGAGCTGAAACAGAGGGCTGAAATTTACGAGCGGGTGGGAGGTCTGAGCCCTGACATGAGACTGGAGAACGGCTCCCAACTTGGCCTTTGTCGGCAGTGGGGCCACAGTTTTACCAGTGACGCCCCCCTCATTGGCCGCCTGACGTCCAATGAAGGATGACGAACAGGCTGCCAACCCAATCAGAGAGCCAGCAAGCACTGACGTCTTCCCTGCGTCATCGGGTGATGTTGCCTCTGTCAAGAGAACTGGGGCTACAGCAATTAATTGAAAAGTAAAAAATGAAAAAAGTTTAAGGTGAGAGGGGAAATATTTAAAACGGACCTGAGGGGCAACTTCTTCACGCATAGGGTGGTACATATATGGAATGAACTGCCAGAGAAAGTGTTTGAGGCAGGAACAATGGCAAAGTTTAAGAAGCATTTGCATAAGTGCATGGATGGGAAAGGATGAGAGGGACATGGGCCAAACGGGAGAAATTGGGACTAGCTGGGGAGGGCACCATGATCGGCATGGGCTGGTTGAGCCTGCTTCCGTGCTCTATGACTCTAAAATATCCTTTATTCAATAACAGAGGGGGAAATCCTCATGGCAAATTTTGGGGCCTTCTTTTGTCTCTAACTTTCTACTTCTCTCCCGAGGTGGGAGAGGCTGATTCCTTTTAACTTCCTTCGAATAAGTAATTTGATCTGTGAGCATTATTTTACCCCTTTCCAGAACTACTTGCAACCTTATTATATTATGATCATCATTACCTGGATGCTCTCCCACACCCAACATCATTTTATTGAACTAGATTCAGCACCACTTCATTCCTGGTTGGGCTAGAATAGTACTCATGGAAGAGATTTTGCTGTGCAAATTTAAAGGATATTTTAATCCTTCTTCCCTCAGATATGAGGTAATGTATGGAAGATTAGTGGTTATATCGGGGCAGCACGGTGGCACAGTGGTTAGCACTGCTGCCTCACAGCTCCAGGGACGTGGGTTCGATGCCCACCTTGGGTCACTGTCTGTGTGGAGTTTGCACGTTCTTCCTGTGTCTGCATGGGTACTCCGGTTTCCTCCCACAGTCCAACGATGTGCAGGTTAGGTGCATTGGCCATGCTAAATTACTCCTTTGTGTCCCGGCATGCGTAGGTAAGAGTGATTAGCGGGGTAAATATGTGGGATTACGGGGATAGGGCCTGGGTGGGATTGTTGTCAGTGCAGAGTCGATGGGCTGAATGGCCTCCTTCTGCACTGTAGCGTTTCTATGGTTTCTATAGTGGACTAGCAATACTGAGGCTTGAACTACGGCCAATGCAACAGCTGATGAAATATCACCAAGGTATCTGGGGAATCTGAATTCAGTTAATTAAATTTTTAAAAATGGAATAAAAACAATGGTGACAATGGAAGATCGGGATTGTCATGGAAGTCCATTTGGTTCATTAAGATACATAATGGTAAAATTTTTTACAGCCTTGTCCTGTATGATCTATTATGTGACTTCAAGCCTACAGTAATGTGGTGGATGTTGACCCATAATTCCCCTCTGAAATGGTGGAGCATCAAAGCGCCACAAGGAACAATTGGACTAGCCATCTGACATCAGCCCAGGCACTGCGCATGTCAACGGCACAGCCAGCCTAGCCGGCAATGCTAGTCAGTTACATCTGGAGAATGGTGTTGAAACTGGGAGCGCAGTTCCACAGCGAAGACAAGCAACAGTCTGTCATAGCCATACTCACGGAATCAAAATTCCACCCAAGCTCCCAGGTTGCTCCATCACCACCTCTGGGAGTGCTCTGTCCCACAAGCAGGAAACGTGGACAAGAAGTGGTGGCACAGTGGTACAAATATACACATGGAAGATGGGACTATATGAGGTCCGAAGTCAATGTTGAGTGCAGATGTAGACAGGGAGGATATACACTTTGGAGCCCTCAATATTGACTTTGGACCCCATGTAGTCCGATGGTTTCAGCTCAAATATGAGGAAGAAAACTCCGCTGTTTATCACCTGTCATCCTCCCTTAGCCAATGGTCAGTACCCTCCCATGTTGAACATCACTTGGTAGATGCGCCGAGGGTCGCAAGGGAAGAGAATTTACTCCGGGCGACGTCTTCAACATGGCAGCACTACTCCTTACTGATTTGGCCGAGTCCTGAAGGACGTATCTGCCAACAGCTGGTAGTGAGAGACCCAAGCTGAGGTAAAAATAAACTTCTGAATGGCCGCTAGTAACACCATTCTGAGCCATAATCACCACCGTTTACATTCCCCTTGTTTTTTTTGTCCATGTTATATTTGTTAATCCCACTCCCTCTTCACCCTAACAGTATAAATATCCTATTTTCTATTGGCTTCAGCTCTGACAAAGGATCATGCAGACTGGAAAAGTTGGCTCTCTTCTCTCTCCACAGATGCTGCCAGACCTGCTGAGATTTTCCAGCATTTTGTGTGTTTGTTTCAGATTCCAGCATCCGCAGTAATTTAATTTCATTAAAATGAAACTATTTAACCACATGCAATCATCACCAATCGAGCTTTTGCAAATCTACCTATTCTTAACAGAAACGGCCACCACAAAGCCCTTGAGGATATAAAGTCATGTCTTTGAAATGAAACAGATGGTGTTGCGTGGCACCACCTACCAATGTGCTAAACTGGACAGAACTTGGCAACCATAAGTTACCATGGCCAATCAGCAGCTGTTTTCGGGCACTTTCTTATACTCTAACATAACCACAAAGCAACCAACCCTGGCCCAATTAGGAGCGTAAGAAAGCATGACAGGAATTGTCCCAGGCAAAAGTGGAAACGAATTGTCACTGCAGTTACAGTGCAGGAGTGCAAACTGGTTATAATCAAAGCTAAGCAACCAGTTAATCAGATCTAATAAAATTGCAGTCCTGTCTTATCCAGTCATGAATGGTGTTGAACTATTCAACATCTAATGGGAGTTGCAGGCTCCATTGATGACCCCATCCTGAATGATGGCATGGATAAGCACAAAAGTGCTGCAGAGAAGGCTGAGCTATTCTTTAACCATTTTCAACCTGAAGTGAAGAATGGATTGTTCATTTAAGGCCATTCTGGTGATATCCTCTGATATCAGCTTTCACAGTGGGTGACATGAGCACAATCACAATTGTAATAGAAAATGCACTGGTTGTAGAAAGGGAGGAATTTAGAAGCATCATCGTCACTAGGGAAAAGGTGCTGAGCAAACTATTGGGATTGAAGGCAGGCAAGTTCCCAGTGCTTGATGGCCTATATTCTAGGGTCTTAAGACAAGTGGTGTTCGAGATAGTGGATCCATTGGTTACAATATTCCAAAATTCTCCGGCTGCACGAATGGTTCTAGTGGATTGGAAAAATGTTAATATTAAGGAAAGTAATTGCCAATTAGTTTAACTTCCATCGTTGTGAAATTGTTAGAATCCATTCGCAAAAAATAAGAACAGGGCATTTAGAAAGTCAAAATGCAATCCATCAGAGCCAGCATGGTTTTATGAAGGGTAAGTCATGCTTGACTAATTTGCGTGAGTTATTCGAAGTTGTAACAAGCAAGGCGGATAATGGCGATCTTGTAGATCTGGACTTCCAGAAGACACTTGAGATAGTGCCACACAAAAGCTAAATGCACAAGGATAGTTCACATGGGTTAGGGGTAATTTATTAGCTTGGATAGTGAATTGGCTAACCAACAGAAAACAGAGAGTCAGGATAAATGGGTGTTTACCTGTTTGGGAAGATGCAACTAGTGGGATGTCACAGGGTTCGTTCCTCAGGCCCCATCCATATACCATCTATATTAATCACCTTGGTGCAGGGATAGTAGGTACCATAGCCAGTCTGTAGATGGCACTAAAGTAGGTAGGATAGCAGGTTGCTATAATGAAATAAGGAATTTGCAAATGGATATGGATAGGTTGCCCTTCAGAAAGTCGTGGTGAGCTGCTTTCTTGAAACGAAGGTTTCCAAGGCAGTGCCCTAGGCTCAGCCTGCTTCCGTTGTCCATCAATGACCTTCCCTGTTTCAAGATATCTGAAGTTGGTATTTTTTCTGACTGCACAATATTCATGGTATCACAGAATCATAGAATCGCTATAATGCAGAAGAGGCCATTTGGCCCAGCAAGTCTGCACCAACTCTCTAACAAGCCCTCTCCTCCGCCCTAAACACATAACCCTACACATCTGGCATGGCTAATCCACTTAACCTGCCCATCTTGAGACAATGATGGGCAATTTAGCATGGCCAATCCATCTAACATGCACATCTTCGGAGGGTGGGAGGAAACCGGAGCACCTGGAGGAAACCCACGCAGACACGGGGAGAATGTGCAAACTCCACATGGAGAGTCACCCAAGGCCAGAATCGAAAACGGATTCCTGGTGCTGTGAGGCAACAGTGTCAACCACTGTGCCACCGTGCCGCCCCACTTTCATTTTTAACTCCTCAGCCAATAATGCTGTCAGAGACCAGGTGCAGCAAAACAAGGACGACACACAGGCTTGGGCTGACACATGGCCAGTAACGTTCATGCCAGGTGCCAGGCAATAACTACTCCAACAAGAGAGCCTAACCAGCTCCACGTCATAGTCAATGGCATTACTATCATCATGTCCTTAACCACCAACCTGCTGGTGGAACCGTCATTGAAAATACATTCAACTGGACTGGCCATATCAATGCAGTGGCTAGAGGGGTAGATTCGTTGCTGGGAATTCTGCAGCGAGTAAATCCACAAAGTTATATACCTACAAGTTATAAGTGTGATTCTGTCCTTTCTCGACCATCCACCACCTTAACCATTCATTCCCTTCACCACCAGCGCACAGAGAGAGAGCAGTGTGCACTGTCTGTAAGATGCACTACAGCAACTCGCCGGGGCAACCTCAGCAGGCACCGCTGCCTCACAACGCCAGAGACCCGGGTTCGATTCCCGGCTTGGGCCACTGTCTGTGTTGAGTTTGTGCATTCTCCTCGTGTTTGCCTGTGTTTCCTCCGGGTGCTCCGATTTCCTCCCAGTGTCCAAAGGTGGGCGGGTTAGGTGCATTGGCCATGCTAAATTGCCCCTTCGTGTCAGGGGACTAGCCAGGGTAAATGCATGGGGTTATGGGGATAGGGCCTGGGTGCAAACTCGATGGGCAGAGTGGCCTACTTCTGCACAGTAGGATTCGATGAGCAGCATCTGCCAAACCCGCGACCGCTAGCAGTTAGCAGAGGAATGGGAACGAGATCACTAACAAGTTTCCTCCAAGTCCATACCCTGATTTGGAATTAATTGCTATTCCTTTATTATCATTGGGTCAAGTCATCCGATTCTCTTAATTTTCAACACATTGACTACAGAACTTGAAGAAAGCAACTGGCTATCACCCTCTAGAGGGCAATTAGGGATGGGCAATACTCAAAGCCCTTGAAAGAAGTTTTAAAAAATCAAGTCCCAGCTATAACTTCCTTTCTGTTTACAAATCTCTGAATTTTGATTACAAATTTTCTTTTGAAGTGTTAAGGGCGCCACCAAAGCAGCGATTAATTAACATCGCGAGTAAAATTACCAGGTTTAAATAAATCCCGGTGCTCGCCAGGAGTGCCTCGTTTCCCTTTAACGTTATCCCGTTTCCTGCAGGCTTCGTATGGATGCATCCAATCGCTCTATCTTGGACTTTTTATTCGACCTTGTGGTTTTCGTCGGCGTTGCAACCGGCGCCATCTAGGGGCCGACGAAGGAAGTTTCAGTGGCGCACGCCTTCCTTTCCTGTCGGTATGTAAAGCGTCAACCTGAAGCTCATTTTATGGGGACACTCACAGCAAGGATAACAACAGCTACTTATTTTCACAGACAGGCTAAATCCCGTACCCCGGTAAATTTGAAAGGATCCCCCCCCCTTCTTATGTTCTTATTGCTAGCCAAATGATTAATCTAATTTTCTGTTGACTCAAGGCCCAGCTCGATCTACTAAAGTCGGTGCAATAGATTTACTGCAATAAACAAGGCGAAAAATAAAGTTGTGCGATGGCTAATGGTCTAGCGTGACATAGTTTGCCTTTTTTTGTGTCACAATACAAGGCGGGTGGGGGGGGGGGGGGGGGCAGGGGGGGGGCGGGGGGGGGGGGGAGAAGATCCTGTAAATGCATGGATAGTATCACCCGGGTTTAAATTTAGAAATGTTTTTAATTGCAGCTCTCGTTTCTATCACATAATTACCCACTTATTTTGCGAGCTCAGAACTCTTCTTTGTAGTCACGAATGGCCTTACTTTGGAGCTTTAATTATGATGGAGAGTTTCATTTAAGAGAAAACTTGCGAGTTATCAATTGGAACAATGCTGCCTTTCAAACAGTTATTCCAGTAGCGAATGTGAGATGCCGAGGAGTGATGGGTAGATAATTATTCCCAGAGCATTCTTTTATAAAATTAATAGAAACACGAAGTTCGCGCGAAATAATTAAGAAAAAAATCATCACCCAATGAGGATAGGTTGCTCAACCCATGGCACTGAGTTGAAGTGTCCCATTAGCTAGCAACTAAGCTAGCTGAACAATATAGAAGCTACCTCTACAGGTCTTCCCAGCTGTTAAGTAAGCTAATAGACGGGGTCAGAGTAAGGGTGAAATCGAAGTCAGGGTTAAAGCGCGGACGCGTGAATACACGTGGGAGGCGATTATTGTCACTGGATGAACAATTCAGAAACCCAGGTAATGCTCTGGGGACCTGGGTTCCTCACAAGGCAGACGGTGCAATTTCAATAAAAAAAAAATCTGGAAATAAAAGTCTAATGATGACCATTAAACCATTGTCGTTTGTCATAAAAACCCATCTGACGCTTTCCTGGTCAGGCGTACATCTGACTCCAGATCCACAGCAATGTGATTGACTCTTGAATGCCCTCTGAAATGGCCCAACAATATACTCATTGCAAAGATAATTATGAATGGGCAATAAATGTTGGTCCATTCAGTGATGCCCACATCCCATGAATGAATAAAAAACACCAGGGCGGTGAGCTACTGCCAACTGGAATTACGAGGTTGTGGCTTTAAAAGAGCCTGGTTCCAGGCAGGGCAATTTTGGGTGCTGAATATTCCTGAATACAGTCTATGGACCACCAGCAAGTTGGAAGAATGTAGAGGAATAAATCATCAAGGGAATTACAGTGTGGTGCAAAAATTAGAGAGTAGGTATAATTAATTATCTGAGCGCCGATTTGGATAGCGGTAGTGTAAAGGGTGAAGAGGGGTAAGAGAACATAGAATTTCCGATAGCAGTATGCGTTCATTCTAACGAGAAAGGAGACATTGCTGGACCAGATTATCTGGAGTATGGTGGGCCATTTTGGTCAAGTATCATAGGGAGAACATTTAGAAACAATGATAATAGCATAATAAGGTTTAGAATGACTTTGGAAAATGACAATAAACAACAGAATAAGAATAATTAACTGGGTGAAGGCCAACTTGAATGGGGTAAGAATGGATCCGGACCAAATAAAGTGAAGCCAATGGTTGGTAAGAAAAACATAGCTGACAATGAAGGGGCAGTGAGCTACCTTCATAGAAGAGATGCTTCTGGCACGATCAAGGTACGTTCCCTCAAAAGGGAAATGTGAAACAAACAAGTATAGAATCATAGAACGTTTATGGCTTCATTGGCCCACTGTGAGCGCCAGCTGAAAAACGGGCCATCCAGCCTGATTCCACTTTCCAGCATTCGGCCCGTAGCTCTGCAGGTTACCGCGCTTGAGATGAATATCCAGTCACGCTTTAAATTTGTTGAAGGTTTCTTCCTCTACTACCCTTTCAGGCAGTGAGTTACAGCCACCTATTATCCTCAGGCTGAAGAATTGTTCCTCAACGCCTCTCTAACCTCTCAATCAGCCACTTCTATGCCTCGTGGTTGCTGACCCCTCTGCTAAGGTAAACAGGCCCCTCCCACCCACTCTATCCGAACCCCTCACCACTTTCTACACCCTAATCAAGTCTCCCCCACCCTCCTTTATTCCAGTGGGAACAACCCCAGTCTAGCTAATCTTTCCTCACAGCTGCAATCGTCCGGCCCTGGCAACATTCACAGAAATCTCTTCTGTAAGCTCTTCAATGCAATTGCATTCTTTGTCTAATGAGGTGGCCAGTGCTGCACACAATAACTCAAGTTGTGGTCTAATTATTAGTTCATACAGTTGTAGCAGAAGCATGTAGATTCTGATATCCCTTACCTTGGCTAATAAAGGAAATGATTCCACATGCCTTAATAACAACCATATCGGCCTGTCCTGTTACCTTCAGGAATCTGAAACATTCACTCACTTCCTTAATATTCGCCGATTTATTGTGCAATCCTTTACCTTGTTCGATTTGCTCAGGTAAATCACATAATTCTTCTCCAGGTGGAATGTTCCATTTGCCACTTTTCTTCCCAACTACCAGTCCAATAATATCTTCAATAGTCAAGTTTATAGTTACCAGAGACATGGATGAGGGACTGGGCAGCAGTTGAATTTGACGAAAGCTCCAAGGGATGGCTCCAAGGAGAGATTGAATACATTTAGTTTATGCTCCTTGGAATGTAGTAATTCATGAATTGATTTGAATGTGCTTCTTTAATGATTTTAACAGGATTTATTTAGTGTGGATAGAGAGAAAATGTTTACTCTACTGAAGGTATGTAAGAAAAAGGGAGGTAACGTTTAAAACAGATATAGGTCATTCAGAAGAGAGGCTGTGAAACACTTCATGCAATAACCGCTGTAGTAAGACCATAAGACCGTAGGAGTGGATGTAGCCTATTCAGTCCATCTAGTCCACTCCACCATTCATTGAGATCATGATATTATAGTGCCTTTGCTCCAATGATAGAACATAGAACATTACAGCGCACTACAGGCCCTTCCGCCCTCGATGTTGCGCCGACCAGTGGAACCAATCTTAAACCCCTCTAATTTACACTATTCCAATATCATCCATATGTTTATCCAATAACCATTTGAATGCTTTTAATGTTGACGAGTCCACTACTGCTGCAGGCAGGGCATTACAAGCCCTTACTACTCTCTGAGTAAAGAACCTACCTCTAACATCTGACCTATATCTATCACCCCTCAATTTAAAGCTATGTCCCCTCGTGTTAGCCATCACCATCCGAGGAACAAGCCTCTCACTATCCACACTATCTAATCCTCTGATCATCTTGTAAGCCTCTATTAAGTCACCTCTTAACCTTCTTCTCTCTAACGAAAACAACCTCAAGCCCCTCAGTCTTTCCACATACGATTTTCCCACCATACCAGGCAACATCCTGGTAAATCTCCTCTGCACCCTTTCCAACACTTGCACATCTTTCCTATAATGCGGCGACCAGAACTGTATGCAATACTCCAAATGCGGCCGCACCAGAGTTTTACACAGTTGCAGCATGACCTCCTGGCTCCAAAACTCAATCCCTCTACCAATAAAAGCTAACACACTGTACACCTTCTTAACAACCCTATCAACCTGGATACCAACTTTCAGAGATCTATGCACATGGACACCCAGATCCCTCTGTTCATCCACACTACCAAGTATCTGACCACTAGCCCAGTACTCTGTATTCCTGTTACTCCTTCCAAAGTGAATCACCTCACACTTTTCCGAATTAAACTCCATTTGCCACCTCTCATCCCAGCTCTGCAGCTTATCTATGTCCCTCTGTAACCTGCCACTTCCCTCCGCACTGTCTACAACTTCACCGACTTTAGTGTCATCCGCAAATTTACTAATCCATCCTTCCACGCCCTCATCCAGGTCATTAATAAAAATGACAAACAGCAGTGGCCCCAAAACAGATCCTTGCGGTACACCACTAGTAACTGAACTCCAGGATGAATATTTCCCATCAACCACCGCCCTCTGTTTTCTTACAGCTAGCCAATTCCTGATCCAAACCACTAAATCACCCTCAATCCCATGTGTCCGTATTTTCTGTAAAATCTTACCATGGGGAACCTTATCAAACGCTTTGCTGAAATCCATATACACCACATCAACCGCTTTACCCTCATCCACCTCTTTGGTCACCTTCTCGAAGTACTCAATAAGGTTTGTGAGGCACAACCTACCCTTCACAAAACCGTGCTGACTATCCCTAATCAAATTATTCCTTTCTAGGTGATTATAAATCCTATCTCTTATAGTCCTTTCCAAAACTTTGCCCACAACAGAAGTAAGGATCACCGGTCTATAATTACCAGGGTTGTCCCGACTCCCCTTCTTGAACAAGGGGACAACATTTGCTATCCTCCAGTATTCTGGCACTGTTCCTGTAGACAATGACGACACAAAGATCAAAGCCAAAGGCTCTGCAATCTCCTCTCTAGCCTCCCAGAGAATCCTAGGATAAATCCCATCTGGCCCAGGTCATTTATCTATTTTTACCCTTTCCAGAATTGCTAACACCTTCTCCTTATGAACATCAATCCCATCCAGTCCAACAGCCTGCATCTCAGTACTCCCCTCGACAACACTGTCCCTCTCCAGTGTGAATACCGACGAAAAATATTCATTTAGTGCCTCTCCTATCTCTTCAGATTCCACGCACAACTTCCCACTACTGTCCTTGACTGGCCCTAATCTTACCCGAGTCATTCTTTTACTCCTGACATACCTATAGAAAGCTTTAGGGTTTTCCTTGATCCTACCTGCCAAAGACTTCTCATGTCCACTCCTGGCCCTTCTTAACTCTTTCTTTATGGCCTTCCTGGCTAACTTGTAACTCTCAAGTGCCCTAACTGAGCCTTCACGTCTCATCTTAACATAAGTCTCCTTCTTCCTCTTCAAAAGAGATTCAACCTCCTTAGTAAACCACGGTTCCCTCACATGTCTGCTTCCTCCCTGCCTGACAGGTACATATTTATCAAGGAAGCGTAGTAGCTGTTCCTTGAACAAGTTCCACATTACAATTGTGCCCATCCCCTTCAGTTTCACGAGCTTTCAGAGCGCTGCTCCTTCTTCAGGTGAGTCACTCACCTTGTGAAGGAGCAGCGCTCTGAAAGCTGGTGATTCCAAATAAACCTGTTAGACTTTAATCTGGTGTTGTGAGACTTCTTACTGTGTTCATTAACCATGGCTGATTTATCCTCTTCCTGGACTCCATATTCCTGACTGTTGTAAGTCATGAACTATGCCAAAGTATCTCCCATAAAATATAATTTATTAAGTACAATCTGAGATGGACTGATGTTTTGAATACCAATGGCTATTAAGGGATATGGAGCTGTGTCAGGTGCATACGGTGAAATTGCAGGTTTATAAAATGATATGATAATATAAAATGACCGTATTAATCTATAGGACGGACTCGAAGGTTTGAAATATCGACTTATTTTCTATTTTCCCCTGCGATATATTATAGGAAACTATTTACTCCAAATGATACTGAGCCCTACCTCCCCTTGCATGTGCATGAGTCGGGACACTGAATCTGAGAAAATGTCAAGCACAGAATTGCAGGGTTTATTGCAAAATTAATAGAATACTATGATCTGCAACACAGAGTTAAGATGATCAAGCACTTTAATTTTTATTGGAAGCTGAAAGCAGTTAACTATAACTCATACATTTACATTTTGTGATAGTACTTGGATTATTATTTCTTGTCAATAATGGAATCAAATTGGGAAGATCACTTGAATCAAATACCAAGGGAGACAGCAAATAACCTTTCTCGTGAATTTAGCAGAAATATTCACGCAATGACATTTTCACTGATTGATTTACACATTTCCTGCAAGTAGTGACCCAGTAGATCTCCTTCCCCACATTCTTCTGTTTCCCATTGTTGGCAAAATGTACAATTTGATCATGAGAATGAAGATCTGATTATAAGTTCTTGAAGAGGCACAGCGCCTCTTCAAGTTGAGTAATTTCAAGGTTGGTGTATTCAACAATTCGTAAACAACAGCATATTCGCGCATATTCATAGTTAACATTGAACAAGTTTAATTATTAGCAGTGTAATAGCGAACAAGGAAATCAGTGTGCCAGATACGGCTCAGTGCGAGGTAGGATTAATGGAGGGTCAGGATATTGCAGTGTTTCAAGTTTCTTCCCACTGCTTCAGCGGATGGTGGCGTATTCGGCATGATCTGTGTCATAGTTCATTTTCTTTGCCTTCTTCTGTTGCTTGATTTTCAGTTTGGCGTAATGTAGGGAAATACTGCCACGATTAGAGTGAACCTAATAATCATTGCAATAAGATAAAAAATATGTTTCATCCGCAGTGCGCAGAATTACAGCTACATCATTTCACATGTTTACAGCATCCTTAACGTAGAAAAAATTTCAAAGGAATCAGAGTAATGTGTAATCAGGAAAAGAAAAAATGCAGAGTTAAGACGGAGAAAGAGTTTAGCATCGCAAGTGGTGGCCCAGGTTGGTGGAGATGAGTTGAGACAAGTAAATAGTTTGTAAACGTCGCCATAGTCCCAGAGGACCATAGGTTACTCTCTCCTTTCAGAGTTGATTGGTGGCGCTTTGTCTACACCACAGAAGGATATATTTGTCTTATTGTGTCCGTGTCCGATCTACAAGAACAACTCAACCAATAACAGTCCCGCACTGTTTGTTGTTGCCCTGCAAATATGTCCTCTTTAGAAAACTATCCAATCTCCAATCTTTGAAGATATAATTGAATTTCCCTCCATGACACTTAGTCAGTGCCTTCTAGATTTTAAGCACACCTCATCAAAAATCGTCCCCCCATATTGTCACGTATTTGCGTTACTTCTTATTGGCTCTAACTCTTGGGCAGTACGGAGGCACAATGGTTAGCACTGCTGCTTCACAGCGCCAGGGACGAGGGTTCAATTCCTGGCTTGGGTCTCTGTCTGTGTGGAGTTTGCACGTTAAATCCTGTCTGCGTGGGTTTCCTCCGGGTGCTCCGGTTTCCTCCCACAGTGTGAAAGATGTGCTGGTTAGGTGCATTAGCCATGCTAAATTCCGCCTCAGTGTACCTGAATAGACACTGGAGTGTGGCGACTAGGGGATTTTCACAGTAACTTCATTGCAGTGTTAATGGAAGCCCAGTTGTGACACTAAAACATAAGTTTAACTTAAACTGAAACTCTGTTGATTGAATGTATTCTCCGGAAGTGACGCCACACATCCTAGAACGGGAAACAGAGAGTAGAACAGCTATGTAAGAGCTCAGCCATTCTCCCTGGCACCATACCTCCAAACTACAACAGAAAAACTGGCGACGAGGACTATGAACATATGCTGGCTAGCCACTCGGGAAGAAGAATTTTACCGAGAACAGTTGGACAAAAGGAAAGTTAGAAAGGAAAGCGTTTCACCTGTCAAACATGTGCTCAAGAGAACCAACGGGCTAGTTAGACGTGATTAACGATAGTCTGCCTACAAAACATATTGTACCCGCTACCTGTGATAAATGAGGCTGAAACTTGTGTGTGTGGGAATCAACGTAGCTGCTAGAACACAGTTGCAAAGTGCGCATAGGGGAAACGTACATTAGTAGAAAAAGGCAGGGGTTTTCTGTGTCCTGGGACTCTGATGAAAATGTGGAGCCACGAAGCTCTTATACTGAACATTTTGATTGTTTTTCACAGGCAAACAAAATAGTTGAAGATATTATGGTGCCCACTTCCCTTAGCATAGTTGCAGGCAACCTGAGAACCCAGATTACAGCAAAATTGATCTGAGCCAAGCCTACTTACAGATAAACGTGAACAAGAAGTCGCAGGACCTTCTGCCGATTCTGACACATACAGGCTTCTTCCAGTACCGAAGATGACCATTTGGTATCAGATTATTTCCTGCATTAATTCAAATAGCAACGGATCAGATCCTGAATGGACTGAGCGTTACTTAAATCTGAACCTCTCATGCACTTTGATCCTCAGTTAGCTTGCAATGCATCTCCTTATGGTTCAGGAGTAGTGGTCCCTCGCAACTTGCCATCACCCATTGCTTTTGCTTCTTGAACCCTGAGAAAAGGTGAAAGTGACCCTTCCCAGATTGAAAGGGAAGCATTAGGAATCATTTTTGGAGTAAAGAAATTCCATCAATTCTTGTACAGCAGGAAGTTCGCATTGTTAATGGACCATTGTCCATTAGCTACTATTTTTGGACCACACATGGGAATTCTGTCAGCTGTAACAAGTACAATGAAAAGAGAGGCATTGCTTTTGTCTGAACTACCTACGTTATTAAGTATCAACAGTCAAGTCTACATGGTAATGCAGATGGACTTTCAAGATTACCACTGCCAGGTAGTTCATCAAACTACTCAAGTGGGAATACTTTCTACGTTGATCAAGTAGAAAACACATCAGTCACTCCAAACAAAGGAGGCAGCACACTTGGAGTGATCCAATACTTTCAGAAGTGATGGATATGGTATTATGAGGCAAGACCTCAGAGCAAGAATAAATCTGAAATCCTACTGCTCCGGGAAATTGGAGTCAGTGTGTGTTGACTGGGGGCTCAGAGAACGTATTCCGCCTCCATCGAGGGAACAGGTGTTAGAGAAGCTATATGAGGGTCATTGTGAGTGGTACACATAGAGGAAATACATGGGAACGGGTTGTAGAGGCGTGGCGATACATGCATGTGGATTTTGCAGGACCTTCTGAAGGACGTAAAATGTATATATTAGTCACAAGAACATAGAACATAGAATATTACAGCGCAGTACAGGCCATTCGGCCCTCGATGTTGCACTGATCAGTGAAACCAATCTAAAGCCCCTCTAATCTGCACTATTCCAATATCATCCATATGTTTATCCAATAACCATTTGAATGCTTTTAATGTTGACGAGTCCACTACTGCTGCAGGCAGGGCATTCCACGCCCTTACTACTCTCTGAGTAAAGAACCTACCTCTGACATCTGTCCCATATCTATCACCCCTCAATTTAAAGCTCTGTCCCCTCGTGTTAGCCATCACCATCCGAGGAAAAAAGCTCTCACTATCCATCCTATCTAATCCTCTGATTATCTTGTATGCCTCTATTAAGTCACCTCTTAACCTTCTTCTCTCTAACGAAAACAACCTCAAGTCCCTCAGCCTTTCCTCATCCGATCTTCCCACCATGCCTGGCAACATCCTGGTAAATCTCCTCTGCACCCTTTCCAACGCTTCCACATCTTTCCTATAATGCGGCGACCAGCACTGTACGCAATACTCCAAGTGCGGCCGCACCAGAGTTTTGTACAGTGGCAGCATGACCTCATGGCTCCGAAACTCAATCCCTCTACCAATAAAAGCTAACACGCCGTATGCCTTCTTAACAACCCCCTATCAACCTGGGTACCAACTTTCAGGGATCTATGCACATGGTCACTCAGATCCCTCTGTTCATCCACACTATCAAGTATCTTACCATTAGCCCAGTACTCCGTATTCCTGTTACTCCTTCCAAAGTGAATCACCTCACACTTTTCCGAATTAAACTCCATTTGCCACCTCTCATCCCAGCTCTGCAGCTTATCTATATCCCCTTGTCACCTGCCACTTCCCTCCACACTGTCTACAACTCCACCGACTTTAGCGTCATCTGCAAATTTACTAATCCATCCTTTTACGCCCTCATCCAGGTCATTTATAAAAATGACAAACAGCAGTGGCCCCAAAACAGATCCTTGCGGTACACCACGAGTAACTGAACTCCAGGATGAATATTTCCCATCCACCACCACCCTCTGTTTTCTTACAGCTAGCCAATTCCTGATCCAAACCACTAAATCACCCTCAATCGCTTACCATGGGGACCCTGATCAAACGCTTGCTGAAATCCACATACACCACATCAACCACTGTACCCTCATCCAGCTCTTTGGTCACCTTCTCGAAGAACTCAATAAGGTTTGTGAGGCACGACCTACCCTTCACAAAACCGTGCTGATTATCCCTAATCATATTATTCCTTTCTGGATGATTATAAACCCTATCTCTTATAATCCTTTCCAAAACTTTGCCCACAACAGAAGTAAGGCTCACCGCTCTATAATGACCAGGGTGGTCCCTACTCCCCTTCTTGAACAAGGGGACAACATTTGCTATCCTCCAGTCTTCTGGCACTGTTCCTGTAGACACTGACGACACAAAGAACAAGCCAAACGCTCTGCAATCTCCTCTCTTCCCTCCCAGAGAATCCTAGGATAAATCCCATCCGGCCCAGGGGATTTATCTATTTTACCCTTTCCAGAGTCGCTAACACCTCCTCCTTATGAACCTCAATCCCATCCAGTCCAACAGCCTGCATCTCAGTACTCCCCTCGACAACACTGTCCCTCTCCTGTGTGAATACCGATGAAGAATATTCATTCAGTGCCTCTCCTATCTCTTCAGACTCCACGCATAACTTCCCACTACTGTCCTTGACTGGCCCTAATCTTACCCGAGTCATTCTTTTACTCCTGACATACCTATAGAAAGCCTTAGGGTTTTCCTTGATCCTACCTGCCAAAGACCTGTAATGCCGCCTCCTGGCTCTTCTTAACTTTTTCTTTAGGTCCTTCCTGGCCAGCTTGTAACTCTCAAGCGCCCTAACTGAGCCTTCACGTCTCATCTTAACATAAGTCTCCTTCTTCCTCTTCACAACAGGTTCAACCTCTTTAGTAAACCATGGTTCCCTCACACGTCTGCTTCCTCCCTGCCTGACAGGTACATATTTATCGAGGATGCGTAGTAGCTGTTCCTTGAACAAGCTCCACATTACAATTGTGCCCATCCCCTGCAGTTTCCTTCCCCAACCTATGCCACCTAAATCTTACCTATTCGCATCATAATTTCCTTCCCCCCAGCTATAACTCTTGCCCTTCGGTATATACCTATCCCTTTCCATTGCTAAGGTAAACGTAATAGAATTGTGGTCACTATCACCAAAGTGCTCACCTACCGCCAAATCTAACACGTGGCCTGGTTCATTACCCAGTACCAAATCCAATGTGGCCTCGCCTCTTGTTGGTCTATCTACATACTGTGTCAGGAAGCCTTCCTGCACACATTAGACAAAAACTGACCCCTCTAAGGTACTCGAACTATAGCTTTTCCAGTTAATATTTGTAAAGTTAAAGTCCCCCATAACAACTGCACTGTTATTTTCGCTCCTATCCAGAATCGTCTTTGCAATCCTTTCCTCTACGTCTCTGGAACTTTTCGGAGGTCTATAAAAAACCCCCAACAGGGTGACCTCTCCTTTCCTGTTTCTAACCTCAGCCCAAACTACTTCAGTAGACGAGTCCTGATCAAATGTCCTTTCTGCCACTGTAATACTGTCCTTGACTAACAATGCCACACCTCTCCCTCTTTTACCACTTTCCCTGCACGACTTGGGGCTGGTCCACCTCCCCCTTAAGGATTTCGAAAACACGATCCATCCTCCCTTTCCCTACCCTTCTGAGCTGCCGGGCCAGACTCTGTGCCGGAGGCACAGCCACTGTTGCTTCCCCCAGGTAGGCTGCTCCCCACAACAGCACTCAAACAGGAGTACTTATTTTTAAGGGGCACAGCCACCGGGGTACTCTGTAGTACGTGACCTTTCCCCTTCCTAACTGTGGCCCACGTGTCTTCCTCCTGTGGCCCCGGTGTGACCACCTGCCTGTAACTCTTTACAGAGTTACGGTAAAGAGGGGCGGCACGGTAGCACAGTGGTTAGCACTGCTGCTTCACAGCTCCAGGGACCTGGGTTCGATTCCCGGCTTGGGTCACTGTCTGTGTGGAGTTTGCACATTCTCCTCGTGTCTGCGTGGGTTTCCTCCGGGTGCTCCGGTTTCCTCCCACAGTCCAAAGATGTGCGGGTTAGGTTGATTGGCCATGCTAAAAATTTCTCTTAGTTTCCTGAGATGCGTAGGTTAGAGGGATTAGTGGGTGGATATGGGGGTAGAACCTGGGTGGGATTGCGGTCGGTGCAGACTCGATGGGCCGAATGGCCTCTTTCTGTACTGTAGGGTTTCTATGATTTCTATGATTTCTATGAACTCCTATCTATCAGCTCCTCATTTTCCCTGACCAGACGAAGGTCATCGAGCCGCAGCTCCAGTACCGTAACGCGGTCCCTTCGGAGCTGCAGTTCGATGCAACCGGTGCAGATATGGACGTGCTGGAGGCTAGCTGCCTCCAGGAACTCCCACATCCGACACCGAGAACAACAAACTGGACTTTCACTCATAATTCCCCTTTCTTCAAGTACACTGGTAAAACTACGAGATGAACCTAACATGCCTCGCCCGTTTCCTCCTAAGCCCGTTGAGCCAAAGCCCTTCAGCCCTCACTCCGCTGCCCGCTAACGACGCTGCCCGCTGGGTAGTGCGGCCTGCTCTTAACCCTCCCGAGCTGAAAACAAAATCTACACCCTTCCCACAATACCCCGCGGCTACTTCCCGTTTTAAAGTTTAAAAAAAATAAAGCCCGCAAAAAAAGTAATGTTAAAAGTCGATCTCTTACCCCAGACTCCTGCAGCAAATCACTCCTCTTTGCCTCGCTATGGATGAACAAGTAGGCTGACATTAACACTGCAATTAAGTTACTGTGGAAGTCCTCTAGTCGCCACTCTCTGGCACCCGTTCGGGTACGCTGAGGGAGGTTTACCATGGCCAATGCACATAAGCAGACTGTGGGAGGAAACCGGAGCATCCAGAGGAAACTAACGCAGATACGGAGAGAACGTGCAGACTCCGTACAGACAGTGACTCAAGCCAGGAATTGAACCTGAGTCCCAGGCACTGTGAGGCAGCAGTGCTAACCACCGTGCCACCATGCCGCCAATATGTTCTTGGTATCGGTCGATGCTTATACAAGTGGTCAGAGGTCGCTGTGATGACATCTGTCTCACCGCAGAAGACGATTGAGAAGCTTGGAGAAGTGTTTCATCATTTTGCATTCCCTGAGCAACTTATAAGTGGGAATGGATCTCAATTTGCCCTGCAAGAATTCAAACGTTTCTTACGAGAGAATGGTATTCAACTTATTAAGTCCACACTGTCCCACCCTCTGACAAATGGGCGCCGCAGAATGTTTCATCCAAGCTATGAAACATACCTTGAGAGCGACCAGAGAACAAGGTTCTCTGATCAAATGACTTAACAAATTCCTATTGGTGTGCAGGAATACCGCACACTCCGCGACCAAGATGTTTCCTGTCTTCCACACTCGATCTGTTGAAACCTCCGAAAACTAAAGATATCGTACAACAGCAACACAGCAAGGACAAATGGACGAGCAGGAAAAGAAAAAATGCACAGAGTGTTTCACCAAGGGCAAGGAATCTTTTCTTGAAATTACTCCACAGGAGAGAGATTGTTTCCTGTGACAATCCTTGCAGAATACTGGTGAAGAGATGAGAATGGGGATCTCATGAATGAAATGAATTTGGAGGGGTTGCGGGGAATTGGGCAGGGCCTAATAAGAGACCAAATTTCAGGGAATCAGTGGAGACAGTACGATGGAAGATTTGACTTAGTAGATAAAGGAAAGATGGAGGGAACGGTGGCACAGTGGTTAGCACTGCTACTTCACAGCGTCAGGGACCTGGGTTCAATTCCGGCCTCGGGTCACCGTCTGTGTGGAGTCTACACATTCTCCCCGTGTTTGCCTGGGTTTCCGCTGGGTGCTGCGGTTTTCTCCCACAGTCCGAAGATGTGCTGGTTAGGTGGATTGGCCGTGCTAAATTGCCCCTTAATGTCAGGGGGTCTAGCTAGGGTAAATGCATGGGATTATGGGGATAGGGCCTGGGTGGGATTATGGTCGGTGCAGACTCGATGGGCCGAATGGCTTCCTTCTGCACTATAGGGATCCAATGGATTCTATGAACCTGACAACTGGAGAATCGGCCTCTATGGTCGGAGAAAAAAAACTCTGGGGTTTCTCTCACATGTTTCTGGAGATGGGAGTGTAGGTAATGAGGAAAGTGGTTTAAACTCGTAGAGGAAAACAGAGTGCAGTTGTTATTATCTTCCAGAATGATCCTGGAGTGGTTTCTGCGGAGAAAAGTGAAACTTCTGAAAATTTAAGGTGGGAAGTCACATCTGACAAATAATTAATCCGGTTGTTTGCCACGTACCCTCTTGAGAGTCATGCAAGCTGGCACCACGCCATAGGGAAAAACGGGAATGAGAAATTGTTAAGTTTATCTTGGTTAGAAATATAAATATAGCATCAAAACTTATTTTTTAAAAATTAATTATTCATGGAGTTACAATGTTTGAAACACGCCTAAGGTAGTATTACTTAAATTGTGCGTGATAAGAAGAGAAAAGGCACCACAATGAGATGAGGTATGCCTGAGTATAGCACCACAAATGGTTAATGTATGTTTGTGTTCATTCGGATGACAATCGTCAACGCGGTCCAATGGAACACATTGCTGCAATCTCAATATGTAGCATGATGCCATATTTCCGGATCTGCTATAGTCCAGAAGGCGAATTTGCCTCTACTCTGCTTGATCAACATCCTGACGCACAAAACTCTGGAAAGATCCTTACTTATATAAGTCTACTTATCTCATTTCGGACCTTGCGACCTCTGAGACTGAAATAACTAATTCAATATTGTACTGTACATGGTTTACGGCTGATTTAATTTGGTCGGAATGTATAAACATTTCTCCCATTTTGTTGTAACAGAGTCAAACCTTCACAAGCATATACAGGATATTGAAAGCCGGGAGGGAATAGAGCAGACCCATCGCTGGAGATAAGGTATAGCGAATTTGTGGAAAGCTATTGCTTATCAGGACGCTCTTACCTGTGTCGCTGGCTGTAGATCGGCTGGTGCTGTGGGAATAGCATTCAGAGATGGGTCAGAGCTATAAGTACAACAAACATAACAGACATACATAGGCACAGGTAGCAACAGAGATTGAATTCATTGGAATGAAACTATTTGTAAATGTATTTTTTATTTTAGATTTGTTTTCAATTAGCCAGGAATAGTAATTAATGCAGAATACATAAAATTCACATACCAGGTACCACATCGATTTCAGCGCGCTGTCTGTAGGAAGCAAAATGATGTTTAAATTTAAAATTCTGCACATCATGTTCTGAATAATCACCAATTTGATAAGATTTGATATTTTTTACCTTCTTAGTCTCCGGATAACTGGAAGAAAATGATACTGACGTTAATATAATTGTTTAAATCTGCTACTTATTAAAACATAAAATTGATCTTTAACACTGACATAGAGAAACTGATTGCGATACATATGCACGGATGAGTGCATGAATATGGTGCTGCGTCACAACACCAGGAACCCAGGTTCACTTCCAGCCTTGCGTGACTGTCCATGTGGAGTTGGCACATTCTCCCCGTGTCCGTGTGGGTTTTCTCCGGGTGCTCCTACTTCCTCCCAGAATCCAAAATGTGCAGGCTAGGGGGATTGGCTATATTAAATTTCCCTTTAGTGTCCCAGGATTAGTGGGTTAGGGTGATTACATGAGGTTTGGGGTGTGGGAAATTTCTTGGAGAGTCGGTGTGAACTCGATAGGTTGAATGGCCTCCTTCTGCACTGTAGAGATTCTTTTTTATGCATTCGTGGGACATGGGCTGGCTGGTTAGCATTTATTGCCCATTCCTAGTTACCCGAGGGCAGTTGAGAGTCAACCACATTGCTGTGGCTCCAGAATCACATGTAGGTCAGACCAGGCAGCAAAGGCAGATTTCCTTCCCTAAAGGACACCAGTAAACCAGATGGGTTTTTCTGACAACCTTTTTTATGGTCATCGGTAGATTCTCAATTCCAGATATATTTTATTGAATTCAAATTCCACCATCTGCTGAGGTGGGATTCGAACCCGGGTCCCCAGAACATTAGCTGAGCTTCTGGATTATTAATCTATCGACAATGCCACTAGGCCACCGTCTTGTCTGGGTCTCTGATGATATTTCCTTCTTCATTGGACTAAGGCATTTCATATTGATTAAGAAAGGTGGACTTTTGTCTTTGGAGACAAAAGGCTGTGATGAGATTTTTCATTTATTCAAATTCTCGAGGGGCCTGGCAAGAGTAGATAGTGACAATGGTACCTTTAGTGGAAGGATCTAGAACCAGAGGGCACAGATTTAAATGACTGGCAAATTTAAGTGATTTAGCTAAAAAGCAATGGCGACAGAGGAGAATATTTTATCACTCGACTGGTTAGGGTCTGGAATGCAGTGCCTGAGATTATGAGTGAATCAGATTTACTCGAGGTTTCCAAGGCTGATTTGGATTATTATCTGAAAATGGGGAGAATGCCAGCGAGTGACAGTAGGTTAATTGTTCCTACGTGGATCCAGCGCAGACATGACGGGCCGAATGGCGCCTTTCTGAATTGGAACAATTGTAAAATTCTGAAGGGAATACCTAAGCGTGTTTTAAAATAATTGCTCATACTAATCGGGTTTCTGATCACACTAGAAAAAGTGACAAATTCATTGGAAGCATTAACCAGATTGGTTCTCATAGCAACCAGAGCAATTGCTCCGTACTATAGCGAAAACATATTAGCAAATAGGACTGACACACACACCTTTGTTTTGCCAGGACAGTCCACATATAAGTACAATGACGGTTATACTCAGCACAACTGAAGCACCTCCCAGTCCAAATATCAGGTAAGGATTTCCGATAGTTTCCTCCGCAGTCTTGCCTGAAATAAGGAGATGAAGTCAATGTTTTAAAATTTGATGGGAAGATGTTGTTTGCATTATGGGAAAGGCGCGATTGTAAACATATATACATAAATGAAGACATACATTTCTATAGCGCCTTGCACGACCTCAGTACATCCCAATTCACTTTGGAGCCGGTTGAGTACTTTGGAGGTGCGGCCCCTTTTGCCATGTAGGAAGTACAACCGATTTGCGTACAGTAAGCTCACACAAATAACAATGAGAAACTGAGCAGATAATTTATTTTTGTTTTATGATACTGGTTGAAGGGCAAATATTGGCCAGGACATGGAGGATATCTGCCTTGAAATTCCTCGAAATAAGGTCATGGGACTTTTACATTCACTTGGTTTAATGTTCCGTCCAATAGTCGACACCTCCAACAGTGCAGCACTACCTCCATAAGGCACTGGAGAGCCAACCAGGATTTTTTAATTTTTATATTCATTTGTGGGACGTGGGTGTTGCTGGCTGGCCAGCATTTATTGCTCATCCCTAGTCGCCCTTGAACTGAGTGGTTTGCGAGGCCATTTCGGTGGGCAGTTGAGAGTCAACCACATTGCTGTGGCTTTGAATTCGGCCAGATCAGGTAAGGGTGGCAGATTTCCTTCCCTAAAGGACATTCGTGAACCAGATAGGTTTTTCCGACAACCGGCAACGGTTTCATGGGCATCAGTAGATTCATAATTCCAGTTTTTTTCTATTGAGTTCAAATTCCACCATCTGCCGTGGCAGGGTTTGAACCCAGGTCCCCAGAACATGGGCTGAGTTTCTGGATTAATAGTCTAGCGATAATATCGGTAGGCCATCACCTCCCCTTATCATGCTTATGGCTCTCTGACCAAGACCGCAAGAAACTACAAAGGGTTGTGAACTTAGCCTCGTCCATCACGCAAACCAGTCTCCCATTGACTGCATCTACACTTCCCACTGCCTCGGGAATCAGCCACGATAATCAAGGACCCCATGCACACCGCACGCCTTCAACTCACTTCCGTCCGGAAAAAGATACAAAAGTCTGAGAAAACATACCAATCGACTGAAGAACAGCTTCTTCCCTGCTGCCATTTTGAATTGTCCTATCATACTGTGACTAAATGGAGTTTTAACTTTTAATATGCTGAAAGATCTTCAATCAAGCAAACTTGAGTTTTGGGTTAAAGTTGTTTCTTTCACTACGCTGGATTCTCCTTGTGGCCAATGGCCTGGAATTTGTCAAGGGACATAAGGTATCAGATTCAACAGCTTATCCTTGGCAGGGATGAGTTGTGAACAGGCTCTTGGAGCCAGTGTTGCTCAGCGAGGCATTGGAATGTGAACAATATCCACTTAGATGATGAGGCCTGAAGTGACCAATGATACTATGGTTGGATTTGATTGGCCTAATCGAACGATGCAATTGGGGGCCTGATTACCAAGGAACTTTTGGAGTTTTAACTCTGCTAACACAATTGCTCTACAATATATTTGGCGTCAGCTCCTATGCCGCACCCTTCTCATCCCCAGACACAACTGCAGATACATTCCGGAGCGCAATATTTTAGTATAGCCATAAGATCTATTTTGAACGATTTGCGGATCCCTGGTGCCCAGCTTCCTGTATTGCAATGAGGTCAGGTAATTTACCACAGTCTGAAAATTAAAGCAAAGCGGATCCTGGGCCGGGGCGGTCGAATCACTGTGTGAAATAAGAGAAGTTTTTAAAAAACACTTTTTTCTACTTATTACTTACGCCTCACTTCCAAATGGGTACCGCTTCCATTCCTCGCTTTTTCTCCCATTAAGGATACATGACAATAATATGTATCTGAATCTTCCTCAATCAACCTGGAGATATGAATATGTATTCGGTTGTTGGCAAATGCTTTGCTGTCCGATGCCTCCAGCCGATCTTTATAAAATGGACTCTTGTCCAGTCTGTAGCCACCTTGTTCACCCCGTGTCCAATAAGTTGCTCCGATTGGGGTTAGGTTTGCTTCAAATTTCAAGGTACAGTTCAGTGTCACCGACTCCCCCTCTGCTGCCGTTATGAAGGGAGGGAACTGGTAAATTGTGAAATCCATCTGCCCATCTGTTGGGAAAAACATTTCGACTGTAAACGGGATAATGCCCAAACGCTAGGTGCTACCAGCAATCTGAGTGGCTAAACGTAATAAGCAATTCATAGAGATGGGAAGAAAATGAATAGAACGGCGCATTCTGCAAGCGTCAAGTATACACGAAGAAAGCGTTTGAAATGTCTAACAAACCAGTCAGAGTCTGCAAGAGAATGACAGGTTATTGTTGGATTGTGTGGATAGGTTAATGTGAGATTGGTTGTCATGTTAATGTGGGTTGGATTATCAGGTTAACGTTGGGCTGAATTATTAGGTTAATGTGGGTTTTCTTTAGCCGTTTAATGTTGTGTTGTGTTAGCAGATTAATGTTGGGTTATGTTGTTAGGTTAATGCTGGATTGTGTTGTCACATTAATGTTGGGTTGTGTGGGCAGATTAATGTTGGGTTGTGTTGTCAGGATGACGTTGGGTTGTGTAGGCAAATTAATTTTGAGTTGTGTGGGCAGATTAATGTTGGATAGTGTGGACAGGCTAATGTTGAGCTGTGTGGACAGGTTAATATTACATTATGTGGACAGGTTAATGTTGAGTTGTGTTATCAGGTTAACGTTTGGTTGTGTTGTCAGGTTAATGTTGGGTTGTGTGGGCAGGTTAATGTTGAGTTGTGTGGACAGGTTCATATTGAGTTGTGTGGGCAGGTAAACGTTGGGTTGTGTGGGCAGGTAAACGTTGGGTTGTGTCGGCAGATTAATGTTGGGTTGTGTGGGCAGGTTAATTTTGGATTGTGTAGGCAGATTAATGTTGGGTTGTGTGGGCAGGTTAATGTCGGGTTGTGTGGGCAGGTTAATGTTGAGTTGTGTGGGCAGGTAAACGTTGGGTTGTGTGGGCAGAGTAATGTTGGGTTGTGTGGGCAGGTTAATTTTGGATTGTGTAGGCAGATTAATGTTGGGTTGTGTGGGAAGGTTACTTTTGGATTGTGTAGGCAGATTAATGTTGGGTTGTGTGGGAAGGTTGATGTCGGGTTGTGTGGGCAGGTTAATGTTGAGTTGTGTGGGTAGGTAAACGTTGGGTTGTGTGTGCAGATTAATATTGAGTTGTGATAACAGGTAAACCTTTGATTGTGCCATTCCGCCTCACTCAAGGCCTGGATAACACCAAAACGTGGGCTGAGAATTCGCACCGTTACCCAAAAGCCATTGTCGGGCAAATCCCAGGAATGAAATAAAACAACGATTAGAAAATAATAACCATACTTGAATAATGAATAAAAAGAAGTGAATTTGTAGAGCTCTCCATCCCACTGTCGGAATATAGAAACATGCTTCAGAATGACCTATTTTGCACTGATCTCCGGAAATAATTATAGCCGTCACGCATTGTCCCTCAACCAGCTTACGTAAAGCTAATAAAAAGTATATCCCGGAATTTCTACAGCGGGTTGCGTCTACCTCCCGTCGCAGCTTCGGCGGAAAATCGATCAGCAGAAATTAGGGTCGGGGTTCGAGGGAATCTTTGGAAACTTCTCACCCTTTGTGCTCAGCTCCGGAAAACAATAGTAATCTTGCCGGTAGGAGCGTGTTCTAATTGCTAAACACAATGTCAATACTATTTCGTAATGGGTGCAGCAACCTTCTGTAAACTGTAGGGATGACGGGAAAGTGGGAATATTTTCCTAAATCAGCTGCTGCAAAATTTGCAATTAAAATTAGCACGTTACTCTAGTTTATCGGTGTCATCCACAAGCAGTAAAAATTAGAATTAACTCACCCGTGCGCGTTGCAAAGATAATGAACTGCAGGAGAGTGAGCTGTTGACTTAATGCCATCTTTTTTGAGTGTGTGAAGAAACCACGAGGTGATCGAAGGTGAGCAGATAATATAACAGGAACCCACTTCAAGCCGGCGAATGGAATTAGTTGTGGTTAGCACCTCGACGACACAGATACACAAGACTGTTGGACAAAATTAAGAACTCTTCGCTTTTGAAGTAGTGTCTTTAAAATAATGCCGAAATGGACGAATAAAAAAGAATTAGTCGCCTCGTCGTCATGATGTTCGTTCAGATGCAGATATGATGGACCCAGTGTTGAATGTTTATTTGGTCTCTGATCATTAGCAGCGGCCGTTTCCTCTCACGCCAAGTTGCACCAGGCTGCTGCTTCGCAACTTGTGATCTTATAGAATCCTACAGTACAGAAGTAGGCCATTCGGCCCATCGAGTCTGCACCCACCACAATCCCACCCAGGACCTATCCCCATAACCCCATGCATTTACCCTAGCTAATCCCCCTAACACTAAGGGAGAAATTTAACGTGGCCAAGCGATCTCAGCCGCATATATTTGCGCTGTTGGAGGAAACTAGAGCACTCGGAGGAAACCCACGCAGTCACGGGGAGAATGCACACAGGCAGTGACGCAAGTCGGGAATCGAACCTGCGTCCCTGGCGCTGTGAGGCAGCAGTGCTAACCACTGAGCCATCGTGCCGTCCTTGGCGATGTTTCCCGACCTATCAAAACAAGCAAAGACTGGAGAGAATGACGGACACTTAAAGAAACAGGTTGCGTTTCCACATTTGAACGCAATGTAATTGGAAAGATAGAAATCAGCATTTTGCTTCAGCTGCACTAAGTTTAACTGTCCAAAAGTGGGGATAGCATTTTGCCAACTGGCATCATGGCCAATAATCTGATAGTTCTTTCAGGGCCAGGGAGCAGGTTATATTTCAGAGAGAGGATGTCAGCGTGATTAATGTTTTCTGCGATTCCGCAATTAAATTTGAAGTTACTAATAATTTTCATATTAGGCTAAAATGTGTCTTTAGTGCAAATATGGGTGTTCGATTCCAGCCTTAGGTGACTGTGCGGAGTTTGTACATTCTCCCCGTGTATTCGTGGGTTTCCTCCGGGTGCTCCGGTTCCCTCCCACAGCCCAAAGACGTGTGAGTTAGGTTGATTGGCCATGGTAAATTGCCCCATCGTGTCAGGGGATTAGCAGGATAAATATGTGGGGTTACGGGCAAAGGGCCTGGGTGGGATTGTGGTCGGTGCAGATTCGATGGGCCGAATGGCCTCCTTCGGCACTGTAGGGAATCTATGATTCTATGATGAAGAATGCATCTCGGTACTCATGTTCAAGTGTCATCGTATTGTCTTTGCCATGGGGTGCCAAATTTAATTCATCACTATGTTGTGAGCAAAGTTTACATCCGTTGACGGCATCACAGCATTATAAGGTAGTGAAAATTTAAGAGTTTACATGATATTTAACCTGTATTGTATTCAATTGATAAGCTGATACACCATAGGGTCAGTCCACTGAAGATGGATATTTCAACGTCTTCGCCACTGATTTGAAACCTTGCTTCTGCTCAGAGTCCCATTTCACACGACAGTTCATTTACGTCTACAGGCCTCGCATAGCGACCTCTCTTCATGCGGTTAGTTTGTTCCTCACGTCTCTGCATTCAGCACAACGCCGAGCTTGTTCCGTCTGTGCATTGTAGAGGATGTTAGTTATTTTAGAATCCGTGCCGCTATTTATAATACACTTCAATATGTCTGCAAAGAGTGCACTTCGCTCCCACTTATCGAAGTGGCAGGAAATATTGAGCATTGAGATATATGCAGTTGTTTACCATCAATTACCCGCAATGGAAAACATATATTTTTGGTATGCTAATACCGCATTAAGTGTCCAACACTGCTTGTCTTGTGAGGGCGATGCTTGTTTTCCTGCAATATAGTAGTTCGATGCAACTGAATAATTGGTTGGCTACTCCTGCGTCCAGTTAAACGTCAACCTTGTTCTGCTGGTTCTGGAGTTAACCAAAGACCAGGTCAGGTAAAAAATACTCCGGTTTAGGACATTAATGCGCTTGAGGGAATGGTTTAGCTCAGGTGGCTGGGCAACTGGTTCCTGATGCAGTATGAGAGCAATGGTGCATGTTTAATTTCCCTACTTGCTGAGGTTGTCTATGAAGACCCGCCTATGCTACATCGACTCTACCTTTGGGAGTCAGTTGGTTGGGCGTGATGTGTTCAATTCCCGTATTCGGGAATTCATGAAGGCCCACTTTCTCAACCTTGCCACTCGCCTGAGGTGATCCTCAGGTTAAAATCACCAGTCAGCTCTCCCCCTCAAAGAGAACAGCCTATGGCGAAGTTACCTTTATGTTCAGGGGACATGGCTTCAAATTGCACAGAAATTTGAACGCCATGAATAAATGTGGAAATTTAATAATAGTGATGGTGTCCATGCAAGTCTGATAGATTGCCATAAAAAGACATCCAGTTCACTACTGCCCTTTCCGAGAGAAAACTCCCATCGTTACCCTGACTGGCTTGGTCATTCTCCCCGTGTCTGCGTGGGTTTGCTCCAGGCGTTCCGGTTTCCTCCCACAGTCCAAAGATGTGCGGGTTAGGTTGATTGGCCATGCTAAATTGCTCCTTAGTGTCAGGGGGACTAGCAGGGTAAATGTACGGGCCTGGATGGGATTGTGGTCAGTGCAGACGCGATGGGCCACATGGTCTCCTTCTGTACTGTAGGAATTCTGAGGCCCCCATGTGATTCCAGGTTGACTCCAGACTTTCCTCTGTAATGGCCTTAGCAAGTTAATCTGTTCATGGGCAATTAGGGATGGGCAACAAATGCTGCCCTTGCCAGATCCAATGAAAGAAAATCCAAAGAAGTGAACCAGCTGTGTTTTACAAGAACAGCGTCATAGTCACTTTAACCAATGCCGCATTTTTGCTTATTTTTCATACGTAAATTCATATTATGCGATGGTAGCGACTTGAACTCATATTTAGCTGTATTATCAATCCAGGATTTTGGATTTTTCTTTCAGCAACATAACTCCAGCATCAGTATCATGGACGCAGCCCTCTGCGAGCATAAATGAAAGCCCTAATCCAGATTCGTGTGAAGTGAACAGACCAGTTGAATAGAACGGGTACATTAACTCATTGAATCATAGAATCCCTACAGTGCAGAAAGAGGCCATCCGGCCCATCGAGTCCGCACTGACCACAATCCCACCCAGGCCCGATTGCCGTAACCTCAATATTTACACTTCTAATCCGAAGGTCAATTGGCCAATCAACCTAACCCTCACATCTTTGGACTGTGGGAGGAAACCGGAGCACCCCCGGGAGAATGTGCAAACTCCACACAGTCAGTGACCCAAGGCCGGATTGAACCCGGGTCCCTGGCGCTTTGAAGCAGCAGTGCTAATCACTGTGCCACCGTGCTGCCCATCACTACATCACAGTGCTGGAACTGATGATGTTTGTCTTCCTAAAGCTTTACGCAACCTTGGACATTCATTTCAACCACCCAATTCCTTCCTGCGCAGCAGCAGATCCAGTTGTAATATTTTTCAGATATTGAATGTTATAATGTTATGGACGCCGGGTACCCCCGGTACAAGGAAGAGCATTTGTAATCATCTTTGCTTCTCAAATGAAAGCTGCGCAGGGCACATGTTTGCAGCAGCAGGTTTAGTCGAGAATGGTCCTTGCAGCGGTTATTGAATATGAATATATTAATTACCACAGAAGGCTGTGGAGGCCAAGTCATTGAGTGCATTGAAGACAGAGATAGATAGGCTCTTGATTGGTAAGGGGATCAAAGGTTACAGGAAAAGGCGGGAGAATGGGGTTGAGAAACGTACCAGCCATGATCGAATGGCGGAGCAGAGTCGATGGGCCGAATGGCCTAATTTTGCTCCTATATCTTATGGTCTTATGAATATCAATTGTGAGCACATTTTCCATTTTGTGTCGCGATTAACCTCTGTCTTCATTGAAGCCGCAGGCTTGAAAGCAGGAACAGGAAAATCTCGCTGTAACTTTCTATCTTCTGGGATAGTTATTTCAAACCAGAATTGGCGTTCATGCATTTTTTTCTGCGTTTGTTCCCGTTTAAACTCAAAAAAGGAACACAGATTTAAACAACGTTCTTCCAGACTGGAAAATCACACGCTGCTGTGGACTTCAAGGAAGTGCCGGCGCAAACACGGCGCAAGTAGCTATTTGACTTGCACATATAAATAGCCCTTTACATAGCCGCCTGATCTGAATTGCCTTAGTTGCACGCAGACTTCAAGATCTTGGTGGGTCTTCTCAGGGCAGGTGTCGAACGGATGTTTCCTCTGGTGGAAATTTCTAGAACTAGGCATAACTGTTTAAAAATAAGAGTTTTCCATTTGAGAGAGAGATGAGGCGATTATTTTCACACAGAAGGGCGTGATCTGTGGAATTCTCTTCCTGGAAAGTTTTGGAAGTGAACATTTATGTATTTGAAGGCAGAGGTGGAGAGATTATCTCTAAGCATGGGGGTGAAAAGATTTTGGGGGAGGCAAGAATGTGAAGTTGAAGTTGCAATCAGATCAGCCATGATATCTCGATACAAATTGTCCCATTGAGAAGACACAGCATGGGTTTATGAAGGGCAGGTCTTGTTTGACTAATTTGGTGAAATTCTTTGAGAACATTACGGGCACGGTGGACAATGGCGTGCCTATGGATGTGGTGTATCTAGATTTCCAGAAGGCATTTGACAAGGTGCTTCACCAAAGACTGCTGCATAAAATAGAGGTGCATGGTGTTCCGGATAATGTATTAGCATGGATAGAGGATTGGTTAATTAACAGAAAGCCAAGAGTGGGGGTAAAAGGGTGTTTTCCTGATTGGCGATCAGTGGCTAGTGGTGTGCCTCAGGGATCAGTGTTGGGACCGCAATTGTTTACAATTTACATGGATGGAGTTGGGGACCAAGTGCAATGTGTCAAAATTCGTAGATGACATTAAGGTGAGTCGCAGAGCAAAGTGTTCAGAGGACACAAAGTCTGCAAAGGGATATAGATAGTCTAAGTGAGTGGGCAAAGGTCTGGCAGATGGAGTACAATGTTGGTAAATGTGAGGTCATCCATTTTGGTAGAAATAGTCTATTATTTAAATGGTAAAAAATTGCAGCATGCTGCTGTGCAGAGGGACCTGAGTATCCTTGTGCATGAGTCACAAAAAGTTGGTTTGGAGGTGTAGCAGGTAATTAAAAAGGCAAATGGAGTTTTGTCCTTCACTGCGAGAGGGATCGAGTTTAAAAACAGTGAGGTTATGTTGCAGCTGTGTAAGGTGCTGGTGAGGCCACACCTGGAGTACTGTGTACAGTTTTGGTCTCGGTACTTGAGAAAGGATATACTGGCACTGGAGGCGGTGCAGAGGAGATTCTCTAGGTTGATTCCAGAGTTGGGAGGGTTGACGTATGAGGAGAGATTGGGGCTATACTCATTGGAATTCAGAAGAATGAGGGGAGATATTATAGAGACATATAAAAAGGGAATAGATAAGATAGAAGCAGGGAGGTTGTTTCCACTGGCAGGTGAAACTAGAACTAGGGGACATAGCCTCAAAATAAGGGGAAGCAGAGTTTTGACTTAGTTGAGGAGGAACGTCTTCACTCAAAGGATTGTGAATCTGGAATTCCCCGGCCAGTGAAGCAATTGAGGCTACCTCATTGAATGTTTTTTAAGGCAAGGATAGATACATTTTTGAACAGTAAAGGAATTAAGGGTAATGGTGAGTGGCGGGTAAGTGGAGCTGAGTCCATGAAAAGATCAGCAATGATTTTATTGAATGACGGAGCAGGCTCGAGGGGCCAGATGATCAACACGTGCTCCTAGTTCTTATGTTCTTATGATATTATTGAGGGGTTGAGTAGCCTACTCTTGCTTCCAAATCGTCTGTATGCATATATGTATATGTGTAATCATTTACACATGTATGCATGCACGAATGCATGTATGTACACATATATGTACGCACGCATGTACATACGTATCTATATACTTATACGTTTTATACTTCACATATTCTGGGCTTTTCTAAGGTTGAAGGTGACCCAACGATCAGTATCACAATGAAACAGATTCACTAAGGCTTTTGCAGCTAACTATGAAGCAGGCACATGCGCGATAATAAGATTAAAAAATCGCTGCCCCACAGCACCAGGGATCCGGGTTCAATTCCAGCCTTGGGTCACTGTTCTCCCCGTGTCTGCATGGGTTTCCTCCGGTTGCTCCGGTTTCCTCCCACAGTCCAAATGACGTGCTGGTTATGTGCATTGGCCATGCTAAATTCTCCCTCAGTGTATCCAAACAGGCGCCGGAGTCTGGCGATGAAGGGATTTTCACAGTAACTTCATTGCAGTGTTAATGTAAGCCTACTTATGACACTAATAAATAACCTTCAAACTTTAAAACATTTGCAGAGTTCCAAGAAACTCAATTCGCAAGGAATCAATTTTTGTAGGGGTGCCAAATACTTTTTCACATTTTTTTCCTCAGCGGGTCTAACTTTGGTATGACAGCAATGTATAGTTTTCCTGCCGGTTGACAATGAATGCAATACGGTGGGGTCTAAATACAACTACAATTACTCCCTAGGAGTTCAGAGAGTGAATCTCAGTAGATTTAGCTTGCTCACGTTATTCGTGTAATGGGTGGGTAGGGGTGCTGGTGCTTTTTGGGGAAAGTGGATGGTGGTCTCAATGCTTCTGGACTGAACCGTGAATTATGGAGGAAAGGGTGCACCAGTCACCACCACAGTGGGGACATGGCCTAAAAGAAACGCTGGTGGGCAAATATCCAATTTCTAAAAGGGTCGGACGCCAGTTTATGTGACACCATTAGAAAGAGCTGGTGGAGAAAGCGCCAGATATCTGATGGAGTGTGAAGCTGCTGTCAGGTGAGGGGGCCACCAACTGAACGCGACTGGAAAGTGGCAACTGATAAATTCACACAATTCTGTTTCCATTCTGATAATGCAAGGGTAGGTTAAAACGTGCTACCCGGCCATAAACATATCCTTGTGGAGACCAGTTCCCGGTAGAGTGTCTGCTAGATCTTTGTTTGTTCTTATAGGCAATACCGGCTGCGATTGAACGCTGCAACAGGCCAGGCACATCTTTGATCAGTCCTAACACTTAAAGCCTCAATTGTTTATTGCAAAAAGTACTCCCCATCGCGAAGCCCGACAGGGGGAAATCTTACTGGCTCTCTTGCATGTATTGCCACGAGATTTTTAAGTTAACTTTATTCATTAATGTCACAAGAAGGTTTATATTAACATTGCAATGAAGTTACTGTGACAATTTCCCAGTCGCCACACTCTGGCGCCTGTTCGGGTACACTGAGGGAGGATTCAGCATGGCCAATGCACCTAACCATATGGGAAAATGTGCAAACACCATGCAGACAGTGACCCAAGCTAGGAATCTAACCCGTGTCACTGGCGCTGTGAGGCCGCTGTGCTAACCACTGTGTCACCGTGCTATTTTCTATGTTGCTATGTATATAATTATTATGATATTCGGATCAAGAGTCAGTAGCAAGCTAACTCCCTGCACCTCTATAAAGAGTGTGCTTCAGGTCGCCCTTCTAATAATGCGTGCTGGAGTAGTAATTGTTTAAGAATTGCAAAAGTTGGAGGATGTAAAAGTAGGTTCATCAAATACTGTTCAATTGACCGAGGAGATCTACGATCAGTTTTCCCCTAGAAACGTAGAACATGGAAAATGAGTATTCAGGACCTAAACACATTTTGTTTTATAATATAATAATGAGACCAACTGAAGATTGTGCTTTCAGCAATTAAAGTTTTAATGTAAAGTTTATTTATTAGTCATAAGTAGGCTTACATTAACACTGCAATGAAGTTACTGTGAAAATTCCCTCGTCGCCATACTCCGGCCCCTGTTTGGGTACACTGAGGGAGAATTTAGCATGGTCAAAGCACCAAACCAGCACGTCTTTCAGACTGTGGGAGGAAACCGGAGTACCCGGAGGAAACCCACGCAGACACAGGGAGAATGTGCAGACTCTAGACAGACAGTGACCCGAGGCTGGGGTTGAACCCAGGCCCCTGGTGCTGTGAGGTAGCAATGCTAAACATTGTGCCACAGTGCCGCCCCTTTTAAGTTCCTATTTTACAGTAGAAAATGACCAGGTTCTGGTGGCACTGACATTATAATGTATTATCAGTGGAATTATATTCAGTGACTTTGGTTTTTTACAAATCCTTCATAGATTATTAAAAATAACAGTAGCTAATACAGTGGACGGTTTATAATGTTTATTTGAAGACAATGATACCTTAATTGAAACTCAGCAGGGTTCCAAAAGTACAACCAGAGATACATTTCATCAGCCCATATTGTACTAAACTCAAGTGATAGATCACTGTTTCGGTAAAAAGCAAAATTTACAACTCTAAAATAGATATTGAAAGACTTTGCAAAGAGCAGGACCGTAGCAGGATGCGAAATTCAGCTCACCGCTGGTTCAGTCCTTTCCAACACTCTGGATACAATTGGAAAACCTACCAAAACGTTAAATGGATCGAATCGATATGAGCAAGCACAATAGACTGCCATTACAAATCTGTAAATGTTATAATTCGAAAATATATATGATTTTCCCTGTTACTTGTTCTGTGTGTTTTATTTGCTAAGAACTGTCCAGTGGAACAGTTTGTCATGGATATCTAGGCATAAGTGGGGTTAGAGATTCCGAGATTTTTGAATAGCTTAAAATACTTTTATGAAAAAGTTAGTGCATTGTTAAATCTTCATCCTGTCTTTGAATGTTTCGAAGCTCTGAGATCTGCCTGCTGTCAATGAACCGGAGTGATAGCAAAATTCATAAGTCTGCAATCCATCGATTGCGCCCCTCATGAATATCAGTATCGACAAATCCTGTACCAAATAAAGGTATTTTGTAATGATAACGAGCGAGTGTTTATGATTATTATTCCCTGTGGCTACTCGTCCGCCTCCCCCATAAATCGCGGTACGAGAAATGTTTGACTAAACTCTCCTTCATTCTCTTGGTGAGAATTTTATTATTTTCCTTTGTTACCGTTTCACGGGATGTTTGCATCGCTGGCCAGGCCAATATGTTTTGCCCATCTCGAGCCCTTGAGAAGATGGCAGTTAGCTACCTTCTTGAACCTCGGTAGTCCATATGGTGTAGGTACACCCTCAGTGCTGTTATGGAGGGAGTTCCAGGATTTTGACCCAGCGACAGTGAAGGAACGGCGGTATATTTCTAAGCCAGGATCGTGTGTAGCTTCGAAGGGCATTTACAGATGGTGGAGTTCCCATGCACCTGCTGCCCTTGTTCATCTCCGTGGTGGAGGTTTGGAAGGTGCTAAATAAGGAGACTTGGCAAATTGCTGCAGTACATAATGTATTGCAAGCGCTAAGCGTCGGTGTTGGAAAGAGTATACGTTGGAGGTGGTGGACAGGGTGTGAATCAAACAGGCTGGATGGTGCCCAGGTCCTTCAGTATTTTGGGCTGTTCCCAGAATGGACAAGACTTTGAAGCCACAGACAGTGGAACTAACCATTTCTTATTTAACAGCCAATGACTTTTACGTTTTTAATGCCTTTCTTCAATAGATTCCTCCTGAAGCCAACTGCTCGATGGAAGGGAATATTGACGAATGAGTGATCGCCTCCCTGACCCGTGGTATATTATCACCAAGTTAAATTACACAGTGAAATTAGGAAATAATGTCCACTGCATATCTTTCATTGAAAGTCTGAACTCATATTATCTCGATTTTCACATTTTGTGAAACAACGTCACACCTTCATTTCTACAATACAGATAACCTTGTTTTTTTTATCTACAAGGGACGCAAGGATTATGGAGCTGCCGGTAGGAAATTGGACTTAAAGTCGCAGATCTGCTCTGATCTTATCAAATTAGGGAATCCCGATGGGTTATACCTGGGCAGGATCGAGACTAAAATTCTAGGGCGAATATTTGCTCAGATTGTTGGGGAGGGTTTAAATGAGAACGGCAGGGGGATGGGATCCTAAGAAAAGTGATGAGGGGAAGAGAAAGAAGAGGAAGAACACTAAAATGCAAAAACGGTAAACGGGGTAATCAAGGGAGAGAGGCAAGTAGCCACAGTACAAAGCAAAGTTAGGATGATTAAATATGGCAAAAAAGCAAGCGGAAGGATTTGTATCCTAATGCACGAAACATTTAGAATAAGGTAGACAAACTCACATCGCAAATCGAGGTAAATGGATATGAGGTCATAGCCATTATGGAGACATCGTTAAAAGATCAAAACTGAGAACTTAATATGCAAAGATATTTAACTTTTGGGAAAGACACGAAGGAAGGGGAAAATGGTGGGGTACACTGTTAATAAGAGATGAAATGAGGTGAGAGACGATCTAGGCTTGGATAATGTAGTGTCCATTTGGGTGGAAACAATGAACAGCAAGAGAAAGGAGTCATTGGTAGGCGAAAGGTATTGACCCCCTAAAAATAGCCACACTGTAGGAAGGGGTATAAATCAACAAGTAATATGAGCATACAAAAGAAAGAGCAACAATTATGGATGATCTTTTTAGGGATATCACTTACTTTTGCCTCCTTATATGCTTTTTCTTTTAACTTAATACTCTCCTTAACTTCCCTGGTGAGCCATGGTTAGTTTATCCCTCTCTTAGAATCTTTTCTCCTTACTGGGATATATTTTTGCTGAGCGTCATGAATTATCTCGTTAAATGTCCACCACTGATTGCTTACTGTATTTCCTGCTAATTCATCTGCCCAGTCCACTTTAGCTACCTCGATCCTAATTTCATTTTGATTGGGTTGATCAGATGGAAAGGGTAGCTACGACCAACGAATACATAGAGTGCATTAAGGTTAGTTTCCCAGAGCAATAGTCATGGAGCCAGGCAAGGCTATCTTGGATGTGGTAATGGGTAGTGATGCAGGTTTAATAATGACCTCAGAGTAAAAGATCCCCTGGGAAATAGTGATCATATCATGGCAGAATTGGATACTCAGCATGAGAGTGAGAAACTTTGGTCTAGAACAACTGTGATTAATTTAAATAAAGGGAATTACAATGACATTTGGATAGAATTAGCTGAAGTGGACTGGGCAGGTTGATTAGCAAGAAATACAATAAGCAAGCAGTTGCAGACATTTAAGGAGGTAATTCATTACTCTCAAAAAATAAAGCTGAGGAAGGTTGAAAGATTCTAAGAGAGGGATAAACCAGTCATGGCTAACCAAGGAAGTTAGGAGGGTATTAGTTGAAAGAAAAAGCATATATCGAGGCAAAAGTGCGTGATAGCCCCGAAAACTGGGATTCAACAAATGAGGACTAAAAATAGAATAAAGGGAGAGAAAACAAACTATATGCATAAACTAGCGAGGAATAAAAAAACTGACAATAAAGTCTCCTTTAAATATGTAAAACAGGAGAGAAAGATCAAAGTGAACATAAGCCCTTTAGAGAATGTACCTGGGGAGATTGTTATGGGGAACAAGGAAATAGCTGACGAGTTAAATAGATATTTTGCACCAGTCATTACAGTAGAAGATACCTCGAACATCCCATTAACACTAAAGAATACAGAAGAGGAATGGTGTACCATCACCATCACTATTAGACACACTAATGAAACTAAAGGCAGATAAGCCCCCTTGGCCTTCATGGCTTGCATCCTAGGCTCCCAAAAGAAGTAGCTACAGATATGGTGGATCCCTTGCTTGTAATTTTCAAAAACCCTTGGATTCTGGGAAAGTACTGGAGGATTGGAAAACTGACAATGTTACACCCCTATTGAAAAAGGGAGAGAGGCAAAATGCCAATTACTATATGTTATCAGCGTATCATCTATTGTTGGAAAAAAATTGCAATCAATTATTAAGTAAGAAATAATGGCACATTTGGAAAATCATAATCAAATCAAGCAGAGTCCGCATGGATCCATGAAAGGGAAACCGTGTCTCATTAAGTTGTTAGAGATGTTCGAGGAAGTCTCAAACAGAGCGAATGGAGGGGAACTAGCGGACATGTCGTATTTGGACTTGCAGAAGGCGTTCGGTCAGATATCTCACAAAAGGGTAAGCCATAAGATAAGAGTCCATGGTGTTAGAAGTGGTATATAGGCATTGATAGAGAATTGGCTCATGGGCAGGAAACAATGAGATGGGATAAAGGGTTTTTTTCAGGTTGGCGACCTGTAACCAGTGGGTTCCACAGGGATCAGTACTGGGACTGTAACTGTTTACAATATAAACTCATCACATAGTGGAAAGAGGCAAATGGACTGTAACCAAATTTGCAGATGACACAAAAATATATGGACAGGAAAGTTGCGAGAGGGATACAAACATTCCACAAAGATATATCGACAGGTCAAATAAGTAGGCAAAAAGGTGGCAAATGGAATATAATGTGGGAAAATGAGACGCTGTGCATGTTGGAAGGGAGACCAAAAGAACAGAGTATCACTTAAATGGAGAAAATCTGCAGATAGCTGAAAAACAAGTTGACTAAGGAGTACGTGTCCAAGAAACACAGCAAGCTAGCACACAGGTGCATCAGGCAACCAGGAAGGTGAATGGAATGTTGGCCCTTATTTCAAGGGGGTTGGAGTATAAGAATATGAAACTCAACTGTATAAGACAGTGGTGAGACCACATCTAGAGTACTGTGAACAGGTTTGGTCCCCTTATTTAAGGAAATATACTATTTCATTGGAGGTAGTTCAGAGAATGTTCGCTAGGATCCCCAGTTTGGGGCGATTGTCTTATGAGGAAAGTTTAACCAGCTTGGAAATCTGCTCATTGGAATGTAGAAGCATGAGAGGTGATATCATTGAAACATATGGGAGAGAGCTATGGGGCAGAGCCCTTCTGCATATTCAAGGCTGAAATAGGTGCATTTTGAATCAGTAAGGGAATCTAGCATTGTGGGGAAAGGGCAGGAAAGTGGACGTGAGGAATTATGGAGCAATGATCCTTTTGAATGGCAGAGCAAGCTCGAGGGGCCGAACGGCCTACTCCTGTTCTTATTTCTTATGGTCTGGTGCTCAGAAATGAAAGTTAAAGTTAATTTATTAGTGTCACAAGTAAAGGTTACATTAACACTGCAATGAAGTTACTGTTAAATCCCCTTAGTCACCACAGTCCAGCGCCTTTTCGGGTCAATGTACCTGACCAGCACGTCTTTCAGAATGTGGGAGGAAATCATAGCACCCGGAGGAAACCCACACAGACACGGGGAGAACGTACAAACTCTACACAGATGGTGACCCAAGCCGGGAATCGAACCCAGGTCTCTGGTGCTATGATGCAACAGTGCCAACCACTGTGCTACCGTGCTGCCCCATTGAGTTCCTCGATGCGAACTCTGATTCACCGCCATCCGAGTAGAGAAGTGAACAAAAAACCTTGTATGTGAGAACGCGACCAGCAGGCGGTCTGGGAAGTCAAACGCAGAGTGAGGCAACCTCCCTGACACTAAAACAAAATCTGGAGATCACCATTTCACAGCAAGCTTTTACATTATTAAATATTATGATTTATTAGTTATGCATGATCTGTTAGTTCATTCAGCAAAAATTACATCAACATCTACTGCTATTTCTTAGAGACTATCTGAATTCTCCAAGCTCTACTCTACAGCCGGGTTATGTCAAATGTTTTATAAGAACTTGAATATTATGAAACTAGGATAGTATCAGTTTCTGCTAAATTTTACCCATATCTAGTAACATTTCCTGCTTTAGGACCACATTTTCAATTGTGGCACCCCTTGGCTCAGTTTGTGATTTCTCGTCAGAATTGAAACCCATCTTTAATGTTGCCTGTTTTGGGGCCGTCACGATGCATTTCCTGTTGCAGTTAAAACTATCGTTCCCCTCAAGTAGCAAGACAGAGTAGTTCAAAATGATTTATTGACGACTGTAGCACTCCAGACTTCGACTAAAGCATTTAGACCAGACAGAGTGCAGGATTCAGAAATAGTCAAGCAATTTGAAATTCGATTAGCATGGACTGATCAAAGTGAAGAAGTTAGCTCTATCCACTCATAAATATTGAGTAAGGTTACATCATGCATACATAAGGGTAGGGTGGCATGGTAGCACAATGGTTAGCACGCTACCTCAGAGCGCCAGGGATCCGGGTCGGTTTCCCAGCTTGGGTCACTGATGGTGTGAAGTTTACACGTTCTCCCGTGTTTGCGTGGGTTTCCTCTGGGTGCTCCAGTTTCCTCCCACATTCTGATGCATTGACCCGAACAGGCGCCGGACTGTGGCGACTCGGGGAATTTCCCAGTAACTTCATTGCAGTGTTAATGTAAGCCTTACTTGTGACTAATAAATACACTTTACTTTATAGTTGTCCAATTATAACTTGTGGAGATTATATCATCAAGCAATGATAGCTATATATCTGCCCAACGGTAAATCAACTTTCCTTTCCATTGTTCCTTGTTCTAATGGGCTACAACTGCATCTCGTTCAATTAATTGGTCCTTGCTTCTTATCTGGGTCTGCTTTAACCAAGACCTTTGGTTTTCACATAGTTTTCCCGTGTGGCTGAAATACTGCTTGCGGCTTATGTGATTTGTCAACTTTTGTAGTAGTTAACCCTTCCATTGCCAAAGCTAATTTACCAGTGTTACTGATACATTGGATTGTAAGGTCGTAGTACCGCAAATTGGAATGAAGGTCAAAATGTGCAACCTGCAAAAGCAACGCTTTGCTAACATCTGTTAACAAGGGGCAAAACTGTAAGGATGGATTAACGTTGTTAGGTATTTAGCTTCTGCGTTGTTGTCTACATCACCGTCAGGCGTCCATGGCAGAGGCGGCTGAGCTTTCTATACAATCACATTCAAATACTCTCAAATGCATTTGGTTTTACTCAAGTTGTTATTTTAAACAGCGGCAGGTACAAAACCTTAACCTTTAATGAGTCACGTAGCAGGCTAATTGCTGACACGTACGATAGAAAGGTCTATTTCTAACACATCTGGGTATAGTTAAGATAATAGCAGATGTGAAATATAAACACATCTGCAACATGTCAAATCAGTAAATTCCCCGCTGAATGTTACTGATGGATTGATTGCCCTTAACACACATAATTAACCAGCCATTGAATCTGTCCACACTTCCCGCTGCCAAGCAGCCAGCATAATTAAAGACCCCACTCACCCCGGGCATTCTCTCTTCCACCTCCTTCCTTCGGGAAAAATATACAAAAATCTGAGGTCACGTACCAACTGACTCAAGAACCGCTTCTTCCCTGCTGCTGTCAGACTTTTGAATGGACTTACCTTGCAAGAAGTTGATCTTTCTCTATACCCTAGCTATGACTGTAACACTACATTCTGCATTCTCCCGTTTCCTTCTCTACAGGCTGTATGTTTTGTCTGTATAGCGCGCAAGAAGCAATGCCTTTCACTGTATGATAATACATGTGACAATAATAAATCAAATCAAAACCAATTATGTATACTTTCAGGGGAATGCTGTTACGTTTTGGGCAGACTGATTCAGAAGGAGTTTCATGCTTTAATTATTTATCTTTCAAATTCTTATATACACGATTCTGTTTTATGAAGATATTGAATAATTTAATCTCCCGGCTATGTCGATTTCAGTTTTACCACCTGGAAGGTCATTTGACGGGCACCATAATCCCTTCCCCCACATTAAGGAGCCGGTCTCATTTTAATTGCACGAAATTCAATTGGACGAGAATCAGGCGACAGCTATAAAGGAGAAGCAGAGTTAGCTATGTTAAACGTACTCCTCCTCGTCCAAATATTGGATATCGGGCGCGACCATTGTTGGCACCAGGTCTAAATTGGTTTTGGTCGATGGGGTTCATTTTACATTACTTCCCGAGAAAATTCAAATTGAGATGTATAAAAGAGGTTACGAATTCGATATTGCCGGCTTTCACTGCCGTCACCGGCTGAATGTTTTGGGCTGACTCTATCAACTGTGACAACATTACTCGTATGCGTGAAAAGATAATGGGACTGGATGCTGTCTGATTTGGGGGAACAGGGTGGAAATCTGTCTGTTTTGCGCCATTCACAACCTGTTGCATACCGATTGTCCAATGCAAGCGTTCATTCCATGACAGCTGACCCACTCAGCTAAGGACATTAAAAAAACACTGCAATAAACAGGCAATGCAGTTATTCAAAGAACACAGAAAGGACCAATCAGAATGAGTGAGAAGTTGGGGGGATTGAGTTATGCAGAGCGAATGGACGTTGACAAAGCAAAGGTTTACAGGGAATATGATTGTTGCTTTTGTGATTCTAAAGGGGCTAAACAACTTGGCTTACGAGAAGCTAGTAAGCCGAACGTCCGTAGTGACGGAATTATTAGAGGTAATAAAAGAAGGAGAAAATGAATTGACATTTGGACAAGATGAAGAGTAGAACCAAAGGACATGATCTGCGATTAAATTGAGTGATCAGGAAAGAATAGCATATCTCGGTAAAGTTGTGGTTAATCTATGAAAAGTCTACCGTTGGCTGTTAAAAACAGTTACATTTGGTTCATGGAACTGCACATTTAGTTCTCTTTTAGAAGGCTATTTTTAAATAGGCTATTTGAGTGACTCAGGGGGTGGAGTGTGGTTAGTGCAACATAATAGGCAATAGAAGCTTGAGGTTCGGCCTCTGGAACCAAATCTGGCCAGCAAAGCAGTCCTCTTGTCTCACGTCAGGGTAAATGGATAGAAACGGATAGTTGTGATTGGTCAGAACTCCATTATCATTGCGTCCTGCGGTGACAAGTCTGGCAGGAAGCACGTAGCAGAATAGATCTTTGTATTCTTTGTCTCGGAATTCCAAACTTCTGAAGTGTTATTGTATCCTACGAAACAATTCGACCCTTGTCCATTGTGACTGATTAATATGAGCTTCCTCAATGTGTCACCGAAAATGGAAACAGGCTAGATATCGAACTTGAGATTCTCTGTAAATTGAAATCAAAATACTGCAGGTGCCGCAATGCTGAAATGAAAATTGCAAAGGCTGTAAAACCTCTGAAGGCCCGGTAGAAGCAGTGGGGAGAGAAACAGAGTTAAAACTTCGAGTCCAATATGACTGTTCTTCAGAATCTACATACTGGATTCGAAAGGTTAATTCAGTTAATCCACAGTTGCGACTGGACCTTCTGACTGTTTCCAGTACTTTCGGCTTACAATTTCCTGGGAATCACCATTCTCCGTTAAAAGGTGTCCCTTAAACGGGCACAAATGAAATGTAGCATGTGTTCTTTGTTATTAATCCAACACCTCAAGTCACGAACAACTCTAATCGAAAAAGGCACACAATGCAGTGCTTAAAGTCTAAGAGGGAACATTTTATTGTTAATAAAATAAGTGCGGCACCCTGTATCCTTATCCAAGGGTAACACATTGTAATAAACCTCGGTGTGATCACAGAATCATACAGTGCAGAAGGAGGCCATTCGACTCATTGAGTCTGCACTGACCACAATTCCTCCCAGGCCCTAATCCCATATCCCTAGCTATCCACCCTGACACTAAGAGGCAATTTAGAATGGCCAATCCACCTAACCCGCACACCTGGGAGGAAACCGGAGCATCCGGAGGAAACCCACGCAGACACGGGGAGAATGTGCAAAATCCACACAGACAGTGTCCCAAGCCGGCAATTGAACCCAAGTCCCTTGGAACTGTGAGGCAGCAATGCTAACCACTGTGCCACCGTGCTGCCCGTGATGTGGTGGTTCAGAGCTGTATTGCTATTTTAGCTGAAAAAATGCAATTCAATTCGCATTTAAAACGTAAGTTGATTATGCATACTTCTATTCTCCATTCTTTGTCCGGAGGTTACGTCGGATGCGATACCGAGAGTGTCCAGCAGTTTCTGAACCTTCAGAGGTGTCTGTTTTATGAGCATGTAGGGACAAATTGTTGACAGGTGGAACATCCTGCTCGATCTACCTCTAGATTTGCTGGATACCATTTCCTATGCAATTTTAAAGCGACTTGTTAAATATTAACCATTACATTGGACGCAAATTATTCACTTCATTTTCAGCGACAGTCCAGTCTGTGCACCTTTTATCATCAGTGCAAAGCCCAAAAATAATGTCATCGCTGTAGTCAACCCTCAACGTATTGACAGCATTTGTCTTCAGCCTCATTGCACGTAATCTCTACTACATGAGTTCATCGGCGATGGATTCCATTCTGCAAATTAGTCTGATACAGCTGATTCTCCTTCTGCTAACTACCGGTTAGTTACCTTACATTATTTGTATGTTGTTATTGTATATTTTCATTGTATATTTTCACTGGAATGTAATTAACGTGTAAATTGAAAAAAGAACGCCTTAAATTTCAACATATTATAGGCATAGCACAGTCACACAGTTCATGATGAATGAAGTCGTAATGTAGGTCATTCTTCTGCAGAATCCTGATTTCTGGACGGTCTCGATCTTGATTCTACCTGTTCCTCTGGCCCCATTCAAGTCGTCCCAATCAACTCATATTTCCTCTCTACATTGTTCCAGGCAAAATTTCGAGACTTCATGCTTCTCTACGTTATAGTGCATTTGCAAAATCTGTAATTTCAACAATCTGAATTTATCCTGAAGTCTTTTGCTATCCTCTTCATTGTTTCGTACATTTTAGTGCTTCAAGTGTCCTACGAATGATATTTGAAACTTACTCGAATATAATGAAATCAAAGCTAACACTACAACTTTATTCCTATGGGCTTTCTTTATGTTACCATGTCTCATCTATGGCATTTTCCCCAGATGTCATTTGTACTTCCCAAAACACAACATGATCTACATTCTCCTGATCAGCTCTCTATTACTTCATCAAAAGCAAAGACAAAGGAACTTCGATAGGGAGCTTTAACTTTGGATACTGTCCTTTTCCCCATTCATGGCAAAGAGTCTACGCTGCACTTGAACCAGCTCTTCATTGACAATTTCCCACAGTTGAATTATTGCTTTGCCTACCAATATTTGTATTTAATGTATGCAGGCTAGATTCTTTAATAAGTCACTGAAAATAGCCTTTCTCTAGTTAAACAATTTTTTTCTGCGAAATTGTTCCTTGCACTTTCCATAACTATGCTAAACCAGACTGTATTGTGATCACTGTGATCCAAATGAGCCCCTACTGAAATATTGTTTGCGAAACAAGTAGATTCCAGTGGAGTAGACCCAGTACTGCTTCCTTGGGCTTTGGCAGATAAGACAATGAAGAATCCATAGAGCTTCTACAAATACATAAAGAACAAAGGAGTAACTAGGGATAGAATGGGGCCTCTTATGGATCAACAAGGCCATATGTGTGCGGATCCACAAGAGATGGGTGAGATCCTAAATGAATATTTCTCAACAGTATTTAAAGTTGAGAATGGCATGGATGTTCGGGAACTTGGGGAAATGAATAGTGATGTCTTGAGGAATGTACATGTTACAGAGAAGGAGGCGCTGGAAGTCTTAAAGCGCATCAAGGTAGATAAATCCCTGGGACCCAATGAAGTGAATCCCAGGACGTTGTGGGAGGCTAAGGAGGAAATTGCGGGTCCCCTAGCAGAGACATTTGAATCATGGAGATCCACAGGTGCGGTGCCTGAAGATTGGAGGGTGGAAAATGTTGTGCCTTTGTTTAAGATAGGCTGCAGGGAAAAGCCTGGGAAATACAGCCCGGTGAGCCTAACGTCTGTAGTGGGTAAGTTGTTACGATGTATTCTGAGAGACAGGTTCTACAGGCATTTAGAGAGGCAGGGACGGACTAGAGACAGTCAGCATAGCTTTATGAGTGGAAAATCATGTCTCACGAATTTGACTAAATTTTTTTTGAAAGGGTAACCAAAAAGGTAGATGAGGGCAGTGCAGTCAATGTTGTCTACCTGGCCTTTATGGCCTTTGACAAGGTACCACAAAGTAGGTCGTTGCATGAGGTTAAATCTCACGGGATCCAGGGTGAGGTAGCCAGTTGGATACAAAATTGGTTTGATGACAGAAGACAGAGTGTGGTTATAGAGGGTTGTCTTTTAAACTGGAGGCTTGAGACCAGCGGTGTGCCTCAGGGATCGGTGCTGGGTCCACTGTTATTTATCATTTATATTAATGATTTGGATGAGAATTTAGGAGGCATGGTTAGTAAGTTTACAGATGATATCAACATTGGTGGCATAGTGGACAGTGAAGGAGGTTATCCAGGATTGCAACGGGATCTTGATCAATTGGGCCAATGGGCTGATGAATGGCAGATGCAGTTTAATTTACATAAATTGTGAGGTGATCCTTTTTGGTAAGTCGAACAATGGCAGGACTTACTTAGGTAATGGTAAGGAGTTGGGGAGAGTTATAGAACAAAGAGATCCGTGGTATAGGTTCATAGCTCCTTGAAAGTGGAGTCACAGGTGGACTGGGAAGTGAAGAAGGCTTTCAGCATGCTTGGTTTCGTTGGTCAGAACACTGAATATAGGAGTTGAGACCTCTTGTTGAGGTTGTACAATTCATTAGTAGGGCCACACTTGGAATACTTTCCACAGTTCTGGTCACCATATCATAGAAAGGATATTATTAAACTAGAAAGAGTGCAGAAAAGAATTACTAGGATGCTACCGGGACTTAACAGATTGAGTTATAAGGACAGGCTGGATAGACTGTGACTTTTTTCCTTGGAGCGTAGGAGGCTTAGGGGTGATCTTTTAGAGGTCAATAGAATAATGAGGGGCATAGATCAGCTAGATAGTCAACACCTTTTCTCAGGGGAGTCTAAAATTGGAGGACATAAGTTTAAGGCGAGAGGGGTGAGATACAAAAGGGTCCAGAGAGGCTTTTTTCCATACAGAGGGTGGTGAGTGTCTGGACTGAACTGCCAGAGGTAGTAGTAGAGGCAAGTACAATTTTGTCTTTGGAAAGCATTTAGACAGTTACACGGTTAAGATTAGTCTAGAGAAATATGGGCCAAACGCGGGCACTTGGGCCTAGCTTAATGGTAAAAACTGGGCGGCATGGACAAGTTGGGCCAAAGGGCCTGTTTCCATGCTGCAAACCTCTATGACTCTATGGATCTATGGCTGATTGGATAATACAATACTGCATTGTCACGGCTCGGTATTTCCCGCAGCTTTTCACAATTTAGCTGTAAAACAACCTTATTTGGTTCCATATACTATGCAGCCAGTGATTTATTCACAGATTTCAGTGAATTGTTAGAGCGCAAAAGGAGGCTATTCAGCTCATTGACTCATTGTGCCTGCATTGACTCTCTGTATGAATGTTTCACCTAGTGTCATTATCCTGTTTGCTCTGCATAATCCTATAGATAGTTTCTTTTGAAATAATCATCTAATTCCCTCTTGGTTGGCCCAACTGAACCTGCCTCCACCACATTCTCAGGCAGAGAATTCCAGACGCTAAGCGCCTACTGTTTGAAAACGTTGCTCAGCCACCTACCCTATCTATATCCCTTTGAAACCTCCTTATGTCCACTTCACAATTTACTTTACTACCTATCTTCGTATCATCAGCAAATTCATCAGCTGTACCATCCATCCCTTTATCCAAGCCACACATATAAATTCTAGAAAGCTGAGACCCCAGAACTGATCCCTGTGGTGCACCACTCTTTACGTCTTGCCAAACAGAAAATGACCATTTATATGGTCATTAGTAAGTATTAGGTCTATTAGTAATTCAATCTTCTACCCACGTGAACATGTTATCTGCTACAAAACAAGCTTTTATTTTCTGCACGTACAACGATCAAAGAACAAAGAAAATTACAGCACAGGAACAGGCCCTTCGGCCCTCCAAGCCTGCATCGACCATGCTGCCCGACTTAACAAAAACCCCCCACCCTTCCGGGGGCCATATCCCTCTATTCGCATCTCATTCATGTACTTGTCAAGACGCCCCTTAAAGGTCAGGACCATACCCGCTTCCACTACCTCCCCCGGCAACGAGTTCCAGGCACCCACCACTCTCTGTGTAAAAAATCTGTCTCGTACATCTCTTTTAAACGTGCCCCTCGCACCTTAAACCTATGCCCCAATCAACCATTGATGTGGTACTTTATCAAATGCGTTTTAGGAATCCAAGTACAGTACATCTACCTGTTTCCCTTTATATTCAACATATGTGTGTTCAATAAATTTGTTGAACATGATTTCCCTTTCACAAAACCATATTGACTCTGCCTGTTTGCCCTGCTAGAACATATTGAATAATTGTTTCTACAAATTTCCCATGATGTAGCATCTGTCACCCTCCCCTTTTGAATAAAGGAGTTACATTCATTGTTTTCTAATCTAATGGAGCCTTCCCCGAACTTAGAAAATTTTTGAAAAAGAAAACCAGTGCACCAACCTAGTCAGTAGTCGCTTTATTTCAGATGCTGTGATGCAATCTCCCAGGATCAATAAACTTGTTAAACCAAAGCTTCAACAGCTTGCTCAGTACCGCATCCATGAATTTGCAGTTTTATGGGTTCTTCCCTTCCATTTCCTGATTTACAGCTATTCCTGGATTCTTACTTGTACCGTGTGTAACGACTACAGTTGCTGAGTACCTGTATAATTCACATGCCATCTCCTTATTTTCCATTAAAAATCCTCAGCCTTACTTTCTATAGGACACACGATTGTTAGTTCTTTTCATTTTTAATATCTATAGAAACTCTTACTAACCGTGTTTTTTCTATATTTCCAGGTATATTTTTCTCGTTAATGAACGTATCCCCACTTATTAAACTTTTTAGCCATTCCCTGCTTTTTTATATTCTTTCCAATCTTCAGACCAGTCAAATATCGTTGTGCAATTATATGATTATTAAAATGCTTGATGTTATCTAACTGTTTGGTTAACCTCGGATGGTGGGTCCTCCTTTTGGATATTTCCTTCTTGTTGGAATACGACTATTCTGAATTTTTGAATATCCTCATAAATGTCTGCCACTTCGTCTCTATTGAAGTATCCCATAACTAAATTTGCCAGTTCACTTTAGCTAGCTCTAATTTCATGTCCTCATAAGTGCTCTTATTTATGCGTAAAATACTAGTCTAAACCCCATTCTTCTCTCCTTCAGACTGAATGTTAAATTCAATCACACTTAATTCCTGCTACCTAGCGGAGCCTTCACTCTGAGATCATTAATTAATCCTACATTGTTGCACAATACCAGGCCTCGTATAGTCTGCCCTCAGCTTCACACCAGAGCATGTTGTTGTAAGATTCTATTCCCAAAACATTGCCATGCAATCTTTGTCCATCTGATTGTCTCAAACCAGGACAGTTAGTAAGCCTTTGCAAGACCAGGCCAAATTGCGGGGGTTACACGTAATGTGACATGAACCCAAGATCTCAGTTGAGGCCGTCCTCATGCGTGTAGAACTTGGCTGTCAGGTTCTGCTCAACGATTCTAACTGTCCTGGCTTTGTCTTTATGTGCATTGTTTATGAAACCTACCTCTCCACTCACCTGATGAAGGAGCAGCGCTCCAAAAGCTCGTGATTTCAAATAAACCTGTTGGACTTTAACCTGGTGTTGTGAGATTTCTTACTGTATTCAGGTATCAATCCATGACATCCTGCAGTCACGTATCTGTACTGTCTATTGGATCGTACTTATTAATTTCTATTTGCGCTATCAGTTTATTTGTTTTGTTCCAAATGATGCGCACATTGAAATACAGCATCTTTATTTTTGTCCTTTTCATATTTTTGTAACTGCTAGCCTTATCTGCTGATTTAGCCTACCCCTTCCTTCCATGGTCTCGTTATCATTTCTCATGTCAATATATTTTTCTTTAGCCTTGTCACTACAGTTTGATTAGGCATGTATTCCCAAATTTGATCATTTCCTTCCACTATTTAAATTAAAACCCACTTACTTCGCTAGTTACGCAGTTTTCTAGAACAGGGGACCCAGCACAGTTCAGGTGTAGGCCTTCCGAACTGTACAAAGTTACTCTGCCTAGTACTGTTGCCAGTGCCCCATGAACTCTCACCCATGTTCCCACACCACACTTCGATCTCTCTGATTTTGTTTACTCATAGAGTCGTGGAGCCATAGAGGTTTACAGCATGGAAAAAGGCCCTTCAGCCCAACTTGTCCATGCCACCTTTTTTTAAACACCTAAGCTAGTCCCAATTGCCCACATTTGCCACATATCCCTCTATATCCAAATTACCCATGTAACCATCTAAATGCTTTTTAAAAGACAAAATTGGACCCGCCTCTTCTACTACCTCTGGCAGCTTGTTCCAGACACCCACCACCCTCTGTGTGAAACAATTGCCCCTCTGGATCGTTTTATATCTCACCCCTCTATCTTAAACCTATGCCCTCTATTCTTAGACTCCCCTACATTTGGGAAAAGATATTGACCAACTAGCAGATCTGTCCACTTGTGACTCCACTTTCAAGGAGTTATGAACCTGTACCCCTAGATCTCTTTGTTCTGTAACTCCCCCCAACGCCCTACCATTAACTGAGTAAATGCTGCCCTGGTTCAATCTACCAAAATGCGTCACCTCGCATTTATCTCAATTAAACTCCACCTGCCATTCGTCAACCACTGGTCCAATTGATCAAAATCCCGTTGCAATCAGAGATAACCTTCTTCACTGTCCACTATGCCACCAATCTTGGTGTCATCTGCAAACTTACTAACCATGCCTTCTATATTCTCATCCAAATCATTCATATAAATGACAAATAACAGTGGACCCAGCACCGACCCCTGAGGCACACCGCTGGTCACATGTCTCCGGTTTGAAAAACAACCCTCTGCAACCGCCCTCTGGTGTCTGTCATCAAGCCAATTTTGTATCCATTTAACTACCTCATCCAGGATCCAGTGAGATTTAACCTTATGCAACAACCTACCATGTAGCAACATCAGCTGCACTGTCCTCATATACAATTCAATACAATTTGCACATTGCTCAAGTAAGGATCCAGAGGTCATTGCCTTTGATTCTGTTTTTTAATTTAGTGCCCAGCTCCTCATATTTTCCATGCAAAAACTGTTTCTGAGTCTTATCCACGTCGTTGGTACTGACGTGAAATATGAGCACTGGGCCTTCCATCTCCCACTGCAAGTTGCTCTCCAGCCCGGAGAAGATATCCCAAAACCTGGCACCGGGCTGTGAGAGGTCCAATCTCCCCTTTAATCTTACTGTGATTTTCTGAGTTCAGGATTTTATAAAATTCAACTTGCACTGATGAAGGCTTTTAGGTTCAACCACAAATGATTTTACTAATAAAATAAAACGCTCCCAAAATCCTAATCTAAGCACACAAAGCTAGTATAATGATAGCACACGACACTCAACAAACGGCTTATTAATTACAACCTCCATGAAAAACCCGAGGTAACTTCCACGTTACTGTCCAAACCTCAAATCAGAACCCCTAAAGATTTAATTTCTGCTGTTAAGTTATATTTAAACACCAACCCTAATACCCCAAGGTCTGCCTGATATAGCTCCCCACACAGCTGGTCCTTCTGATCGGAGCCATAGTCCATGTGACGATACTGTGCCTTTAGGAAATGTTTCTTGTGCAAGATTTTATTAACCGTCTGTCCTATTAACCTCGTATTGCTGTCTCTAACTGACAGCTCATGTCGATTCTCCACAAGCATAATTGATCCTAATTACTGAAGTGCTTGTTTTAATCAGGACTAAGGCAGTTCTGTTATATTAGTGTTTTCTCCTGGGAAGGGGGCTTGATTAGATTGATGTGACTGCCTAGGAATAGGCTTACACAGAAAAACAGTTGCTGCTGGAAATTCTTTGAAGGAAGTACCTCTCACTGTGACTCTGCCTCTCTCTGGAATTCTGCCCATGAGTAATTGTCTTTCTCTGAAGTTCGCTGTTTGAAGATAGATCTTTCTCTGGAGGTTCTTGTATGGAAATCAGAAGACAGGTGTCTTTCTGAATCTCTGTCCAGATGGGTTACAAGGCTGGGAATCTAGCATCCATGTGGGCCTATGTGTTTTGTGCCAATTCATTCTGATCATATTTAACTTCATAATCCGCCTCGGATGCTCTGATCCGGTCCCTAACATCCGTAAATCAGCCTGAACTTTCTAACTGCCCTTTGTGATTGCAATGAAAAACTCGACTGTGTTGCCCTTTCTATTACAGAACAGTATAAAAAATATAAAAGCATGTGCTTGCAGATGTCCTGGCCGGATGGTCAGTGCTTAGCACTTTTAAATCGCTTTGCACATAGCTCTTGTCCTAGTTCAGGCGAACGATTCATCATGATGTGTCCACAACAAAAACATTGCCCTCTTTCAGTTGTAATATTTCTGGCTCCCAAGTTGACATGAATGTGACAAAGTCAGTTCTCCTTAGCTTTTGTTATTTCTTGGTTGTATAATGTCTGGGGCCATCAGCTCCAATGTCTCCCACTTTCTGTAATTGGATTGTCTGATAGTCATCTTTGAGGTGGGAATGTCCCAGTTTCGGTATCCACTTGTTTTGGAGATTAACCTCCTTACTGTTCAATTGGGGTTTGGCTTGTTTGCAGTGTTTATATCCATGAAGCTTTTGGCGTTGGGGGTATTGTGAGATTGGATTCCGATCCTACAAGCAGGCAACTCAGCGATCCGGACTCACACTGTCGACTGCAGAGAACAGTCTATCAATCAAGGATAGACATTCAAGCATGTGGGCTTCGCTGTCTCAGCTAGTATTCATTGCCCGTTGCAAATCGTTCCTAAAAGGTGCCTTCTTGTACCGCATATAATATAAAATGATAGTTTCATTTACCAACCCAAATTAACAAGCTGCTTTTGTTTAAAGTTATTGTTTCTCCCCTTTCAATAGGTGGGGAAATGAATTTCACCGTTTACCAGTTCCCTCCCTTCCTAACGGCAGCAGAGGGGGAGTCGGTGACACTGAATTGTGCCTTGGAATTCGAAGGATACCATTCGCTGATCGGAGCAGCTCACTGGACACGAGGTAAACCAGGAGGCTACAAACTGGAGTATAGCCCATTTTATAAAGATAGGCTGGAGAGGTCGGACAGCGAGTCCTTTGTCAACAACAGAATATTCATTAGTATTTCCGACTTGACCGAGAACGACTCAGATACCTATTACTGTCATGTGTACTTAATGGGAGCAGAAGTAAGGGATGGAAATGGCACCCAACTGGAAGTGATAAGGCGTAAGTGATAAGTATAAACATGTGCTTCGTTTAAAAAAATGCACTAATTTTACACGTGTTAGATTGTTGTGATCCCGTTTTTTTCTGTTTTAACTACCGTGCAATTACTTTACCGCTTGCCATTACACTGCTGTAAGAAGTCTCACAACACCAGGTTCAAGTCCAACAGATTTATTTGGTATCCCGATCTTTCGGAGCGCAGCTTCTTCGTCAGGTGAGTGATCACCTCTTTCATCACTCACCTGATGAAGGAGCAGCGCTCCGAAAGCTCGTGATATTAACTAACCCTGTTGGACTTGAACCTGGCGTTGTGAGAATTCTTACTGTGCCCACCCCACTCCAACGCCGGCATCTCCACATCATTATTACACTGGTGTTGCAATCAATTGAGGTGCTCCTCGTAACACAAGATAGTCCCGGGGGTGAGTGATGGAATGAGAGAAACAGGTGCCTTAAAATAAGACGGCGCAATTTAACACAATTTTAACAATGGCCTTAAATTGTTGTCAATAAATGCAGGTCCTTAAGAAACCGGGCAGAGCGATTTCATGCACAATTGACATCCGCTGTCAACCCAGAGAAAGGTTTCTTCGGTAGCTCCAATTAGATTTTTTGCTACATGATAGTTACACGTATAACCGCCTTAGCATCACTGCTATGACTCACAAGTTAATGTAGGTAAAGGGAAAGTCACCATTGTCTCAGATGGCCATAAGCTGCTCTCCCCTTTGAGGGGGAGAGCTGACTGGTGCTGATTTAACTTCAGGATCACCACACGCCAGGCGAGGAGCTAGGTTCAGAAGGTTAATCAATAACCTCAGAATTGAACACGCGCTGTTTTCATCTCTCTGCATCACTAACCAGCTGTCCATACATTTATTCCAGTAAGCATGTTACACATCTCAAATGTTTGAATATTGCGACATTTTTTTCCCACCTTCTCACATTTTCCGTCAGGCCTACACGTCATGAACCGCATAATATAACACGTGAAAACCCTTTGTAAATGCATGTTTTACTGAGGAGTGGCTAGTATAGCGTGTAAGAAACAATATTTTCACTGTATGTTAATGCATGTGACAATAATAAATCAAATCAAATCAAAGGCTACTGTGCGATTCGGTACACGATGGGACAAAACACTCGTTTCATTTGTTGATACTGGAAGAGAATTGATTGGGATTTCTAAGGTGGCAGCGAGAGATTTAAATCTCTGTAACTGCTGCAATGATGCAATGGCGGAACTTTGAGTGCTGAAATTGAAATTTAAACTACAAAACTACAATCCAACAACAAACCGCATCTTGATTACAGACATGTCTGTTGTTTCCAAAGTGCTACTGTTTACAGTGTCTTCACGTGTCTTGAGTTCACAAGTGCAAGTAACTATGCCCTGTCAAACGTCGATTATTAACATATGAGCTCAGATGTCTGTGAGAAAGAAATGCAAATTAAAGTCTATTGCAAATATGTTTCCACGGTGCTGTATATCCGAAGCGTTACTAAGTCTATTCCACAATTTGAGTTGAACAGCTATTTTTGCTCCTTAACATCAACCTGATCATAGAAGCAGAAACACTGTCTTCTTTTTATCATTTCAGAGAGGATAAAGGATTCAAATTGCCCGACCACTTTCATATCTGCACTGTGGAAAACAATAATCTTGCTAGTTATTATACTAATTATCTTGCTACCCACGATAATAGTAGCAAGCAACCTGAAATGGAAATGTAAGGGTATGTATTCTTGTAAGTAGAATGCGAGCACTCTCCAAACTGGTTCCTTTAAATCGTTGTCATATGCATCGTCGATACATGGTTACCTCCTTGTCCTTGGCAATATTGTGTAGTCGTTTCCTCATCAGAAATGTTAGATTGACTAACATATAGTGAATAAATCTATTCCTCGCCACTGTTTTAAAACAGAAAGCAGCACTTAGGAACATTGGAACAATGACATTAGCTGCGGGAGTCCGTCACTCGGCCCAATCGAACCTGCTCCGCCATTGATTAAGATCATGATTCTTCAGATTGTGGCCTCAACTCTGCCTTCCCGCCTGCCTCCCATTACCCAGTATTCCCTTGCCTGTCAAAAATCTGTCTAACTCAACTTTGACTAAATTCAATGGCCCAGCGTTCACTGGTTTCTGGGGAAGAGAATTTCACACGCTAACGGCCCTCTGAGATGATAAACAAAATCCCTCCTCATCCCTTTGTAATTGGGAGACCTCTTAATCTTAAATTATGTCCCCTATTTCTTCTATCCAGAACACGAGGAAACATCTTCTGCATTGATCCCATTAAGTCCGCTTCGTGTATAGGTCCAACGTGTTTAACCTTTCGTTATAAGATAAGCCGTTACTACCAGGAATGCTTCGAGTTTCTAATGCAGTGGTATTTTTTTACGAAACAGAGTCCAAAACTGAACAAAATAAACAAAGAGAACAAACAAAGAACAATACAGAACAGGAATAGGCCCTTCGGCCCTCCAAGCCTGCGCCGCTCATGTGCCCACTAGACCATTCTTTGGTATCCCTCTATTCCCAGTCTGTTCATGTGGCTATCTAGGTAAGTCTTAAACGATCCCAGCGTGTCCGCCTCAATCACCTTGCTTGACAGTGCATTCCAGGCCCCCACCACCCTCTGTGTAAAATACGTCCCCCTGACATCTGTGTTGAACCTTGCCCCCCTCACATTGAACTCGTGACCCCTTGTGTTCGTTTCGTCACCTCCGACCTGGGAAAAAGCTTCCCACTGTTTACCCTATCTATGCCCTTCATAATTTTATACACCTCTATTAGGTCGTCCCTCATCCTCCATATTTCCAGGGAGAACAACCCCAGTTTACCCAATCTCTCCTCATAGCTAAGCCCCTCCATACCAGGCAACATCCTGGTAAACCTTCTCTGTACTCTCTCCAAAGCCTCCACGTCCTTCTGGTAGTGTGGCGACCAGAACTGGACGCAGTATTCCAAATGTGGCCTAACCATTGTTCTAAACAGCTGCAACATCATATGCCAACTTTTATATTCTATGCCCCGTCCAATAAAGGCAAGCATGCCATATGCCTTCTTCACCACCCTCTCCACCTGTGCTGCCACCCTTAAGGATCTGTGGACTTGTGCACCAAGGTCCCTCTGTGTGCCTATACTCCTGATGGTTCTGCCATTTATTGTATAGCTTCCCCTGATATTAGATCGACCGAAATGCATCACTTCCCATTTATCTGGATTAAATTCCATCTGCCATTTCTCCGCCCACTGTTCCAGCCTATCTATAGCCTGCTGTATTCTCTGACAATGTTCATCACTATCCGCAACTCCAGCAATCTTCGTGTCGTCCTCCAGATGCAGTTTCACCAAGGTGCTGCAGCTGCAAAAGATACCTATTTTTACATCGCATTTCCTTTTAGTAAACGTCAACATTTACAATCGTCCATGTTTTAAGAATTATTTTGATGCCACAAAATATTACAACCAGAGTAACTTGACCTCCATTTTGATATTGGCAAACATTGCCAACTTACAATACATTGAGCACAAGGCTATCAATCGCAGATCTAGCACGTGGCATGGGGCGGCATGGTGGCACAGTGGTTAGCATTGCTGCCTCACAACGCCTGGGACCTGGTTCGATTCTCGGCTGGGTCTCTGTCTGTGTGGAGTTTGCACGTTCTCCCCATGTCTCCGTGTCTCCGGGTGCTTCAGTTTCCTCCCATAGGCCAAAGATGTGCGGGTTAGGTGGATTGCCATGCTAAATTGCCCCTTACTTTTAGGCGGGCTAGCTAGAGTAAATACACGGGGTTATGGGGATAGGGCCTGGGTGGGATTGTGTTCGGTGCAGACTTGTTGGGCCGAATTGCCTCTTTCTGTTCTTTAGGACTCTATGATTCTACAAGTTAACAATCAGATCATCATCTAATGAAAGATCCGTTTCTGTCTATGAGTGGGACAGTCATGTACGCATATTGTTGGGGTTAAATTTCCTTCTTGAGAAATGCCGTTGATATCTTTTGCAATTAACAGCCAGAAATTTGTAAATTGGAGAGGTACGTGTATAGAAAGATAGGTGGACAGAGAGATAATTGTTTAGGTGTATGGATAGAAAGGTAGAGTGATGACAGACAGTTAATATAACCGGAAAACATATCAAGTAGATGGACATGTGACATTACAGAACTCTTAATAAATTCTTTGGGCGTTTAATTATTCAAGTTTATTACTTCACGATAGATTTCTCACAGAATAAAACTGGCTCTCGAGTGGATTCCACATACACGGTAAAGCGTATTTCCGGAACTTCCTGAATATATTTAAACAAGTCTTTGTTAACAAAAGTCTATAAAATAATTAGATTGTTTTTCAATTTAAGAAGGATTTTGAAATAGAAGATGTGAACATTGACAACGACTTACACAGGTATGATGTTACACCATTCTGCAAGCAATCAACTATATATTTGAAAAGACAGGAGAAAAGGAGTGCTCATTAGTTGGAAAGTCGACTCCGATTGGCCAAAACGTTGGCATGGAGAAAGCAGCGTGAAATAGAGGCGAAGCAAGCTCGCCGGTATCCAAAATAAATGTGCAAGGCTTGAACATGTTTAGTTTCTTTGCAGAGAATGGGTTCCTATTTATGAATGTATGGCACTTGCAGTAAGCTTAACGGAGCCATGCTAGGAGCTCGATTGGTTATCCTTACTCGTAGTGTTTACTTGAAATGATGTACATTCGTATGTAGGGAGCACTCTCAGCAAAGAGTGAGCTTATTTGCTTATTTGTCACGTTGCATTCTTCATGGTCCCTCCGCAATTTTTCTCTGTCCTCTTTTTAGGTCTAACCAAACCAAGTAAACAAACTCAGATTAAATCAGGACAAAGTAAAAGGGGCAGCTCCCCAAAAAGGAGGGGGAACAGCCCGAACAGAAATCAAAGTACAAAGGAAACTTAAAAACATCAAATTAAAATGTGATTATTGGGGTCAATAATGCACGCCAACCCCTGCGGTGCCCAGCGGGCGCGGAAAGCGTCAACCGCGCCCGTGGACACCGCATGCTCCCTCTCCAGGGACACCTGGCCGCGAACGTAGCCGCGGTAGAGGGGCAGACAGTCAGGATGGACGGCCCCCTCGATCGCCCGCAGCCTGGACCGGTAAATGGCGCGTTTCGCCAGGCCCAGGAGCAGGTTCACGAGGAGGTCGCCATCCCGACCCTCCCCTCTCCGCACCGGGTGTCCGTCGATCAGGAGCGTGGGACTGAAGTGCAGCAATTTTTCTCTGTGGAGGGGGCGAGTCCTAGCCTAGCTTTAATTGAGGTCATTAGGTAGCCAATTATTGAGCCGTTTCCCACCTTGTCTCAATTTTCTGTGCCTCCCGATCCGGACGTCATCCGGTTTCTCATCTCCGTGTCTCTCACTCTGGTCCAATACGAGGGCGTCTCTTTCAATTTGCTACCGCAGTATGCTGATTGGAAGCAACAGATTGCGAGTGTGATAGCGAATAGGCATGTTGCAGACGTTTCACTTTAAGTTAAAGAGGGGGACCGCTTACAAGTGAGTAACTTGAACAGCATTAAGGACGGAACAGCAAGGCTGGTAAAGCAAATTAACTAAAATACAGAGCAATGATACGCCAGAACCAAACAGCGCTCATTTTCATTGTGACCAATGCCCCCGATGAGAAGGGAAGCATTTTGTTTCATGCCTTGGCCGGTTTACTTTTGTGCTTTTAACAAGCTCAGTACTGATGGTGGTTTGGCACTGTGCTGGTTGTTGCTGCTTCACTGTTGCTATAGGGAGACTGAAGATTCTGCGTTATATTCCCGTACGCACTTCCCTGCTGCAGTGATCCGTTTTTGTACCATTGATGTAACTTGGATTAACATCCCAGGAATGAAGGGCTTGTCATATGAGGAGCGGTTGAGGGGTCTGGCTCTGGACCCGATAGAGTTTAGAAAGATGAGGGGGATCTAATTGAAACTTACAGAATACTGAGAGGCCTGGATAGAGTGGACGTGGAGAGGATGTTTCCACTAGTGGGAGAGACTAGAACTCGAGGGCACAACCTCAGAGTGAAGGGACGTTTCTTTAAAACTGAGATGAGGAGGAATTTCTTCAGTCAGAGGATGCTGTGGAACTCATTGCTGCAGAGGAGGCCAGGTTCGTGAGTGCCTTTAAGACAGAAATAGATGGAATCTTGATCAATAAGGGGATCAAGAGTTACGGGTGAAGGCAGGAAAATGGGGATGAGGATCATGTCAGCCATGATTGAATGGCGCAGCAGACTCAATGGGCCGAACGACCTAATTCTGCTCTTATATGTTATAGCCTTATTAAAAATACAAATTATGAGCAACCAAGAGCAAAGGGGCAAGTTCGATAATGAACTATGTTCAGGACGCTGGCAGGAAAGGGATAAGGTGGAGGCCTCCATTAGCCGCCTCCTTTTGACAACAGGCGTCCGTCCTGCCTCCCAATTTATGTTTACTCCCTGCAGGTCCTCCCCCTCCCCTGCACCCCACTCTCCCACCGTCTCTTGACTGACAACCTCACCCACCCCTGGCCGTCTCCCTCGGATTCAAAATCCCCATTCTGTCCTGAGATATCTACACTTACCTGGTCCTGCACTTTGTTAGCGGAGGCTCAGAACGAAAGCGCATGGAGACTATTATTGATGTGCTTGGCCACAGCTAGATAACTGTGCGCAGATCTGGTCGCCGCACTATAGGAAGGATATCATTACACTAGAGAGGGTGCACAGGAGATTCACCAGAGTGTGGGCTGAGTTGGAGAGTTTCAGCTATGAAGGGAGGCTGTTTCGGCTGGGGTTGCTTCCCTTGGAGCAGAGAAGGCTGAGCGGGGACCTGATCGAAGGGTACAAAATTATGTGAAACATAGATTGGGTGGATAGGAAGGAACTTTTTTTCCGTCAGAAGAGGGGTCCATAAAGAGGGCATAGAGTTAAGGTAAGGGACATGAGATTTAGAGAAGATTTGAGAATTTTCTTTTTCTCCCAGAGGCTGCTGTGAATCTGGAACCCAGTGCCTGAACGCATGGCACATGATGGAACACTCAAAACATTTAAGAAACATGCAGATGAGCACTTGAAACGTCATAGTATAGAAAACTACGGACCAAGTGCAGGAACATGGGGTTAGAATAGATAAGTGCTTGATGGCCAGCGCAGACACGGTGGGCTGAAGGGCTGCTTTTTGTACCATAAAATGCTATGACTGCATGTCACTCCCGAGATGAGACTTCGGCGGTTGCCTGCAGTACCAGTTCTGTCCACTGCAGCTTCTGGAACTGCAGGACTGCAGATCACCGGCAGTTCACTGAGGTGCGATTTCCTCCCCAATAAAACGCTTGTTGGAGCATTAAATGGCTGCCTGACAGGCAGTATCAGCAGGGACATGTTCCATAACGGCTCCTCGGATGGTGGAAGATAAACCCTGCCATCCCGAAAATCCCGGCCCAGGTCTGAAATAAAGAAAATGGCTAACCTTCAATACTACTTACGAAAATTGCCACGGAAATAATCACATTTTTTACTTTTCCTTTCCTAACAGGAAATAGGATACTTTCTGCTTCGTCTAACAGCTACTGACGTGTTGGGAACATAGCAGCACATGGATCCATAGCTGACCAATCAAGATTGAGCCAGTCAATAATCTTTAAATGCAGAGAACGTTTCTACAAGCTAACATAAAGGCATTACAATTTTGATGGAGTGACTAATTTTCATTTTTCCTTCTTTAAACATAAAATGTAATGGGGTCGCTATAGATAAAAGCAAAATACTGCGGATGCTGGAATTTGAAACAAAAACAGAAATGTTGGAAAATCTCAGCAGGTCTGGCAGCATCTGTCGAGAGGGAATAGAGCCAACGTTTCGAGTCAGGCATCCTTGACCACAAACGTTGGTTTTATGTCTCTCCACCGATGTTGTCAGACCTACTGGGGATTTCCATCATTTTTCTGTTTGTGTTTCATATTGGGGCCGCAACGCGTTTGGAATCAGATCGAAACAACAAACCTTCTGAGGGACAATGAGACGCTCCTGAAATACTTAGCTTAAAGTGTACTCTATATCAATCAAAATCCAAATCGAACAGTTCGAGACAATTGATGGGGCAAATGTTTGGACAAATATTAATAATTCGAATGACTGAACTGTTGGTGACGATATTATCAAAGGGTATCATAACATCCGTGTCGCCTTCACTTCTGCCTCCTGCTGGCCTCAAGGGGGATGCAGATCCTATTCTTTCTGTGCTGGTGTATTCTCTCGAGGATGTTCAGGGATGGAGCAATGCTTGAAACTACTTGCCAAGAATGTCCCAAGCTTGCCGTTTGACCATGCATTTTATAATGATTGCGTATGATTATATGTTTCACCATATTTGACTTCTTTTTGTTACTTCGCCATTTGACATCATGCGTCATAGTTGTTTCAATGTAGGAATTGTATGCTACTTACTCACGAATCTACGGAATTTTGCGGCATTAAATGGATGTCTTAGTGAAATAATTGTTAAATGTTGCAGGTAACACGTTGTATTGATTTGAAATAATTGCAAAATTAAATTCGGTTGAGACCAACACAGTGCTTTTATGCAGCGGCATCAACCTAGGAAATGACCCAAGGCATTTCATCGAAATTTAAGGAGGGCCACCTCTCCAAAGAAGCCACAATTCTAAAAGTTTCGTTTTCTTTATACACCATTGTCATAATGGCCGGTTTTTTAAACTGCCGAGTGCGCATGCGCCGCCCTCAGGGCCGCACATGCGCCAAACGTCTGAGTCCTGTCCGAATTTGGATGTTCCCGCCTCCGCTCGATAAGAAGGTGAATCGGACTAAACACAACATACGAACACATAATCTGAAAAGGAAACATAAATTACATCAGTCTCCCGTTGCTCGTCAGGCGACTTCTCAAATCTTATAGGCAGGAAAGTATATTTTGTTAATTTGTGGGATATGGACGTCGTTGGCTGGCCAGCATTTATTGCCCTTGAGAAGTTGGTAGTGAGCTGCCGTCTTGAAACGCTGCAGTTAGCGCTTGATACAACTGAGTTTCTTGCTAGGCATGCTAAGTTGTCCCTCAGTGTCAGGGGGATTAGCTAGGGTAAATGCATATGGTTATGTGGATAGGGCGTGCGTGGGATTGAGTTCGGTGCAGACACGATGGGCCGAATGGCCTCTATAGGATTCTATGATTCTATGATTTCTGAGGGAAATGAGTAGCCAATTCTGAGGTCACCAGTAGATTCTTAATTCCAGATATTTTTTTATTGAATTCTAGTTCCACCATCTGCCGTTGCAGGATTCCAAACCGGGCCAGCAGAACATTAGCTGAGTTTCTGGATTAACAGTCTCGGGATAATGCCATTAGGCCATTGCTTTCCCTAAAATAAGTGTAAGGATTTAGATGTTTAACACCATTTTAACGCAGGAACCTACTTGTGAGCAAAGCTTTTTGTGAATCATGTTGTGAAGCAACCACATGGATAACACAAATTGCAAGTCCCCCTCCAAGTCACTCACCATTCTGATTTGAAAATATATCGGACGTTCCTTCACTGTCGTTGGGTCAAAATCCTGGAGCTCCCTTTCTGACAGCACTGTGGGCTTACACCTCAGGGGCTGCAGCGATTCAAGAAGGCAGCTCACCATTACCTTCTGAATGCCAACAGGGATTGACGATAAATACTGGGCCTCGCCAACGAAGCCCAAGTCCCCGACAGATTAAATATAAAAAACCTGGGCTGTGATTTACAGTTCATCATGCATAAAGTTTGGAGAGGTTAAGTTTGTATCCACGACAGTTTAGAAGAGTAAGAAGTAACTTGAATCAAAGCTTTAAGACCCTGAGCGGTTCTGACATGGTGGATGTGGAGAGGATGTTTCCTCTTGTTGGAGAATCTAGTAGAGGATCACAACTTAATAGTTATAGATCGCCTATTTAAGGCAGAGGTGAGGAGAATTTGTTTTCTCTCATAGGGTCGTGAGTCTCTGGAACTCTTGCAAAAGGCAGTGGAAGCAGTCTTTGAGTATTTTTTAAGGCAGAGATATATATAATCTTGATCAACGAGTAGAGGAAAGATTATCGAGGGTTAGACAAGAATGTGGGTTGTGGTTACAATCAGATGAGTCATGCTCTTATTGAATAGTGGAGCAGGCTCGAGAAGTCAATGGCCCACTCGTGCTCCTAATTTGTATGTTGGTATGTGGATCATAATACCCATGTCATGATCTAGATTGTAGAGCACACAAATGTCTCCTCTCGCAACTTGGGTGGTTTCATCTTGGAGCCGCTCTCTTTCTCTCTATATATCTCTCCCTCAACCACTCTACCACCCTCATCGGTGCTTATTGCCTGTCTTTCTCCACCGCAAACTCAGGTCATCTTTTATATATTGACGGCTATCCAATTATTGACTGCCTTACCCCATTCATCTTCACCCCTGTGTGTGAGTATACCTTCCATCATCAACCGGGTCTCTTTCATGTGAGCATCATTCAGGACGATTTTCACGTCACCCGTGTATTTTATCTCAATGTTCCCAGCTCTTATTTCCTCTAGAGGCATAGAAACTCGAATCCCGTATCTTACATAAAGAGCGTTCGTCATGTTGCATAATTATTCCCTTGGCTGCAATGCCTTATCATCTGCCTATACTGTGCCCTATTCCTAAATTTGCTTATTTTACCAACTAGCAAGGACAGATTCAAATACAGACAGTGATAGTTTCTAATAATAAGATTATGTTTAAACAATCAGTGCTCTGGTTCCTAACCTAATAATGTTACACACCAATTTTTTAATTCATTCATGGGACTTGGGCGTCGCTGGCTGGCCAGCATTTGTTGCCATCCCTAATTGCACGAGGGCAGTTGAGAGTCAACCACATTGCTGTGGCTCTGGAGTCACATGTAGGCCAGACTAGGTAAGGACGGCAGATTTCCTTCCCTGAAGGACATTAGTGAACCAGATGGGTTTCTCCAACAATCGACAATAGCTTCATGGTCATCAGTAGATTGTTAATTCTCGATATTTTTTTATCGAATTCAAATACCACCAGCTGTCGTGATGGAATTCGAACCAAAGTTCCCAGGGTATTATTCCCATCAACCCTCTTGGTTACCTCATCAAATTGTAAATGCTCAAGCACGGGTTCATTTCGCTAAATCCGTGCTGACTTTCCTTAATTAATTGATCAATATTATACAAGCGATCAAATTTTATCGTAGTTCATGGGTGGCATGGTGGCAGTGCTGCTTCACAGCACAAGGGACCCGGTTCAATTCCGGCCTTGGGTAACTGTCTGTGTGGTGTTTGCACGTTCTCCTGTGTCTGCGTGGGTTTCGCCCACAGTCGAAAGATTTGCAGGTGAGGTGGATTGGCATTGCTAACTTGTCCTTTAGTGTATAGAGATGTGTAGGTTAGGTGGGTTAGCCATGGTAAATGTGTTGGGTTATGGGCGGAAGTGAGATGCTCTCTTAGGGAGAGGGCGTCAGTGCAGATGTGCTGAATATCCTCTTTCTGCACTATAGGGAGTCTTGCGGTTCTATCATTGTGGAGAGTTCCTGTACCATTGAGATGAATCTGATTGGCCTATGGATTGTATTGAACAAGACGATTGGAAACAGAAAAGGCACTAAAACAAAAGTTTGTATGAAACAGACTCTGCTTTAATTATGTCCTCAAATTTAATGTCCACACTGCCGTTCTTACGAAATTCATAGTGTGGAGTTTTGGAGAAGAGTGGCGTGGTGGTGATGCGAGCTCAAATTCCAATACATCTGTTGTTGGAATTTAAATTTCATGCATTAATAAGTCTGGAATCAGCAGTTAGTCTCAGTGATGGTGGCTGCAAGATTATTGGGCCCTCTAAGACTCCATCCGGTTCACAAACGTTCTTTAGAAGAGGACATCTGCCGTATGTAACTGGTTGAACCAGCCCACAATTTGGTTGACGTTTACGTGCCCGCTGAAATAGTAGCTGCTGAAATCTTCTGTACTCGATCTGGGGCCTTGTGCGGAAATTGGGAGAGCTTTCCCACAGAACAGTAAAGGAACAGCCTGACATAGTCAATCTCACGGAATCATACCTGACAGCCAGTGGCCGAAACACCATCATCAACGTCCCGAGGTACGTCCCTAGGTATGTCCTGTCCCAACTGAAGGATGTGTTGACTGGGAGTGCCTCGGTGGGGAGTGTTGACCCGTTAGAGAAAATCTCCATTACAAGGGAGGAAGTGTTAGGTTTTTTAGGGAATATAAAGACTGACAAATCCCCAGGGCCTGATGGAATCTATCCAAGGCTGCTCAGGGAGATGAGAGATGAAATCGCTGGGCCTCTGACGCAAATCTTCATCTCGTCACTGGACATAGGTGAGGTCCCAGAGGATTGGAGGATAGCTAATGTGGTCCCGTTATTTAAGAAGGGTAGGAAGGATAACCCGGGAAATTATAGGCCGGTGAGCGTGACGTCCGTGGTAGGGAAGTTGTTGGAGAGGATTCTTAGAAATAGGATGTATGCACATTTAGAAAGGAATAAACTCATTATCGATAGTCAGCATGCTTTTGTGAGAGGGAGGTCATGCCTCACTAACCTGGTGGAGCTTTTTGAAGAAGTGACTAGAATGGTTGACGAGGGAAGGGCCGTGGATGTCGTCTATATGGACTTTAATAAAGCGTTTGATAAAGTCCCTCATGGTAGGTTGGATCACATGGGATAAAGGGGGAGGTGGCTAGATGGGTGGAGAACTGGCTTGGTCACAGAAGACAGAGGGTGGTAGTGGAAGGGTCTCTTTCTGGCTGGAGGCCTGTGACTAGTGGTGTTCCGTAGGGCCCTGTATTGGGACCTCTGCTGTTTGTGATTTATATAAACAATCTGGAAGAAGGTGTAACTGGGGTGATCAGTAAGTTTGCGGACGACATGAAAATGGCTGGACTTGCAGATAGTGAGGAACATTGTCAGAGGCTACAGAAGGATATAGATAGGCTGGAAATTTGGGCAAAGAAATGGCAGATGGAGTTCGATCCAGATAAATGCGAAGTGATGCATTTTGGTAAAACTAACATACGGGGGAGCTATACGATAAATGGCAGAACCATAAAGGGTGTAGATATGCAGAGGGACCTGGGTGTGCAAGTCCACAGATCCTTGAAGGTGACGTCACGGCTGGAGAAGGTAGTGAATAAGGCATATGGCATGCTTGCCTTTATAGGACGGGGCATAGTGTATAAAAGTTGGGGTCTGATGTTGCAGTTGTATAGAACGTTGGTTCGGCCGCATTTGGAATTCTGCACCCAGTTCTGGTCACCACACTACCGGAAGGACATGGAGGCTTTAGAGAGAGTACAGAGGAGGTTTACCAGAATGTTGCCTGGTATGGAAGGGCTTAGTTATGAGGAGAGATTGGGTAAACAGGGGTTGTTCTCACTGGAAAGACGGAGGATGAGGGGTGACCTAATAGAGGTGTATAAAATTATGAAAGGCATAGATAGGGTGAACGGTGGGAAGCTTTTTCCCAGGTCGGTGGTGACGTTCACGAGGGGTCATATGTTCAAGGTGAGGCGGGGGGGCGGGGGGGGGGGGGGGGGGGTGGGAGGTTTAACACGGATATCAGAAGGACGTATTTTACGCAGAGGGTGATGGGGACCTAGAATGCGCTGTCGGGCAAGCTGGTGGAGGGGGACACACTGGGAACGTTTAAGACTTATCTAGATAGCCACATGAACGGAGTGGGAATGGAGGGATACGAAAGAATGGTCTAGTTTGGACCAGGGAGCGGCGCGGGCTTGGAGGGCCGAAGGGCCTGTTCCTATGCTGTATTGTTCTTTGTTCTTTGTTCTTTGACAGATCCAGCAGAAGTAGCGGCAGGTAGAGGTAATGTGTTGCCCCAATAGTCTTCAACATTGACACCAGAACCCCTGAGGTCTCCTGGTACAAAGAAAACATAGGAATGTAGAAACCTGGTACAAGATTAAACATGGCAAGGAACCCTCCTTCAGACTACTACCAATCACCCTCAGTCTCCTGCTGATTCAGTACCCCTCTATGTTGAGTACCACTTGGTAGAAACACTGTTGGTAGCAACGGCACGGAATTTACTTTGGATGGGGACCTTCAGTGTCCACCATCAAAAGTGATTCAATAGCACTGCTCCTGACCGAGCTGGTGGAGTCATGTAGGGTATCTCTGCCAGTCTGGGACAGCAGCACATAGCGAGGGAAAGAATAAGAGAGCAAAACTCTACAACGCATTGCCAATTGGCTCCAGATGACAGAGTGAATAGAGTGACCGTGGCACTGTGATTGTGGAGGTAAAGTCCCGGCTTCACAATGAAGATGCAATCCATCATGTTAACAGGTAAAATTCAGGGCAGATTTTGTCGCTCAAATCTGGGTATCCATGAGTGACTGGGTTAGATCTGCTCTGCTTTTTGTGTACAGGACATACCTGAGCAAATTTCCAACATGCCGGGTAGATCATGGAATCATAGAATCCCTGCAGTACAGAAGGAGGCCATTCGGCCCATCAAGCCTGCACCAACAACAATCTCACCCAGGCCAGATCCCCATAACACCACATATTTACCCTGCTAATCCCCCTGACACGAAAGGTCAATTTAGCATAGCCAACTTACCTAACCCGCACATCTTTGGGCTAGATGCCACTGTTAAATCCATACAGGAACAGCTTGGCTTGGGACAGGGCAAGTTCTGGAGCACAATTGTTCAGGATTATTGCCGGAATATGATCAGGGTCCATAGTCTTTGCAGTACAGAGTGCCTTTAGCCGTTTCTTGGTGGCAGAAGGAATAAATCGAATTGGCTGAAGATTGGCATCTGTAATGGTGAGGATGTCTGGAGGAGATGAATCATTCATGGGCCCTGCTATCTGATATTGTTGCAAATCTTCAGTCTTACCTTTTGCACTGATGTGCTGGGCTGCCCCGTCATTCAGGATGGAAATACTTGAGGAAGCTAACTATTACTTGCTGCTCTTCCTATTAGGCAGGCAAATAATCCTGTGCTGTAACTTCACCATGTTCATACCTCATGTTTAGGTATGCCTGCTGTTGCTCATGGCATGCTCTCCTGTAACCTTCGTTAAACCAAGGTTGATCCCCTTGTTTGGTGGTAATGGTAGAGTGGGGAAATGGCAGGCCATGAGGCTCCAGACTGTGGCTGAGTACAATTCTGCTGCTGTTGATGGGGGCACAACGCCTCATCAATGCCCAGTGTTGAGTTGTTAGAACTGTTTGAAATCTAGCCGATAAAGGGAGGCGATGGCCTATTGGTATTTTCACTAGACTGTTAATCCAGAAACTCAGCTAATGTGCTGGGGATCCAGGTTCAAATACCGCTATGGGAGATGCTGGAATTTGAATTCAATTAAAAAAAGTATCTGGAATTAAGAATCCACTGATGACCATGAAACCATTGCCGGTTGTTGGACAAATCCATCTGGTTCACTATTGTCCTTTCGGGAAGGAAATCCCTTTTCTGGTCTGGCCTACATGTGGCCAGAGCAATGCGGTTGAATCCGAAATGCCCTGAAAGGAGAACTCTGGATGGGCAGCAATAAATGCTGGCAAGCCAGCGACGCCAATGTCCCACAAATGAATAGAAAAAACATATCATGGCGTGAGTCCCACACAACATGATGGAGGGTATTCACAATGCGAAAATGGGAATTTGTTTCCACAAGAACTGTGAACACTCCTACTGATACTGTCAGGGACAAGTGCATCTGCAGCACGCAGGTTGATGCTCCTACTCTGGTTATTTATTTGTATGTTTCCTCTCTTCTTGGTTCCATTGCCACCTGACGCAGATCCAGTCAAGCAGTTATACCTCTCTGGGCTTGGCCAGCTCAGTCTGTAGTACTGCTGCTGAGCCACTCTTAGTGATGGATATTGAAGTCCCCCACCCAGAGCACATTCTGCCCCTTGCGACCCTCAGTGCTTTCTCTAATTGTGTTTGACATGAAGGAGTACTGATTCATCGCTGACGGGGTGGGCTGGTGCGGTATATGGTAATCAGCAGGAGGTTTCATAGAACATAGAACAGGACAGCACAGTACATGCCCTTCAGCCCTCGATGTTGTGCCGAGCTTTGTCTGAAACCAAGATCAAGCTATCCCACTCCCTATCATTCTGGTGTGCTCCATGTGCCTATCCAATTACCACTTGAAAGTTCCTAAAGTGTCCGACTCCACTATCAAAGCAGGCAGTCTATTCTACACCCCAACCACTCTCTGAGTAAAGAACCTTCCTCGGACATCCTTCCTGTATCTCCCACCGTGAACCTTATAGTTATGCCCCCTAGTAATAGCTCCATCCACCAGAGGAAATAGTCTCTGAATGTCCACTCTATCTATCCCCCTCATCATCTTACAAACCTCTATTAAGTCGCCTCTCATACTCCTCCGCTCTAAAGAGAAAAGCCCTAGCTCCCTCAACCTTTCCTCACAAGACCTACCCTCCAAACCAGGCAGCATCCTGGTAAATCTCATTTGCACTCTTTCCAATGCTTCCACATCCTTCTTATAGTGAGGTGACCAGAACTGCACACAATATTCCAAATGTGGTCTAACCAAGGTCCTGTACAGTTGCAGCATAACCCCACGGCTCTTAAACTCAAACACCCTGTTAATAAACGCTAACACACTATAGGCCTTCTTCACGGCTCTATCCACTTGAGTGGCAACCTTCAGAGATCTGTGGATATGAACCCCAACATCTCTCTGTTCCTCCACATTCCTCAGAACCCTGCCGTTGACCCTGTAATCCGCATTCAAATTTGTCCTACCAAAATGAATCACCTCGCACTTATCAGGGTTAAATTCCATCTGCCATTTTTCGGCCCAGCTTTGCAGCCTATCAATGTCCCTTTGCTGCCGACAACAGCCCTCCAGCTCATCCACTACTCCAGCAATCTTGGTGTCATCAGCAAATTTACTGACCCACCCTTCAGCCCCCTCCTCCAAGTCATTGATAAAAATCACAAATAGCAGAGGATCCAACACTGATCCCTGTGGTACACCGCTGGTAACTGGTCTCCAGTCTGAAAATTTTCATTCCACCACCACCCTCTGTCTTCTATGAGATATGATGTGGAGATGCCGGCGCTGGACAGGGGTGAACACAGTAAGAAGTCTTACAACACCAGGTTAAAGTCCAACAGGTTTATTTGGTAGCAAATACCATAAGCTTTCGGAGCACTGCTCCTTCGTCAGATGGAGTGGAAATGTGCTCTCAAACAGTGCAAACAGACACAAAATCAAGTTGCAGAATACTGATTAGAATGCGAATCCCTACAGCCAGCCAGGTGTTAAAGGTACAGACAATGTGGGTGGAGGGAGCATTAAACATAGGTTAAAGAGATGTGTATTGTCTCCAGACAGAACAGCTAGTGAGATTCTGCAAGCCGAGGAGGCAAGCTGTGGGGGTTACTGATAATGTGACATAAATCCAACATCCCAGTTTAGGCCGCCCTCATGTGTGTGGAACTTGGCTATCAGTTTCTGCTCAGCGACTCTGCGCTGTCGTGTGTTGTGAAGGCCGCCTTGGAGAACGCTTACCTGAAGATCCAAGGCTGAATGCCCGTGACTGCTGAAGTGCTCCCCCACAGGAAGAGAACAGTCTTGCCTGGTGATTGTCGAGCGGTGTTCATTCATCCGTTGTCGTAGCGTCTGCATGGTTTCCCAATGTACCATGCCTCGGGACATCCTTTCCTGCAGCGTATCAGGTAGACAATGTTCGCCGAGTTGCAAGAGTAGGTACCGTGTACCTGGTAGATGGTGTTCGCACGTGAGATGATGGCATCCGTGTCGATGATCCGGCACGTCTTGCAGAGGTTGCTGTGGCAGGGTTGTGTAGTGTGGTGGTCAGCGACACGGATGCCATCATCTCACATGAGAACACCATCTACCAGGTACACGGTACCTACTCTTGTAACTCGGCCAACATTGTCTACCTGATATGCTGCAGGAAAGGATGTCCCGAGGCATGGTACATTGGGGAAACCATGCAGACGCTACAACAACAGATGAATGAACACCGCTCGACAATCACCAGGCAACACTGTTCTCTTCCTGTGGGGGAGCACTTCAGCAGTCACGGGCATTCAGCCTTGGATCTTCAGGTAAGCGTTCTCCAAGGCGGCCTTCACAACACACGACAGTGCAGAGTCGCTGAGCAGAAACTGATAGCCAAGTTCCACACACATGAGGACGGCCTAAACCAGGATGTTGCATTTATGTCACATTATCAGTAACCCCCACAGCTTGCCTCCTGGGCTTGCAGAATCTCACTAGCTGTTCTGTCTGGACTCAATACACATCTCTTTAACCTGTGTTTAATGCTCCCTCCACCCACATTGTCTGTACCTTTAAGACCTGGCTGGCTGTAGGGATTCGCATTCTAATCAGTATTCTGCATCTTGATTTTGTGTCTGTTTGCACTGTTTGAGAGCACATTTCTACTCCATCTGACGAAGGAACAGTGCTCCGAAAGCTTATGGTATTTGCTACCAAATAAACCTGTTGGACTTTAACCTGGTGTTGTGAGACTTCTTTCTATGAGATAGTCAGTTACTTATCCAATCAGCCAAATCTCCCTCTATCCCACACCTCCTTACTTTCTTCGTGAGCCCACCATGGGGAACCTTATCAAACGCCTTACTAAAATCCATGTATACGACATCAACTGCTCTATCTTCATCTACACACCTAGTTACCTCCTCAAAGAATTCAATCACATTTGTGAGGCCAGACATATCCTTCACGAATCCATGTTGGCTATCCCGGAAAAAGCTGCATCTTTCCAAATGGTCATAAATCCTGTCTCTCAGGAACTTTTCCATTAACGTACCGACCACCGAAGTAAGACTAACCAGCCTATAATTACCGGGGTCATTCCTATTTCCTTTCTTGAACAGAGGAACAACATTCGCCACTCTCCAGTCCTCTGGCACTATCCCCGTGGACAGTGAGGACCCAAAGATCAAAGCCAAAGGCTCTGCAATCTCATCCCTTGCCTCCCAAAGAATCCTAGGATATATCCCATCTGGCCCAGGGGACTTATCGACGCTCAGATTTTTCAAAATTGCTAATACATCTTCCCTCAGAACATCTACCTCCTCCAGCCTATCAGCCTGTATCACACTCTCATCCTCAAAAACATGGCCACTCTCCTTGGTGAACACTGAAGAAAAGTATTCATTCATTGCCTCTCCTATCTCTTCTGAGTCGATGCACAAGTTCCCACTACTGTCCTTGACCGGCCCTAACCTCACCCTGGTCATTCTTTTACTTCTCACATAAGAGTAAAAAGCCTTGGGGTTTTCCTTGATCTGGCCCGCCAAGGACTTCTCATGTCTCCTCCTCGCTCTCCTAACCCCTTTTTTTTAGCTAATTCCTTGCTACCTTTTAACCCTCAAGCGACCCAATTGAAACTTGTTTTCTCATACGCTTCCATTTTCCTCTTGACAAGACATTCCACTTCTTTTGTGAACCATGGTTCCCTCACTCGTCCATTCCCTCCCTGCGGACAGAGACATACCTATCAAAGACATGCAGTATTTGTTCCTTGAACAAGTTCCACTTTTCATTTGTGCCTTTACCTGACAGTTTCTGTTCCCATCCTATGCTCCCTAATTCCTGCCTAATCGCATCATAATTACCCCTCCCCAATTATAAACCTTGCCCTGCCGTATGGCCCTATCCCTCTCCAATGCAACAGTGAAAGACACCAAATTGTGGTCACTATCTCCAAAGTGCTCTCCCACAAACAAATCCAACACTTGGCCCAGTTCATTACCCAGTACCAAATCCAAAGTAGCCCCACCTCTTGTCGGCTTATTCACATATTGTGCCAGGAAACCCTCCTGCACAAACTGTACAAAAACTGCCCCATCCGAACTATTCGACCTATAATGGGTTCAATCAATATTTGGAAAGTTAAAGTCACCCATGACAACTACCCTGTGACCTCCACACCCATCCATAATCTGCTTTGCAATTTCTTCCTCCACATCTCTATTACTATTTGGGTGCCGAAAGAAAACTCCTAACAACGTGACCGCTCCTTTCCTATTTCTAACTGCAGCCCATATTACCTCAGTAGGCAGATCCCCTATGAACTGCCTTTCTGCAGCCGCTGAACTATCCTTGATTAACAGTGCTACTCCTCCACCTCTTTTACCACGCTCCCTACTCTTACTGAAACATCTATACCCTGGAACTTCCAACAACCATTCCTGCCCCTGTTCTAACTATGTCTCTGTAATGGCCACAACATCGTAGTCCCAAGTACCAATCCATGCTCCAAGTTCACCTAGCTTATTCCGGATGCTCCTTGCATTGAAGTAGACACTCTTTAACCCACTTTCCTGTCTGTCGGTACACTGCTGCAACCCCTTGATTCCCTCCTCAGTACCTCAATACACTCAACACTGGCTTCTGGACTTGAGCTCGTTTTCCCATCCCCCTGACAAATTAGTTTAAACCCCCCCAAAGAGCCGAAGCAAATTTCCCTCCCATGATGTTGGTGCCCCTCTGGTTCAGGTGCAACGCGTCATGTTTGTACAGGTCCTACCTTCCCCAGAATGAGCTCCAATTATCCACAAAACTGAAACCCTCCCTCCTACACCATCCCTGCAGCCACATGTTTATCTGCACCCTCTCCCTGTTCCTCAACTCGCTAGCACGTGGCAGTGGCAACAGACCAGAGATGACAACATGGTTTGTCTTGGCTCTCAGCTTCCACCCTAGCTCCCTAAATTCTTGTTTAAATCCCCATCCCTTCCCCTACCTATGTTGTTGGTACCGATGTGTACCACGACTTGTGACTGTTCCCCCTCCCACTTAAGGATCCTGAAAACACGGTCCAAGATGTCACGGACCTTGGCACCCGGGAGGCAACATACCATCCGTGAGTCCCTTTCACTGCCACAGAACCTTCTATCTATCCCTCTAACTATCGAGTCTCCAATAACTATTGCTCTCCTTCTCCCCCCCCCACTTCCCTTCTGAGCTACAGGGACGGACTCAGTGCTGGAGATCCGGTCACTGCCGCCCAGCACTGGTAGGTCGTCCCCCTCAGCAGTATCCAAAGCGGTATACTTGTTGCTGAGGGGAACGACCACAGGGGATCCTTGTACTGGCTGCTTCTTCCCAGCCCCTCTCACCGTTACCCATCTATCTTCATTCTTCAGAGTAACTACATCCCCGAAGCTTCTATCTATGGCCATCTCTGCCTCCCGAATGATCCAAAGTTCATCCAGCTCCCGCTCCAGTTCCCTAACGCAGTTTTTGAGGAGCTGTAGATGGGTGCACTTCCCACAGGTGAAATCAGCAGGGACACTGACGGCATCCCTCACCTCAAACATTCTGCAGGAGGAACATTGCACTGCCTTCCCTGACATCCCCACGAGATAACTTGCGGAAATGAAAGAGTGAAAAAAAATGCTCTCACTCCGGGTCTTTTTTTTAGGTTAGAGGAGGGGGGAGGGTGGGAGACTCTTAGGTTTAGTGTCTCGGGTTCCCCCCGCCCCCCGTTCAAATTTATTGGGCAAAAACCTTCCCAGGCCTCTCTGCGGCCTACTTCCGGTTTCCTGTTTCCTGTTGCACTAGGAAAAAAAACTCCAACGAAAAGTAATGTAAAAATCAAAGTCTTGTACATTCAGCTCTTCTCACTCGAATTGCACCCCCTCCGCTTGCTGCGGTGCCACAATGAGGTGGAAACCTCGAAGGTAAGTCCTTTAAAAAGAAACAGAACAAAAACCTTCCCAGGCCTCTCTGCGGCCTATTTCCAGTTTCCTGTTTCACTCGAGAAAAAAACTCCAACAAAATGCAATGTAAATATCAAAGTCTCTTACCTTCAGCTCTTCTCACTCGAATCACTCCCTCTCCGCTTGCTCTGGTGGAACAATCTGTGATTGCCCTTGATTGTCTAAATATCCTGAGACTTCATGGGGTCCAGAGTCAATGTTGAGGACTCCCAGGGTAACTCTCTCCCGAATGTATACAACTATGTCACCACCTTTGCTGCATCCTGCTGCTAGGACTGGCATGAGAGATCAACGAGTTGAAGTGATGTCGAGAGCGGATATGAGGAAAATTCCTTTCACCCATATGAACGCCTTACCTCAAAGGGTCGTAGAGGCAGGACCCGTCAAATCATTTAAAAGGTGTCTGGATATTTTTCATTCATTTGTGGGACATGGGCCTCGCTGGCTGGCCGCCATTTATTGCCAATCCCTAGTTGCCAGAAGGAAGTTGGGAGTCAACCACATTGCTGTGGCTCTGGAGTTACATGTAGGCCAGACCAGGTACGGAAGGCAGATTTCCTTCCCTTAAGGGCATTAGTGAGCCAGATGGGTATTTTCGACAATCTACAATGGGTTCATGGTCATCAGTAGATTCTTAATTCCAGATATCTTTTACTGAATTCAAAATCCTCCATCTGCCCTGGCGGGATTCTAACACAGGTTCCCAGGACACTGGCTGAGTTTTTGGATTAATAGTCTAGCGATTAGGCCATTGCCTCCCTTTGGATGTGCACCCTAAGTACTGTAACCTACAGGGCTATAGATCAAATGTTGTCAAGTGTTATTAAGATCTGTGGCTCGTCTTTCGGCCGGTGTAGATACTGCCGGCCAAGTGGCTTATTTTTATGCCATAAATTTTCTACGATTCCATATACACTATCTATTAACAACACTCACCACGGCTCCTTCAAACGTACTTGGCAAACTGACAACCTCTAGGACTGCCGCATCTAGGACCGGGCAACAGACTCCAGGGAGCAGTAACATTGTACATTTCATTTCAAGCCACACGACATACTAATCTGGTCTTTTTTTTACAGTAGCTGGTTCAAGTCTATGATTTCCCTTATTAGCATCACTGCAGGTGCACTGACTCGAGTTGAACTGCAGCGGTTGAAGAACGGGGCAAACCACCACTCCTAAAGAGCAATTAGGTGTGGGCAGTAAATGTTGGTCTAACCAGACAGGCTCACAATCTATAAGTGAATAATAATACTAGTTAGAAGGTTATTATCCAAAAGTATTATTATGATTATTTATGTCTCCAAATGACATAATTAGATTCAATGCTATTCTGGTTTTCACATGGCAGGGGGTAACTAGCATGGTTCTCCGTGAATCAAATAACAATATAGTGGGGCAATTGCTCTAGGACGCAATATTAGTTGCAAAGCGAGGGAAGTGACAGGTCATTTGCATGCATTTAAATATGTCGTTGATAAAGTGGGATTTATTTAACCAAAAGTTAATATTGTGTACATGAAATTGTTCTATAAAATAGATATCTCTTAAGTTTGAAACATGCGTCAATATAAAAAAAACAAATGTGGCGGCGCAAAATAAATAACCGAAAAATAAAGCTTTGCTTCAATAGTTCTCACATATGCGGTTGAATTTACGTGCTTTTGGATGTTGGGGGGTTTGATGAGGTCTCTTGTCCACACGTTCTATTAAAGGCATGTTTTCCATTAACAGCTTAGGTGCAGAATGGACCTTTGATCGAGTTGGTTTTCTTTGTTGACTCACTGAGCTCCTAACACCCACCCGCAATGTGGTTTTCCGTCCACGTACATGGAACAGCTCAAGTTATTGCTCATATTGTCATTGTGGAACATCAAAAATGCACAATGTATTTCATTGTAAATAGATAAGGGCACCACTCGCATTGTAGCTTCAACTCCCCCACCCTCCAGACTATTTTTTCATTTCCTAAGTAAACGGCACGTGGAGAGAGGAATTAATTTCTATTCTGAGACTCCTGAGGTCGGGCCCTTTCACTTGGTATCGCTCAATAACAGGAGCTCTGTGCCTCCGACCAGACGGACCTCAACTTGTTCCATTCCCGCCCATTTATTCCACTGAGACTGTTCATCTGGCGTGAATGCACCACATCCTACAGATCATCAGCGTGTGTGCAATGAAGATGCGATTCATGCAGCGAATTGCTGTCATCCGACTGATTTTCTTCGCCCTATGCACTGGTGAGTACATATTTTTCCGAGCTATTATACAATGCAGTGAATATCGTCGGAAGTTTCAATGGGCCGCCTTTGGCAATTCGGGAATTATCAGTCCGTTAAAGTGATATGCCACTCTCTGAGAAATTTTACATTTATCCTCAATCGATTGAATGTAAAATTCGAGCATAACAATATGCGATTCCATCACTTCTGAGAGTTGCTTCATCTTCCGACTTACCATTAAAGATAATATTGTTCGAAAAGGAAACCTCTCTGAGCCGGGAGAAAAACATATTGAAAGCCGAGCCTTCATAAAATAAGCGACTATAATTAGTGAGGACGTCAATTCAGCCGGATTCCAGTTGATGCCATTTCCAGCGGTAACAATTTGTCAACGCGGTACGTTTGAAAAGTAAATCCTCCGTAGCAATATGCAGCGTTGATTAATTCTGATGTGAAGATGCTGGCGTTGGGGTGGCACAGTAAGAAGTCTCAATACACCAGGTTAAAATCCAACAGGTTTATTTGGAATCACGAGCTTTCGGAACTCTGCTCCATCCTCGGGTGACTCATCTCGGAAAACTCGTGATTCCAAATAAACGTGTTGGACTTTAACTTGATTAATTCTGGCGGGAAGGCAGTGGTACAGTGGGTATTGTCAGTAAGCTAGTAATCCAGAGACCCAGGGTAATGTTCTGGAGACATCACTTCGAATCCCACCAAAGCAGGTGGTGAAATCTGGAATAAAAGATCTAATGATCACTAGGAATCGATTGCTATTAAAACTCATTGTTTTTAAAACCCAACAGAAATGTCTTTAGGGAAGGAAGTTTGTCATCCTTACCTGGTCTGGCCTACATGTATATTTGTTACGTGGCTTATCTGTTTTTTATTCTCTCATGGAATGTGGGCGTCGTTGTCTAGGCTACCATCTATTGTGCATCCCTAATTGCCCTTGAGAAGGTGGTGATGAGCTTCATTCATGAACCGCTGCAGTCCATGAGATGTCGGTACACTTACAGAGCTGTTAGGGGGGTGTTCAGTATTTTGACCTCGGCATCCTATATGTGTGTGTGTATTTGTGCGTAACTATGCGTTTGTGTGTGTGTTCTTGTGCGTGTGTGTGTGACTGTGATTAGAAAATATTTATCATTCAGAAATGTTGTTGCAGTATTTGCTGTTTCATCTTGAAAATAAATAAAGCAAATCTCACTTGCTTACGCGGATGAGGAATTTTTCAAAAGTAAAACGCCGCTCATTGCATAACTCTCGGGAAGAGAGATGGGAAGATAATTGATAACTGGCATCTTACTGACTCCAAGCATGGATTAGTACAGTGTGTTTGCTTGAAGGAAGAAGGAAAAGCCGTAGAAAGTACAAAACTGTCACATCAGTCAGGGTCTATGCTAATTATACACGTTTATCCATCTGGAACTTATTTTGATTTAAGCAGTTCTATATTTAAGCTAGCCAGATCGGGGCCATTTCAGTTTCGGCTAGTGTGCAGAAGGGTTGGTTAACCTGGGTGACACGGTGGCACAGTGATTAGCACTGCTGACTTACAGCGCTAGAGGACCTAGGTTCGATTCCCGGTTTGGGCCATTGTGTGTGCGGAGTTTTCACGTTCTCTTTGTGTCTGCGTGGGTTTCCTCCGGTTTCTTCCCACAGCCTCAAAGACGTGCTGGTTATGTGCAGTGCCGCGAGCAGGCACCGGAGCGTGGCAACTAGGGGAATTTCACAGTAACTTCACTACAGTGTTAATGTAAGCCTTACTTGTAACTAATAAATAAGTAATCTTTAATAGTTACCTTGAGAAAGCCGCTTATAGATGAAAAGGTGTTTGATGTCTTTCAAATGTTATTTGGCTTCCGAGTAGGGGCGTGGCACTTAAATTGGGACTCCGATTAAACCTTTTAGACTTTTATTTTATTCATTGTTGGGGTGTCCAGGGGAAGCATTTAGTGCCGTATTTGTCCCTGAGAAGGTGCTGCTGCCATGGGACGAGGGACTGCAACTGTGGAATGACCAGGGATCTGAATTACTCTTCTCAAATCAGAGAACGATGAGGGAAGGTTAAGTAGAGGTTTAAAGATCATGAGGGCCTTTAACAGAGAAATTAGGGGGAATTTCGTTTTCATCAATGGGCCATCATCAAATGGAATTTCAATGCTTGAAAATAGATTCAATGGCACCTTTCGAATAGAAACACCATAAATTCGTGCATCGGACCTGGTCTATGGAGGAAGAGAATGGAAGGGCCCAAATTGGATAATTACTTCAAACAGCTGTCATAGACGCGATGGGCCGAATGGCATCCTTCCGGGTTGCAGCATTACATGATAGCCTTCTCACCAGACATGTTGAGCAAATAATTACAGCATTTTGAGAACGATGCATTGAGAATTCCCAAGTCAAATTAATTGTTCCGTTTTGGCAACAAAATAGGATAATTTGAAGGATTGCTCTAAAGTTTCTCTTCCTGAAGAATTTCGCCAGTAGAAAAGATAAGAGTGAACTTCTTCGGTCAACTAAATTGTGAAAAGCAACAGACTCATGATGCAAAATGTGTGGGTTTCTGCGCCCGCCGTCTTGAACTTGGATACATGTGGTCCACAGTAAATCCAGCTTTATAAAGGTAGCACGTGACTGATGCATCTGCGCATAAATATTATAGATCACTAATTGACTAATGCTTAATAACATTGTGAATGGAGACTAACAGATTCCTTATTCCCTACATCACGCAGTCGGCTACTCTACGTTGCAAAGTTAGAGGAATTTAAAGTTAAAGATCAGATTCCCTCTGCTATTTTTGAGTTTTCTCCCTTTATAAACGCAGCAGGAGGCCAGTCGGCGTTTGGACAAGAAACAGTCTGCTGTAAAATCTATGGCTTGACAGAGGGCGACTCAGGCGTCTATTACTGTGACAAAACCGAAAAGAGACAAAACAGCACTGTGACGGTTAAATGTGAGTAGTCATTTAAAATAATGATGAATAATGTGCATGATTCAAGTAAACATAATTTCTCAAAACGGATGAAAATGCTCTACTGAGCCTGGAGTCTGCAAAAGGGTGGGTAACATTGTACCGGAATATATGGAAAATCCAGTGAAACTCAAGACTTTTAGTCGCTTTGGAAAATGAGTGAAGAAAGATTTCTATGGCAGAGGCATTAATAGCGACAAATGATTGAATTAGAAAAAAAACACACTCCCCTTGCCCTCCTCCGCTTAACTTTCTTGAAAACACAACTCTCCTTTTAACCTGACGCCAGCATACAATATCAGAATCCCTACAGTGCAGAAGGAGGCCATTCGGTCCATCGAGTCTTCACCGACTATAGTCCCACCCAGGCGCTATGCCCGTAACCCCTTATATTTACCCTGTTAATCCCCAGATACTAGGGTTAATTTAGCATGGCCGCAAACCTTTGGACTGTATTTGGGAGGAAACCGGAGCAGCCGAAGGAAACCCACGCAGACACGGGGAGAACGTGCAACCTCGACACAGACAGTGACCCGAGGCCGAATTGAACCCAGGTCTCTGGCGCTGTGAGGCAGCATTGCTAACCAATGTGCCATCGTGCCGCCCCAGCTATGGGAACGCGTCACCTGGTTTGGACCATTCAGTTTGCCGTTACACTTTCTGATCCTGATCCATAGCAATGGATTCCAAACTGGACCTGCTGCTGACATGGCCTTTCGCCCCAGTGCTGTCTTTGAGCAGGAGAATCTCATTTCTCCATTTCCCTCTGATTCTTTCTCTTCTACTTGGCGTACCTCGATTTCTTCCTCAATAATTCTCGAAAATGAATTATATTTGCACAACCTCCTCCATGCACATTCACCCACCCCACTCTGAAGGTGTTATGATATCGTCCCCGTTCTTATCCGGAGTTTTATCGTTACTTTCTGTCGTCACTGTTCTCGTTTTTACAGCAGTGCTAGTACACCGCTTGTCCTGACCCTCCATACCACCTGCACCCTTTGACACTTCTGCCTTCCAGTAGCAAGAACTCTTTCGTTCTATTTTTAATTTTCTGGAGCTAAGTGTGTTCCGCCGAATCTTTTCTCATTCTGCCGTCACACATTACTCAGCTCTTAAGCCCTACAGCAATATATGCAAGATCTGTTTATTAATTTCTCTGACAATATTGTTTAATCACCAACGCTCTTTCTATGTCGGACGGCCTTTGAGTTACTTCCCACAATTTCCAATGCTGGCAAGTAGACATTACTCTTATTGAAACAGGATGAATTAAAATTCCTAAGCACAGCGATTGGACTTGCAATGTTGCGCGGGAATGTGAAATGGACAATAACAAAATAGGCCCACACTACACACGACAATTATTCTTACTTTCAACGCCCATGGGCGTAGAAACCACCGGAGCACTTTACAGATGAGTATTTTTGCCCGCCCATGTGCCCCTGTGTTAACGGTGCCTGTTACAGTACAATAGCCATGATGCGGAGATGCTGGCGTTGGACTGGGGTAAACACAGTAAGAAATTTAACAACACCAGGTTAAAGTCCAACAGGTTTATTTGGTAGCAAAAGCCACACAAGCTTTCGGAGCTGCAAGCCCCTTCTTCAGGTGAGTAGGGGCTTGCAGCTCCGAAAGCTTGTGTGGCTTTTGCTACCAAATAAACCTGTTGGACTTTAACCTGGTGTTGTTAAACTTCTTACTGTATAGTACAATAGCGCCAGGGACTGGAAAGGAGAGAATTGTCTGACTGTCATCTACAAGTGGCGATCTCTTCAGCGCAGTAGTGACCCAGCGCGGATTTGGATGACTGTTGTACTGATAACCTTCAGTGCTTTCTTGAAATAATAGCGTGGTCTCAGGTGAGCTCAATTTTCACACCCTGTGACAATGGCACATTGGTGAGCACTGCTATCTCACAGCGCCAGGGACCTCGATTCAATTCCCTCCTTGGGTCACTGCCTGTGCATATTCTGCACGTTCTCCCCGTGTCTGCGTTGGTTACCTCCGGGTGCTCTGGTTTCCTCCCACAGCCTGAAAGATGTGCTGGTTAGGTGCATTGGCCATGCAAAATTCTCCCTCGGTGTACCCAAACAGGCGCCGGAGTGTGGCGACTAGGGGATTTTCACAGTAACTTCATTGCAATATTGTAATTAATGTAATCCTACTTGTGAGATTAATAAATTAACTTTAAACCCACAATTTCTGGTTCATCATCTTTTATTTCACGCATATCTCCAAGTTAGCCCAAAATGCATCTCCATCTATCCCCTGGCATGGAGAAAGGCTAATTTCTGAATTCTGTTCTTAGCTACAGCCCCGCCATCTTCCCTCCTCTTCCACACCCCCCCAACACCGCCTTCCCCCCCAGCTCTGTTTCGAGGAAGTGATGTTGTTGATGCAGGTCAGCATCTGAAAGAGAGGGTGGTGGTGTTGGTGGGAGTGGGTGTGTGTCGGGGGGGGGGGGGGGCTGTGGGCGGGGGAGAGAGGTGTCGTGGAGAAGGGAGAGGCGGGGGGGGGGGGGGGAGAGCGGGGTGGGGGGTCGGGGGGGGGGGAGGGTTGGGTAGGCAGGTAGAACACAACTCTGGCCGGAATACTATGAAACTTCTTTCTTAAAGTTGTGAACATTTCTTCTGAGTACAGAAACTGTTATATCTAATTCTGGTTTCCATATCGATTGAAACTTTGCGTTTATCCTGTTTATGGCAGGCCTCGTGAATGAAACAGAGAGAGGCATAACACCTATTGTTCTGAGCATCCTGTCGGTAATGGCTGTGTTCATCGTATTTTTGACAGTTCGAGTGGTGCGGGGAAAAAAAGGTTTGTAGTTTCGTTATATTTAAGCATACCGAACCAAATAGTACCCTATTATACAGGCCGAATGGAAGTGTTTCTGAGCCTGCGAGTATTCATTTGGTAACATGTCCAAATGATTATGTTTAAAGTCATAGAGGTTTACAGCATGGAAACAGGCCCTTCGGCCCAAGTTGTCCATGCCGCCCTTTTGTTTAACCCCGAAGCTAGCCCCAATTGCCCGCATTTGGCCCATATCACTCTGTACCCATCTTACCCATGTAACTGTCTAAATGCTTTTTAAAAGACAAAATTGTACCCGCCTCTACTACTACCTCTGGCAGCTTGTTCCAGACACTCATCACCCTCTGTGTGAAACAATTACTCCTCTGGATCCTTTTGTATCTCTCCCCTCAAACCTATATCCTCTAGGTTTAGACTCCCCTACATTTGGGAAAGATATTGACTATCTAGCTGATCTACGCCCCTCAATATTTTATAGACCTCTATAAGATCACCCCTCAGTCCTCTACGCTCCAGAGAAAAAGGTCCCAGTCTATCCAACTTCTCCTGATAACACAAACCATCAAGTCCCGGTAACATCCTCGTAAATCGTTTCTGCACTCTTTCTAATTTAATAACATCCTTTCTATAATAAGGTGACCAGAACTGTACACAGTATTCCAACTGTGTCCTTGCCAATGTCTTGTACAATTTCAATAAGACGTCCCACTCCTGTATTCAATGTTCTGACCAATGAAACCAAACATGCTGAATGCCTCCTTCAACACTCTGTCCACCTGTGACTCCACTTTCAAGGAGCTATGAACATGTACTCCTAGATTTCTTTGTTTTGTAACTCTCCCCAACGCCCTACTCTTAACTGAGTAAGTCCTGCCCTGGTTCAATCTACCAAAATGCATCACCTCGCATTTGTCTAAATTAAACTCCATCTGCCATTCGTCAGCCACTGGCCCAATTGATCAAGATTGCGTTGCAATTGGAGATAACTTTCTTTACTGTCCACGATGTCACCAATCTTGATGTCATCTGCAAACGTACTAACCATGCCTCCTAAATTGTCGTCCAAACCTTTAATGTAAATGACAAATGACAGTGACCCAGCACTGATCCCTGAGGCACACCGCTGGTCGCAGGCCTCCAGTTTGAAAAGCAACTCTCTCTATCATTAAGCCAATTTTGTATCCATTTAGCTACCTCACCCCTGGATCCCATGAGATTTAACCTTATGCAACAACCTACCATGCGGTACCTTGTCAAAGGCCTTGCTAATGTCCATATAGACAACATTAGCTGCACTGCCCTCATCTACCTTCTTGGTTAACCCTTCAAAAAACTCAATCAAATTTGGGAGACATGATTTTCCACTCACAAAGCCATGCTGAATGTCCCTAATCAGTCCTTGCGTCTCTAAATGCCTGTAGATCCGTGCTCTCAAAATACCTTCCACCACCTTATAATATGAGAGCCTGGAGTTATTCGAGACATGCGTCAACACGGCAGCTGTTCCTGACACAATCTGAGGTTATTTGCATTTTCCTATCTGCCGTGGTTCAGTTGGTAGGGTCTTCAATTCGAAATAATCGGTTTCAGGTCCGCCCCAGGGCTCGAGTGCAGGGAGGGTAGCACTGTTGGAGGTGTTGTCTTTCGGGTGAGACGTTGAACAGCCCTGACAGTTCTGGAGGTAAAATAACCTACAACATTATCTCGGAGGCAAGCAGGGGAGTTACTCTCGGTGTCCTGGCCAACATTTATCCCTCAATCAGCATCATCCAAAAAAAGACTCTGCCAGATTATTTGTTGGTTGTCACTTTGCTGTATGTGGGATCTTGCTGAGGTAGAACTAACCGCCGCGTTTCCTATATTACAATGCTAAAGTGGGTCATTGGCTGTGAAATTCACTACCAGAGAAAGTAGTTGAGGCCGAAACGTTATGTGATTTCAAGAAAAAATTGAGACATAGTTCTTGGGGCTAAATGGATCAAGGGATATGATGGTTGGGAGGGGGGGGGGGGGAGGAGGGGGGAGGTGCGTGGGGAGGGGGGTGGTACGGAAGGTGGAATCAGGATTTTGAATTTTGATGATCAGCCATGATCAAACGAATGGCGGAGCAGGCTTGAAGGGCCGAATGGCCTACTTCCCCGTTTATTTCCTATGTTTCTATAAATTTGAGACGTCCCCTGGTCGTGTATAGCGCTATATAAATGCAAGTGCTTAATCTTTTCTATTCCATGCCTGCAATTAACCCGCAATTGAGTTCAATTGTCGCAACCATTCTGCACCCCAGAATGTCCGCTTTTTGCTGACATCAACCAACTCGGGCGTTCTTAGAAATAGAGACCATGGGCCATTTTCTCCCCGTGTCAAAGAACAAAGAACAAAGAACAATACAGCACAGGAACAGGCCCTTCGGCCCCCCAAGCCCGCGCCGCTCCCCGGTCCAGGATTGAATCCTGAATCCAGGATCCCCGCCCAATTTTCCAGCCTATCTACATACCAATATCCTATCCACCGAGCTGTCCCTCACAGCTACGGTGCTTTGTTCATTACAACCTATTAACTTACCCCCACCCCCCATTCCAGACCATGTGATCTCCAGGGAGAGGCGAAAACCCAGAGTGAAAAACCCCAGGGCCAATATGGGGAAAAAAAATCTGGGAAATTCCTCTCCGACCCCCTGAGGCGATCGAAACGAGTCCAGGAGATCACAATGGCCCCGATCGGAAAATGCTTCCCAACCCTAGTCATTTCCACTTCCACGAACACCATATGAATTCCCTGCCCCCGAGACAGGTTCCCAACTATCCGCAGTCTCACTCTGTACTGGCACCAGCAAGATGATCATAGAATGAAGCCTTGAAACGAGAAACCAGGAACAATTAGCCCGCGCCGCTCCCTGGTCCAAACTAGACCACTCTTTTGTATCCCTCCATTCCCACTCCGTTCATATAGCTGTCTAGATAAGTCTTAAACGTTCCCAGTGTGTCCGCCTCCACCACCTTGCCCGGCAACACATTCCAGGCCCCCACGACCCTCTGTGTGAAATATGTCCTTCTGATATCTGTGTTAAACCTCCCCCCCTTCACCTTGAACCTATGACCCCTCGTGAACGTCACCACCGACCCGGGGAAAAGCTTCCCACCGTTCACCCTATCTATGCCTTTCATAATTTTATACACCTCTATTAAGTCTCCCCTCATCCTCCGTCTTTCCAAGGAGAACAACCCCAGTTTCCCCAATCTCTCCTCATAACCAAGCCCCTCCATACCAGGCAACATCCTGGTAAACCTCCTCTGTACTCTCTCCAAAGCCTCCACGTCCTTCTGGTAGTGTGGCGACCAGAACTGGACGCAGTATTCCAAATGCGGCCGAACCAACGTTCTATACATCTGCAACATCAGACCCCAACTTTTATACTCTATGCCCCGTCCTATAAAGGCAAGCATGCCATATGCCTTCTTCACCACCTTCTCCACCTGTGACGTCACCTTCAAGGATCTGTGGACTTGCACACCCAGGTCCCTCTGCGTCTCTACACCCTTTATGGTTCTTCCATTTATCGTGTAGCTCCTCCCTACATTATTCCCACCAAAATGCATCACTTCGCATTTATCAGGATTGAACTCCATCTGCCATTTCCTTGCCCAAATTTCCAGCCTATCTATATCCTTCTGTAGCCTCTGACAATGTTCCTCACTATCTGCAAGTCCTGCCAGTTTTGTGTCGTCCGCAAACTTACTGATCACCCCAGTTACTCCTTCTTCCAGATCATTTATATAATTCACAAACAGCAGAGGTCCCAATACAGAGCCCTGCGGTACACCACTAGTCACAGGCCTCCAGCCGGAAAAAGACCCTTCCACTACCACCCTCTGTCTTCTATGACCAAGCCAGTTCTCCACCCATCTAGCCACCTCCCCCTTTATCCCATGGGATCCAACCTTTTTCACTAGCCTACCATGAGGGACTTTGTCAAATGCTTTACTAAAGTCCATATAGACAACATCCACGGCCCTTCCTTCGTCAACCATTTTGGTCACTTCTTCAAAAAACACCACCAGGTTCGTGAGGCATGACCTCCCTCTCACAAAACCATGTTGACTATCGTTAATGAGTTTATTCCTTTCTAAATGCGCATACATCCTATCTTTAAGAATCTTCTCCAACAACTTCCCCACCACGGACGTCAAGCTCACCGGCCTATAATTACCCGGGTTATCCTTCCTCCCCTTCTTAAATAACGGGACCACATTGGCTATCCTCCAATCCTCTGGGACCTCACCTGTGTCCAATGACGAGACAAAGAATTGCGTCAGAGGCCCAACGATTTCACCTCTCGTCTCCCTGAGCAGCCTTGGATAGATTCCATCAGGCCCTGGGGATTTGTCAGTCTTTATATTCTCTAACAAACCTAACACTTCCTCCTTTGTAATGGAGATTTTCTCCAACGGTTCAACACTCCCCTCCGAGACACTCCCAGTCAACACATCCCTCTCCTTAGTGAATACCGACGCAAAGTATTCATTTAGGATCTCCCCTACCTCTTTGGGCTCCAAGCATAAGTCCCCACTTTTGTCCCTGAGAGGTCCGATTTTTTCCCTAACAACCCTTTTGTTCCTAACGTATGAATAAAATGCCTTGGGATTCTCCTTAATCCTGTCTGCCAAGAACATTTCGTGACCCCTTTTTGCTCTTCTAATTCCCCGTTTGAGTATTTTCCTACTTTCATTATACTCCTCCAGAGCTCCCTCCGTTTTTAGCTCCTTGGACCTAACATACGCCTCTCTTTTCCTTTTGACCAGTCCCTCAATTTCCCTGGTTATCCACGGTTCTCTAATCCTACCCTTCCTATCCTTCTTTTTTACAGGCACATGCTTGTCCTGTAGCCCTAACAACCGTTCCTTAAAAGACTGCCACATACCAGATGTGGATTTACCCTCAAACAGCCTCTCCCAATCAAGAGCTGCCAATTTCTGCCTGATCCCAATAAAGTTAGCCTTCCCCCAATCCAACACCTTACCCTTGGGACACCACTCATCCTTTTCCATCACTATCCTAAAGCTAACAGAATTGTGGTCACTATTTGCCACATGTTCCCCAACCAAAACTTTGAAGACCTGACCGGGCTCATTCCCCAGCACCAGGTCCAGTATAGCCCCCTCTCTAGTTGGGCTGTCCACATATTGTTCCAACGAACCCTCCTGTACACATTTTACAAATGCCTCACCATCCAGAGTCCCTGCCCTCAGCGATTTCCAGTCTATACCAGGGAAATTGAAGTCTCCCACTACAACAACCCTATATTTCCTGCACCTATCCAGTATCTCCTGACATATCCATTCTTCCACTTCTCTTGGGCTGTTGGGGGGCCTGTAGTACACCCCCAACATAGTGACTGCGCCTTTCCTGTTTCTAAGCTCCACCCAGAGTGACTCGCTACACGACTCCTCCGAATTGTCCTCCCTCTGCACCGCTGTAATATGCTCTGCGTGGGTTTCCTCCGGGTGCTCCAGTTTCCTCCCACAGTCCAAAGATTTGCGCGTTATGTTGATTGGCCATGCTAAATTGCCCTTAGTGTCAGGGGATTTGTGGGGTAAATATGCGGGGTTACGGGAGTGATGCCTGGGTGGGATTGGGGTCGGTGCAGACTCGATGGGCCGAATGGCCTCCTTCTGCACTGTAGGGTTCTACCTTAAGTAACCCATCATACAGCTTCCCATATTGACCATGTTAACTGTTAAGCACCATCGCTAGTTTTCTTAGGACCACAAACGGTCACATTGTGCCTTGACTACGAATTATAATTGCTGGGGGATTAAGACAAATAACATTTTTGATTAGAATTTTAAATGGTGATGATGTCACTAAGAAGGTGAGTAGGGGGTTGCCATCGAGTTGTAACACATTTGAATTGACATGATGCAGATGCTATCGTTGAGAGGGGAGAGGCAGAGCTGATTTTCCTATTTCCTCCTTGGTTTGTTGGATAGAAGTTAACGGGAACAGATTTGAATTGTTATTCTTGTTTTATATACGAGATGAGATCCATTCTTATTGCCATTGAACAGCAACATAGAGTATTATCTGACGAAATTACTTTTTTCGATTTTCCATAATTCTGTTATATTCTTACTATCACAGATTCCAGCGGCGTAAAGGCAACGGCACAAGTAAGGACTGTCAGATGCTTTACATATCAAACGAGAAATGGTGCAGACACAATTTTACGGTTCGAGGAGTTACAAAGAAACATAACTACCTACTGAGCCATTTGATAAGGCCCTAGGATAGAGACAATGAAAGTTGACTTTTAGCATATCTATGTTATGCGTGACAATTTAATGCCCCATAGCGTATCTAAGGGAAACAATTCCTTACATTTGACATCTTCTGAAAGGAAAAGATGGATTTATCCTCATAGCACTTGCACTTGCAATAATTGATGAGTGGGTTGATTTACGCGGACTATTCGCAAAATCACATCCCTGGAGAAAGTGGTGCTGGGCTGCCTTCTTGAACGGCTGAGCTGTAGCTACACTCACAGTGCGGAGGGAATTCCAGGATTTTGACCATATGACCGTGAAGGAACGGCAATACCTTTCTAAGGGGAACTTCCAAGTGGTGGTGTTCCCAGGTATCTGCTGCTCTTGTCCTTTCACATGGTACTGGTCGTGGGGTGGGAAAGTGTGTCGAAGGAGCCCTGGTGAGTTTCCATGGTGCATCTTTTGATGGTAAACGCTGCTGCCTCTGTGCATCGTCGGTGCATGGAATGAATGTTTAAATTGGTGTATGTGGTGCTAATCACGAGACTTCTTTTCCTGGGCGGTATCGTGCTTCTAGAGTATTGTGGAGCTACACTGATCTAGTCAATTGGAGAGTATTCCGGCACACTCCTGACTTAAGCTTTCCAGATGGTGGACAGAGTTTGCCGAGTCATTGGCAAGAGGTGGAATCCCCAGCCTCTGACCTGCTCTTGTAGCCAGATAACCACCAATGATAAAGTCTGAGTTTCAAACATTTAGATAAATGTGAGGTGGTGCACTTTGGTAGATCGAAGCAGGGCAGGACCTACTCAATTAATGGTAGGGCGTTGGGGAGTGTTATAGAATAAAGAGATCATAGCTCCTTGAAAATTGATTCACAGGTGGACAGGGTGGTGATGAATGCATTCGGCATGCTTGCTTTCATTGATCAGAACATTGAATACAGGAGTTGCGACGTCTTGCTGAAGTTGTACAAGACATTAGTAAGGCCACTCTTGGAATACTGTGTCGAGTTCTGGTCACCCCATTACAGAAAGGATATTATTAAACTAGTAACAGTGCAGAAAAGGTTCACTTGGATGCTACAAGGATCTGATGGTTTGAGTTATAAGTAGAAGCTGGATGGACTGGGACTTTTTCCCTGGAGCGTAGGAGGCTTAGGACTGAACTTATAGAGGTCTATAAAATAATGAAGGGCATAGGTGAGATAGATAGTCAACATCTTTTCCCAAAGGTAGGGGAGTCTAAAACTAGAGGGCATAAGTTTAAGTTGAGAGGGGAGAGATACAAAAGGGTCCAGAGGGGCATTTTTTCATACAGAGGGTGGTGAGTGTCTGGAACGAGCTGCCAGTAGTAGAGGCGGATACAATTCTGTCTTTTAAAAAGCATTTTGACAGTTACATGGGTAAGATGGGTATACAGATATGGCCCAAATACGGGTAATGGGTACTACCTTAGTGGTAAAAACAGGGCACGATGGACAAGTTGGGCCGAAAAACCTGTTTCCGTGCTGTAAGTCTCTATGACTGTATGACTTTATAATCGGGGTGTGGGGTTCGTGAATTTTAACCGTGCCACCAAACCAATTGTCCACACAATAGGAATTAAATCAGGCGACAGTGCAGAGTCTTGGTTTTAACTCAGCGCAATAAATGGCAGAGAACGCAGAGCAAACTGGACATTTCAGTTATGGAATTTTCTTTTGTGGTGACAATGGCATTTTAACCCCTTTAGGTGTTTCCCCGGAGTCATGTTGTTGAGGAGGGGTGTGTGTACACGCGGTTGAATCTGCAACAAGGGAGAAGGGCGGACAGACAAAACAGGAACGAAGATCGCGTGGAATATGCCTCAATAAACCCACTGAGCATCAGCAATCCCCCACAAACCTCGGCGACCAGAGCTTGCACACCCCAGTTCCCGTGAGCCAAGCAGCCACGATCAGCCTCAAAGCACGTGAAGATCTATTAAGAGTGAAACTGGCCTTGGGCTGTAGGGCAAGGCGACATTCTGCAGTCTGTACATCACTCCTCCAACAGTGGACTTCAGTGGAGTTAAAATCGGGTCGGAACGTACATGAGTGTCAGTGTGCTGTGGTGCTGTAGTGGAGTGTTTTCACTTGACCCATTGTGCTCTATTAACGTTGAATCTCTGAAAGTGTGTTCCGGAAAGCATTACAGAATTCCACCCGTTATATTTATTTTTAAATGTGTGATTCAGTGACCCATAATATTCGAATGTCTTTTTTATTATGTTACTGCAGCATCTTTGTTTGCTCAAACGGATTTGACAAGCTGAGTAGCCTTTTACTGTGAATATGAGGCGTGCTGCTCGGGACGGCACAGTGGCACAGAGGTTAGCACTGCTGCCTCACTGCGCCAGGGACCCGCGTTCATTGCTGGCCTCGGTTCGACGTCTCACCCGAAAGACAACACCTCCAACTGTGCAACTCTCTCTCCCTCTGTACTGCACTGGAAGGTCAGCATTTATTTGTGCGCTCGAGTCCTGGGGCGGACTTGAACCCAGTGATTTCGAGTCGAGTGTGCTACCAACTGAAGCACGCCTGATAGGAAGATGCAAATAACCTCAGATTGTGTTAGGGATCGCTGCCGTGTTGATGCATGTCTCGAATAGGTACACAGATACGCTACGATGACTTTCATATCAAAATCATTTCATAATCATTTGGATATATTACCAAATGAATACTTGCAGGCTCAGAAACACTTCCCTTTGCCCTGTATAAAAGGGCACTATTTGGTTCGGTACGCTTAAATATAACACATATATAATATATGATATATATGGACGGCACTGTGGCACAGTGGTTAGCACTGCTTCCTCACAGCTCCAGGGAGCTGGGTTCAATTCCCGGCATGGCTCACTGTCTGTGTGGAGTTTGCACATTCTCCCTGTGTCCCCCTGGGTTTCCTCCGGGTGCTCTGGTTTCCCCCCACAAAGATGTGCAGGTTAGGTTGATTGGCCATGCTAAATTGCCTCTTCGTGTCCCGGGATGCGTGGGATAGTGGGGTAAATATGGGGGTTACGGGAATAGGGCCTGGGTGGGATTGTTGTCGGTGTAGACTCGATGGGCCGAACGGCCTCCTGCTGCACTGTATGGATTCTATGGATACCGAAACCACAAATCTCATTTCCTCCGCACCACGCGAACTGTCAAAAATACGATGAACACAGCCATTACCAACAGGACGCCCAGAAAAATGGGTGTTATGCCTCTCTGTTTCATTAACAAGGCCTACCATAAACAGGATAAACGCAGAAGTTTCAATTGATATGGAAACAAGAATGAGATATAACAGTTTCTGTACTCAGAAGAAATGTTTGCAACTTTAAGGAAGAAGCTTCATAGTATTCAGGCCAGAGTTGCGTCCTATCACCCTCGGCCTCCTCCTTTTTCCACGCCACCCCCACTCCCCCGCCCACACCCACTACCATCAATAGCATTTTTCCAATCCACTGGAGAGAAAGTAAAGCGGAGGAAGGCTCAAGGAGTGTGTCAAATCGAGTGTATTTTTTTTCGAATTCTATTATTTGTCGCTATTAATGCCTCTGCCATAGCAATCTTTCTTCACTCGTTTTTCAATGCTGCTAAAGGGCTCGAGTGTCACAGGATTTTCCATATATCCCGATGCAATGTTACCCACTCTTATTCTTTGCAAGTTCCGACTTCGGGCTCAGTAGAGCATTTTCGTCCGTTTTAGCTTAGTGAGAAATTATTTGTCAACTTTAATCATGCGCACTATTCATCATTATTTTAAATGACTAATCACATTTTACTGTCACGGTGCTGTTTTGTCACTTTCCGGCTTTGTCACAGTAATAAACGCCCCTCTGTCAAGCCCTAGATTTGACAGCAGACTGTTTCTTGTCCAAACGCCGACTGGCGTTTATAAAGGAAGGAAACTCGGAAATAGCAGAGGGTATCTGATTTCAACTTCAAATTCCTCTAATTTTACAATATAGAGTAGGGAATAAGAACCTGTTAGCCGTTATTCATTATATTATTAAACATTAATCAATTATACAGCTATATTATTTATGCCGGATGCATCAGTTACATGGTACTTTTATAAAAGCTAGATTTACGGTGGACCACATTTATCCACGTTCAAGACGGCGGGCACAGAAACCCACACATTCTACATCATGAGTCTGTTACGTTGCACAATTTAATTGGACGAAGAAATTCACTCCCTTATCTTTTCGACTGGCGAAACTCTTCGGGAAGATAAACTTTAGAGCAATCCTTCAAATTCTCCTGTTTTGCTGCCGAAACGGTACAATTAATTCAATTTGGGAATTGTCAATGCATCGTTCTCAAGCTGTTGCAATCATTTTCTCAACTTGTCCGGTGAGAAGGCTATCATGCAATGATACAACATCTAAGGATGCCAGTCGTCCCATCGTGTCTTTGACAGCTGTTTGAAGTAATTATCCAATTTGAACCCTTCTGTTCTCTTCGTCCATAGACCTGCTCCGATGCACGTATTTATGGGATTTCTATTCGAAAGGTGCTACTGGATCTATTTTCAAGTGTTGAATTCCATTCGATGATGACCCGTTACTGAAAAAGAAATTCCGTCTAATTTCTCTATCAAAAGCCCTCATAATCTTTAAACCTCTACTGAACCTTCCCTCATCATTCTCTGATTTGAGAAGAGTAATTCAGATCTCTGGTCATTCCACAGAGTTGCAGTCCCACGTCGCATGGCAGCACCAGCTTCTCAGGGACAAATACGGATGGGCATTAAATGCTGACCCTGCACACCCCAAGAATGAATAAAATAAAAGTCTAAAAGGAACAAAGCTTTAATCGGAGTTCCAAGTTAAGTCTCACATTCCTATTCCAGAATCCAAATAACGTTTAAACAACATCAAACACCTTCGCATCTATAGGCGGATTTCTCCGGGTAACTATTAAAGGCGGGGTAACTATGGTTCTGCGTACTAGCCGAAACTGAAATGGCCCAGATCTGGCTACCTTAAATATAGAACTGCTTAAATCAAAGACTGAAAAAACTTCCGGTTGGATAAATGTGTAGATTTGACATAGATGTCTGACTGATGTGAGAGTTTTGTACTTTCTGCAGTTTTTCCTTCTTCCTTCAAACAAACGGACTGTAATAATCCATGCCTGGGGTCACTAAGATACTAGTTATCAGTTATCTTCCTATCTCTTCTTCCCGACAGTTATGCAATGAATAGCATTTTACATTGGAGACATTCCTCATCCGCGGGAGCAGGTGGAGTTTTGTTTTATTTATGTTTGAGATGAAACAGCAAGTTCTGCAACAACATTTCTGATCGGCAAATATGTCCCAATCACAGTCACACACGCGCGCACAAGAACACACACACGGATACGCACGGATACACACACCCATATGGGATCCTAGGTAACAATACTGAACTTCCTCCCGAACAACTCCGTGGATGTACCTACATGGACTGCAGCGGTTCCGGAATGAAGCTCATCACCACCTTCTCAAGGGCAATTAGGGATGCACAATAAATGGTAGCCTAGACAATGACGCCCTCATTCCGTGAGAGAATAACAATAACACACAAGACACATAACAAATATTTTTTTATATATATAGTTGCTATATCATATATGTATATATGAACATAAGAACGTAAGAACTAGGAGCAGGAGTAAGCCATCTGGCCCCTCGAGCTCCGCCATTCAATAAGATCATAGCTGAGCTTTTCCTGGACTCAGCTCCACTTACCCGCCCACTCACCATAGCCCTTAATTCCTTTACTGTTCATCACCATAGCCCTCAATTCCTTTACTGTTCAAAACTTTAACCATCCTTGTCTTAAAAACATTCAATGAGGTAGCCTCAACTGCTTCACTGGGCAGGAAATTCCACAGATTCAAAACCCTTTGGGTGAAGAAGTTCCTCCTCAACTCAGTCCTAAATCTGCTCTCCCTTATTTTGAGGCCATGTCCCCTCGTTCTAGTTTCACCCGCCAGTGGAAAGAACTTCCTTGCTTCTATCGTACCTTTTCCCTTCATAATCTTATATGTTTCTATAAAACCTCCCCCCATTCGTCTGAATTCCAATGAGTATAGCCCCAGCCTACTCAGTCTCTCCTCATAAGGCAAACCTCTCAACTCCGGAATCAACCTAGTGAATCTTCTTTGCACCCCCTCCAGCGCCAGTATATCCTTTCCCAAGTAAGGAGACCAAGCTGTACACAGTACTCCAGGTGTGGCCTCACCAGCACTTTATACAGCTGCAACATAACCTCACTGTTTTTAACACAATCCCTCTAGCAATGAAGGACAAAATTCAATTTGCCTTCTTAATTGCCTGCTGCATCTGCAAACCAACTCCTTCTGATTCTTGCACAAGGACGCCCAGGTCCCTCTGCACAGCAGCATGCTCCAATTTTTACCATTTAAATAATAGTCCATTTTGCTATTACTCCTAGCAAAATGGATGACCTCACATTTACCAACATTGTTCTCCATCTGCCAGACCCTTGCCCACTCACTTAGACTATCTATATCCCTTTGCAGACTTTCAGCGTCCGCTGCACCCTTTGCTCTGCCACCCATCTTAGTGTCATCTGCGAATTTTGACACACTACACTTGGTCCCCAACTCCTAATGTAAATCGTAAACAACTGCGGTCCCAACGCTAACCCCTGAGGCACACCACTAGTCACTGATCGCCAACCAGAAAAACACCCACTCTTTGCTTTCTGTTAGTTAGCCAATCCTCTCTCCATGCTAATACATTACCCGTAACACTGTGTACCTTTATCTTATACAGCAGTCTTTGGTGCGGCAACCTTGTCGAATGCCTTCTGGAAATCCAGACACACCACATCCACGTGTTCCCCATTGTCCACTGCGCATGTAATGTTCTCAAACAATTCCACCAAGTTAGTCAAACATGACCTGCGCTTCATGAACCCAATGGGTCTTCCCAATGGGACAATTTATATCCAGATGTCTCGCTATTACTTCCTTGATGATAGATTCAAGCATTTTCCCGACTACAAAATTTAAGCTAACAGGCCTATAGTTACCCACCTTTTGTCTATCTCATTTTTATAACAGTGGCATCACATTTGCTGTTTTCCAATCTGCGGGAACCACCTCAGAGTCCAGCGAATTTTGGTAAATTACCACTAGTGCATTTGCAATATCTAATAGCGTGTGTATGCATGTAGGCCAGACCAGGTAAGGATGATACACTTCCTTCCCTAAGTTTATCAAGAACTACCAAGAAAGCAATAAAGAAAGCAATAAACTTCCTTCCCTAAGTTTCCCAAGAACTACTAAGAAAGCAATAAAGAAAGAAAAGATAGATTATGAAAGCAAACTAGCGCAAAACATAAAAACTGATTGTAAAGGTTTTTACAAATACATAAAACGGAAAAGAGTGGATAAAGTAAATGTTGGTCCCTTAGACGCTGAGAAGGGGGATTTAATAATAGGAAACGAGGAAATGGCCGAGGCCATAAACAAGGTTTTTGTGTCGGTCTTCAGAGTGGAGGACACAAATAGCTTACCAATAATTGACGGTCATGGGACTGTAGGGGGTGAGGACCTTAAAGCGATCACTATTACTAAAGAGGTAGTGCTGGGTAGGCTAACGGGACTAAAGGTAGACATGTCCCTGGTCCGGGTGGAATGCATTCCAGGGTACTAAAAGAAACGGCAGCAGAAATAGCAAATGCATTAAGTATAATTTATCAAAATTCACTGAACTCTGGGGAGGTGTCAGCTGATTGGAAAACAGCTAATGTAACGCCACTGTTTAAAAAAGGAGGTAAACAAAAGACAGGTAACAACAGGCTGGTTAGCTTAACATCTGTAGTTAGGCAGGTAACTACAGGCTGGCTAGCTTAACATCTGTAGTTGGGAAAATGCTGGAACCTATCTTTAAGGAAGAAATAGCAGGACACTTGGAAAAGAATGGTTCAATCAAGAAGACGCAGCATGGATACATGAAGAGAAAGTCACGTTTGACTAATTTACTGAAATGTTTTGAGGATATAACGAGTGCAGTTGACAGATGGGAACTGGTGGATGTGGTGTATTTAGATTTCCAGAAGGCATTCGATAAGGTGCCTCACAAAAGGTTGCTGCATAAGATAAAGGTACACAGAGTTGGGGGTAAAGTGTTAGCGTGGATTGAGGATTGGCTATCTAACAGAAAGCAGAGAGTCGGAATAATTGGGTGCTTTTCCGGTTGGCAATCAGTGACCAGTGGCGTGCTGCAGGGATCGGTGCTGGGGCCTCAACTATTTACCATGTACATAGACGATCTGGAGGAGGGGACCGAGTGTAGGGTAACGAAGTTTGCGGATGACACAAAGATGAGTGGGAAAGCAAATTGCGTGGAGGACACAGAGAGTCTGCAGAGAGATTTGGATAGGCTAAGTGAGTGGGCAAGGATCTGGCAGATGGAGTATAACGTTGGTAAGTGTGAGGCTACCCACTTTGGAAGGAATAATAGTAAAATGGACTATTATTTAAACGGTTAAAAGTTACAACATGCTAGTGTGCAGAGGGACCTGGGGGTGCTTGTGCATGAATCACAAAAACTCAGTTTGCAGGTGCAGCAGGTAATCAGGAAGGCCAATGGAATGTTGGTCTTTATCGCAAGAGGGATGGAGTATAAAAGCAGGGAGGCCATGCTGCACCTGTACAGGGTACTGGTGAGGCCGCACTTAGAGTACTGTGTACAGTTTTGGTCCCCTTATTTAAGAAAGGATATATTAGCTTTGGAGGGGGTACAGAGAAGGTTCACCAGGTTGATTTCAGAGATGAGGGCGTTAGCTTATGAGGAGAGATTGAGTAGACTGGGCCTGTACTCATTGGAGTTCAGAAGGTTGAGGGGAGCTCTTATGGAGACACATAAGATAATGAAGGGGCGAGACAGGGTAGAAGCAGCGAGGTTATTTCCACTTACAATGGAAACAAGAACTATGCAGCATAGCCTCAAAATACGGGAGAGTCAATTTAGATCAGAGTTGAGGAGGAACTTCTTCACCCAGAGGGTAGTGAATCTTTGGAATTCTCTGCCCAGTGAAGCAGTTAAATTTGTTTAAGTCACAGATAGATGGATTTTTAACCACTAAGGTTATTAAGGGTTATGGGGAGCGGGCGGGTACGTGGAACTGAACCCACTGTCAGATCAGCCATGATCTTATTGAATGGCGGAGCAGGCTAGATGGCCTACTCCTGCTCCTATTTCTTATGTTCTTTGTGATGGGTCTTTACGATAATCTGTTCCTGGTGATCATTAGATCTTTTATTCCAGATTTCACCAGCTACTGCGGTGGGATTCGAACCAATGTCCCCAGCGCATTACCCTGGGTCTCTGGATTATTAGCCCAGTGACAATACGCACTGTGCCATTGCCGCCCCGCCAGAATTAATCAAAGCTGCATATTGCGACCGAGGATTTATTTTTTCTAATGTATCGCGTTGACAAATGGCTCCCGCTGGAAATCGCATCGAATGGAATCTGGCTGAATTGATGTCCTCACTAATTATAGTCGTTTGTGTAATAAAAGCTCGGCTTTCAATATATTTTGCTCCCGCCTGAGGGAGGGCTTCTTTTCCGAATAATGTTATCTTTATGGTAAGTCCGCAGATGAAGCACCTATAAGAAGGGATCGAATCGCATATTGCCATGTTAGAATTTTACATTCAATCTATTGAGGTTAAATGTAAAATTTCGCAGAGAGTAGCATATGATTTTAACATTAATGGACTGATACTTCCCGAATTGCTAAAGGCGGCCCATTGAAACTTCAGACGATAATCGCTGCATTGTATAATAGCTCGGGAAAATATGTACTCACCAGTGCATAGGGCGAAGAAAGTCAGTCGGATGACAGCAATTAGTGCACGAATCGCATCTTCACTGCACACACGCTGATGATCTGTAGAATGTGGTGCATTCACACCACATGAATAGTCTCAGTAGAATAAATGGGTGGGAATGGAACAGTTTCTGCCTTGTCTGGTTGGAGGCACAGAGCTCCTGTTATTGTTCGATCCAAAGTGAAAGGGCCCGACCTCAGGAGTGCTCAGAATGGAAATTAATTCCTCTCTCAACGTGCCGTTTATATAGGAATTGAAAAAGTAGACTGGAGGGTGAGGGTGAGGGCGTGGAAGCTACAATGCGAATTGTGCCCTTATTTATTTAAATGAAATACATTGTGTGTGTTTGATGTTCGACAATGACAATATGAGCAATAACTTGAGCTCTTCTATGTATGTGGACGGAAAACCACATTGCCGGTGGGTGTTAGGAGCTCAGTGAGTCAACAAAGAAAAAACAACTCGATCAAAGATCCATTCTGCACCTAAGCTGTTGATGGAAAACATGCCTTCAACAGAACCTGTAGACAGGATTCCTCATTAACTCCGCCAACATCCCATCGCACGTAAATTCAACCGCATATGCGAGAAATATTGAAGCAAACCTTTTTTTAAAGGTTATTTATTTAGCGCCATTTGCATTTGTTTGTTTTTCTTTTGTGATTGACGCATGTTTCAATCTAAAGAGATGTCTACTTTATAGAACAATTTCATGTACACGGTATTAACCTTGGGTTAAATAAATCCCACTTTATCAGCGACGACAGTTGAATGCATGCAAATGATCTTTCACCTGGTTTTGCTACTTATGTTGCGTCCTATAGCAATTGCCCCGATATATTGGTATTTGATTAACGGAGAACCAGGCTAGCTCCTCCTGCCACGTGAAAACCAGAATAGCATTGAGTCTAATTATGTCATTTTGAGACGGGAAATAATAGTTTTGGATAACAACTTTCTAACTACTGTTCGTATTTTTTCATAGATTGTGAGCCTCTCTGGCTAGGCCAGCACTTATTGCCCACGTCTAATTGCCCTTTAGGAGGTGATGGCTTGCCCTGTTCTTCAACCGCTGTAGTTCATCGAGCGTCCGTACACCTGCAGTGATGCTAATAAGGGAAGTTCCGGATTTGACCCCACCACCGTTAAAAAAGGACCGGATTAGAATGGCGTGTGGCTTGAAATGAAACGTACTGCTCCCTGGAGGCTGTTGCCCTGTCCTAGATACAGAGGTCGCCGGTTTTCCAAATACTTTTGAAGGAGCCTTGGGTTGTTAATAAATAGTCTATGTAGACTCATAGAAGGTTTACGGCATACAAGGAGGCCACTTGGCCCGCAGTGTCTGCAGGGGCCGAAAGACGAGCCACAGAGCCTCATCCCACTTGACAACATTTGCTCTGTAGCGCTGCAGATTACGGCACTTCGGTTGGCCGAGTGGTATTATCGCTGGGCTATTAATCCAGAAACTCAGTTCATGCCCTGGGAACTTGGGTTCGAATCCCGCTGCGGCAGGTGGTGGAATTTGAATTCAGTAAAAATATATCTAGAATTAAGAATCTACTGATGACCTTGAAACCATTGTAGATTGTCTGAAAGCACCATCTGGTTCACTAATGTCCTTAAGGGAAGGAAGTCTGCCGTTCTTACCTGGTCCGGCCTGCATGTAACTCCAGAGCCATAGCAATATCGTTGACTCTCAACTGCCCTCGGGAAACTAGGGATGGGCAATTAATGGTGGCCAGCCAGCTACGCCCATGTCCCACAAAAAAAATCCAGGCACCTTTCGAATAATTTGACAGTTCCCACCTCTGCAACTCTTTCAGGCAATGCGTTCCAGCTTCCACAACCCGACCCAGCACCACACTCCCCACCCACGCAACCGTTTGGGTGAGGAGATCTTTCCTCCTGTCCCCTCTAGTCATCAATTTATCTCAATGCCAGTTGATCAATGACCTCTGTGCCGAGGTAACAAGGTCATACCCATACTCTCTAACATGTCTCATAATTTGATACATCTCAATGAAATCTGACTTCAGCCTCTGCTCTTCCAGTAGAAACATCCCCAGTCTAAGGCTTCTATCTCACTACTAACAACTTGGACTTGTGTCAGTTATGAAGAGAGGCTGGTTAGGCTGGTGTTGTTCTGCTGAGGGCAGAGAAGGCCGAGGGAGGACCTGATGGCGGTGTACAAACTTATGAAGGATATAGTTGAGGTAGATAGAAGGAAAACTTCCCCCTTAGTAGAGCGATCAATAACCAGGAGGCATAGATTTAAAGTAAGGAGTAGGAAATTTAGAGGGGATTTGAGGAAAAACCTTTTCACCCGGGGGATGGTGGGAATCTGTAACTCACAGCCAGAAAGGATGGGCGAGGTGGGAACCCACTTTTAAGGAACATTCAGCTGAGCACTTGAAACGCCGTAGCATAGACAAGGGCGTCGCTGACTGTCCAGCATTTATTGCTCATCCCGGGTTGCCTTTGGAGGGCATTTAAGAGTCAACCATATTGCTGTGGCTCTGGAGTCACATGTAGGCCCACCAGATAAGGACAGCAAATTTCTTTCCCTCAAGAACACTAGTGAGCCAGATGGTTTTTTCCGACAATTGAGAATAGTTTCATGGTCATCAATAGATTCTTGATTCCAGATATTTTTTTTAATTGAATTCCAATTTCACCACCTGCCGTAGTGGGATTCAAACCTGGGTCATTAGCTGATTTTCTGGATCAACAGTGTAGCCATAATACCACTAGGCCATCGCCTCCCTTTAGGGAATAGATTTCAAACAGATCTGGCAACTCAACACTGGGCAATCATGAGGCGTTGTACGCCATCAACAGCAACAAATTTGTACTCAACTACAATCTGCAACCTCATGGCCTACCATTTCCCCACTCACCATTACCACCAAGCCAGGGGATCAACCCTGGTTTAATGCAGGTTACAGGAGGACATGCCATGAGCAACAGCGAGCATACCTAAAAATAAGGTATGAACATGGTGAAGTTACAGCACAGGATTACTTGCATGCTCAGCAGAAAGAGCAGCAAATAATAGTCAGGATTAAGCAATTCCGCAACTAACCCATCACATCTAAGTTCGGCTGTCCTGTCACATCCAGTTGTGCATAGTGGTGGACAATCAAACAACTCACTGGAGGAGGAGCTACCACAAATATTTCCATCCTGAATGGCGGAAGAGTCCAGCACATCAGTGTAAAAGCTAAGACTGAAGATTTGCAACAATTATCAGATAGCAGTGCTAAGTGAATGATTCATCGGGATCTCCTCCGGACATCCTCAGCAGTCCATACGCCAATCTTCAGCCAATTCGATTTATTCCTCTGACACCAAGAACCGGCTAAAGGCACTCAGTACTGCAAAGACAATGAACCCTGATAATATTCTGATAATAATTCTGAACACTTGTGCTCCAGAAGTATCTCTGTCCTGAGCTAAGCTGTTCCAGTATGGATTCAATACTGGCATCTGGCCCAAAGATGTGTGGACTCGGTGGATTGGCCATGCCAAACTGACCTTTAGTGTCGGGGGATTAGCAAGGTAAATATGTGGTGTTATGGAGATAGGGCCTGGGTAAGATTGTTTTGGTGCAGTCTCGATGGGCCGAATTGCCTCCTTCTGCACTGTAGGGATTCTATGATCCTATGATATACACGTCAATGAGGAACTTTGCCCAGGTATGTCCTGTAAACAAAAAACAGAGCAAATCCAACCAAGTCACTCAACATTCATTGGCCTGCTCTCAATCACCGGTAGTGATGGAAGGGGTCATCAACCCTGCATTCAAGCGGCACATACTTAGCAATAACCTGCTCTCAGACGCTTTGTTTGGAATCCACTAGCGTCACCAATGATATAAGAGCTGAATTCCAGAGGTGAGATAAGAGTGAGTCCCCTTGACATCAAAACTGAAGTTAATGGGGATAAGGGGAAAAACCCCGCTTGTTGGCGTCATACCGAGAACAAAGGAAGATAGTTATGGTGGTTGGACGTCAATCCTTTTAGTTCCAGGACATTGCTGCAGGAGTTCCTCAAGATAATGTCCGAGGCCCAAGCATCTTCAGCTGCTTCATCAATGACCTTCCTTCCTTCATAAGGTCAGGAGTGGGGAAGTTCGCTGATGATTTTTTAAATTCCTTTTTTAAAATTTGATTTATTATTGTCACATGTATTGACATACAGTGAGAAGTATTGTTTCTTGAACGCTGCAGCCAAAACATACCGTTCATAGAGAAGGAAACGAGAGAGTGCAGAATGTAGTGTTACAGTCATAACTAGGGTATAGAGAAAGATCAACTTAATGCAAGGTATGTCCATTCAAAAGTCTGACAGCAGCAGGGAAGAAGCTGTTCTTGAGTCTGTTGGTACGTGACCTCAGAGTTTTGCATCTTTTTCCCGAAGGAAGAAGGTGGAAGAGCGCATTTCCGGGGTGCGTGGGGTCCTTAATTACGTTGGCTGCTTTGCCAAGGCAGCGGGAAGTGTAGACAGAGTGAATGGCTGAGAGGCTGGTTTGCGTGATGGATTCGCTACATTCACGATCTTTTGTAGTTCCTTGCGGCATTGGGCAGAGCAGGAGCCATACCAAGCTATGATACAACCAGAAAGAATGCTTTCTATAGTGCATCTGTAAAAGTTGGTGAGAGTCGTAGCTGACATGCCAAATTTCCTTAGTCTTCTGAGAAAGGCGTTGGTGGGCTTTCTTAACTGTAGTCTCGGCATAGGGCTCAGGGCAGGTTGTCGGTGATCTGGACACCTAAAAACTTGAAGCTCTCGATCCTTTCTACTGCGTCGATGATTGCATAATGTTCAGCACCAATCACAACTCCTCAGATACTGAAGAAGTTCATGTCCAAATGCAGCAACAACTTGACAATATCCAGACTTGGGCCGACAAGTGGCAAGTACGGTTCACGCTATACAAGTGTCACGCAATGACCACATCCCACAAGAAAGAATCTAACCATCGCCCCTTGACTTTCACAGGCATTACCATCCCTGAATCTCCCAACATCAATATTAACCAGTAACCGAACTTGATTAACCATACGAATACGATGGCTACAAGAACAGTCAGAGGCGTGGAATCATGCGGCGAGTAACCCACCCCCTTATCCCCCAGATTCTGTCCACCATCTATAAGGCACAAGTCAGGAGGGTGATAGAATATTTTCTACAGGTTACTCCGTCTGCCTACCCAGCTTCATTTCCTCACACTAAGTCTAGAACCGAACCCCTCTTTTTGGACTTGCTACATACTGACCACAACGGTTTTCCGAGATACACTTTAATAATTATGTTCCCTGTCTGTATCCTGATACCACTGAATGTCAGTGGTAGAGGGAGAGAATGGTTAAGGTGTTGTCCGAGGTGGTGATCAAGTGAGCTACTTTTTCCAAGTTAGTGTCGAATTTGAGTGCTGAGGCTGTACTCAACGTGGAAAGTAGAGAGTATACCACTAAACTTTGGCTTTTCGCATGCTGCAATTGTAAACGTATTATACGTGTGGTTTGTCCAGTTAAGTTTCTGTCAATGGTCACCCTCACTAAATTGGTACTGAAGTATTCAGCGTTGGCAATTCGGTTGAACTTCGAGCATGATGGGCTCTATCCTTATATTGTCTTTGGCTGAAGATAGTAATTGTGTGATGAAGGTATTACTTGTGACTTGCCGGCTCAAGTTTGAATGTAATGTTGCATGTGGACACCGATTGCCTCATAACCTGGGGAGATGCGAATGTTACTGAACATCCTTTGCAAACACCCCCTTCTGATGGAGGGTAAGTCATTAATGAAACATCTGAAAACGGTTGAGCTAGGACGCTTACCTGAGGACCTCCTGCAACAATGTTCTGAGACTAAGATGAATAGCCTCCAAGTACCACAACCATTTTCGTTTCCATTAACTGTGATTGCAATCCATGAAGATCTTTACTTCCTTATTCCCACTAACTTTATTTTTTCTCGGACTCGTCAATGCCATGTTCAGTCAAATGCTATCTTGATGTCAAGGAATGTCACCATCACCTCATTATTTAGTTCAGATCTTTTGCCCATGTTTGGAACAAGGCTGCAATGTGGTCAGCAGCCGAGTGGCCCTAGCAGAATCCAAACTGAGAGTCAGGGAACAGGGTATTGCCAAGCAAGTGCCATTTGGTAAAACAGTCGACGACACCTTCCATCACTTTACTAACGTTTGGGAGTAGACTGATGGTGCAATAATTGGCTAGATTCAATTTGTCCTGCTTTTTGTGGGCAAGATATACCTGGGAACATTTCCTCATTGGTAGATAGATGCTAATGTTGTAACTCAAACAGAACAATGTGGCTAAAGTTGTGTGTATTTCCAGAGCACAAGTCTTCAAAAGTAATGTTGGGATGTTTTCAGGGTTCTTATATATTGCAGTAGCCATTGTCTTTAATGCTTTCTTGATATTGTGTGGAGTTAATTGAATTGACTGAAAGCTGGTACCTGTGGCTGGGGACTAGAGGAGACCAAATTAGAACTTCTTATCGGCACTTCTGGCTGACTGATTATGAAGGCTTCAGAACTATTGTGCTAGGCTCTTACTTCAAGTCAAGCCAGTTAAGTATTGTTCTCCTACTCTGGGTAGTTGCTGACAACTGGCACCTGTGGCTGGGGCAATTCTAAAAGTTAGTTGCTTAATTGCACACCCTCTTACAGAAGATGGAATGGCAGAACAGCAAATCCTTAGGCTCTGGGACGTCTTAGTTTCCAATGTTTGGCATGTATCCCACTTTGTGTTGTAGCTGCACGAGATTTCCAACTATTTTTTAGGTATGCTTGGTGTTGCTCCTGGTATGGTCTCCTGGACTCTTCATTGACATCCCCTAGCTTGATGCTGATGAATCAAAGTGTCATTGTCACTCTATCCACTACTGTCATCTGGACCAATGGCTAATGACTTCTAGATTTTTGCCCTCTTTTTGTTTCCCTCACCATGTGCTGCTGTCCCAGACTGGCAGAGATGCTCTTCATGACGCCAACAGCTCGGTCATGAGCAGTGGTATTGAATCACTTTTGATGATGGACACTGAAGGTCCCCACCCAAAGTAAATTCCATACAGTTGCTATCTACGGTGTTTCTACCAAGTGGTACCCAACATAGAGGGGTATTGAATCAGCAAGAGACTGAGGGTGATTGGCAGTAATCAGCCAATCACCTTGCCATGTTTAACCAGGTACCAGGTTCCTACGTTCCTATGTTTCCTATGTACCAGGAGATATCTGGGGTTCTAGAGTCAATGCTGAAGACTCCCCTGGCAACCAATTACCTCGACCTGTCGTTACCAAGAACATAGAACATAGAAACCCTACAGTACAGAAAGAGGATATTCGGCCCATCGAGTCTGCACCGAGCACAATCCCACCCAGGCCCTATCCCCATATCCCAACATATTTATCCACTAATCCCTCTAACCTAAGCATCTCAGGACACTAAGGGCATTTTTTAGCATGGCTAATCTACCTAACCCGCACAGCTTTGGACAGTGGGAGGAAACCGGAGCACCCTGAGGAAATCCACGCAGACACGAGGAGAATGTGCAAACTCCACACAAACAGTAACCCAAGCCGGGAATCGAACCCAGGTCCCTGGAGCTGTGCAGCAGCAGTGCCGCCCACCACTGTGCTACCGTGCCGCCCTCTGCTGGGTCGATCCTTCAGTTGGGACAGGGCGTAGCTAAGGATGTTGATGATGGTGTTTCGGACACTGGCTGTAAGGTATGATTCCATGAGATTGACTATATCAGGCTGTTCCTTTACTATTCTGTGGGATAGCTCTCCCAATTTCCACACAGGTCCCAGATGCTAGGGCGAGGATTTTAGCAGCTACTATTTGAGTGGGCATGTAAGAGTCAACCAAATTGTTGGCTGGAGTCACAGGTAAGAACAGTTACAGACGGCAGATGTCCTCTTCTAAAGTGCGTTTGTGAACAGGATGGGTTCTTAGACAATCCAATAATTTCGCAGCCACCATTGCTGAGACTAGCTGTTGATTCTAGGCTTATAATGAATGGAATTTAAGTTCAACCAACAGACGTGTTGGGATTTGAGCTCGCATCACCACCACGCCATTCTCCTCTAAAACTCCACACTATGAATTTCGTAAGACAGTGAATTTGAGTATGTCAAGAAAGCAGAGTTTGTTTCATACGAACTTTTGTGTTCTTGTCTACTCTGTTTCCAAGCGTCTTGTTCAATACAAACTCTTGCATCCACAGGCCAGTCAGGCTCATCTCAATGATATAGGAACTTTCTACAATGATAGAACTATAAGAATTCCTACAGAAAGAGGACATTCGGCACATCTGCACCGACACCCTCTCCCCAAAAGAGTATCTCACTTCCACCCGTAACCCCGCCCATTTAACATGGCTAAACCACCGAGCCTCCACATCTTTGGACACTAAAGGACAATTTAGTATGGCCAATCCACCTCACCTGCAAAACTTTGGACTGTGGGCAGAAACTCAAGCAGACACTGCCGTATTCATACAAGCAAGCATCACAACTTGAACGTATTTTAAGTGAGAAAATGGATAAAATATTGAGATAAGGGGATGATTGTGTTCTTATCCAACAGTTTGTTTGCAAGATTGCAGTGTAGCCTTTTTAAGAAGCTGGTGTCCCTCTTTAACTCTATTGTCCCTAAATTGTTTAGTTAACTGTGAATCTAACTTTGATTTGAGTTTATTTATTCTGGGGAAGTAATGGCCTAGTGGCATTATCGCTGGACTATTAATCCAGAAACTCAGCGAGTATTCTACGGAGCAGGGTTCGAATCTTGCCACAGCATATAGTGGAATTTGAATTCAATAAAAATTACCTGGAGTTAAGAATCTACTGTTAACCTCAGAAATGGCTATTTACCGCTCTCAGAAATGGCCTACCAAGCCATTCAATTGTGTCAATCACTAACCGGAGCGTTTCAAGACGGCAGCTCACCACCGCTTTCTCAAGGGGAACTAGGCATGGGCAATAAATGCTAGCCAGCCAGCGACGCCCATGTCGCACAACTGAATAAAATAAACTTTTCTGCCTATAGTTTAACTCCAGTGATTTGTAAAGACGCCTGAAGAGCAACGGGAGGCTGATGTAATTTATGTTGCCTTTTCAGATGTGTTCGTATGTTGTGTTTAGTCTGATTCATCTTATCGAGCGGAGGTGGAAACATCCAAATCCTGACAGGACTACGAAGTTTGGCGCATGTGCGGCCCTGAGGGCGGCGCATGCGCAATCGGTACTTACGGAACCCGGCCATCCTGAAAGAACTGTATAAAGAATTGTGACTTTGGAGAGGTGGCCCTCCATAAATTTGGATGAAATGCCTTGGGACATTTCCTGGATTGATGTCGCTGCATAAATACACCGTGTTGTTCTCAACTGAATTTAATTTTGCAATAAGCCGTTTATTTATTTTAAATCAATACAACGTGTTACCTGCAACATCGAACAATTATTTCATTAAAACATCCATTTATATGTCGCAAAATTCCATAGATTCGTGAGTAGATAGCATAAAATTCGTACATTGAAGCAGCTACGACGCATGATGTCAAATGGCTCAAAGTAACAAAAAAAACCCGTAAAATATCGTGAAACATAGAGTCATACATAATCATGCCAAAACGCATGGTCAAACGGCAAACTTGGGATATTCTTGGCAAGTTGTTTCAATCATTGCTCCATCTTTGAACATCCTCGAAAGAATAGGCCAGCGCAGAAAGAATGGATCCTGCCTTGGGACCAGCAGGAGGCAGAAGTGAGAGAGACACGGATGTTACGATCCCCTTTGACAATATCGTCACCAACAGTTCAGTGATTCAAATTATTATTATTCGTCCGAACATTCGACCCGACAATTGTCTCGAATTGTTCGATTATGATTGACGTAGAGAACTCTTTAAGCTAAAGTATTCCAGAAGCGGCCCGCAGTCCCTCAGAAGGTCTGCTGTTTCGATCTGATTTCGAAGGCGTTGCGGCCTCAATATCCAACACAAACAGAAACATTATGGAAAATCTCGGTAGGTCTGGCAACCGTCATGCGAGTGTACCTTTAAGAAAGTTTTTAAAATAAAAATCATGCAGCTTGCAGCTTCAGCGACGTCATTAGCTGTTGAGTTAAGCTGCGGCAGTCAGGGGACAGGGCTTTCAGTTTCGTTTGTGGCAGTCAGGTGATAGCGGTATTTTCCTTTTCCTTTGGGCTTTCAGTTCGTTTTTGGAGTGTTTTGGGGAGCAGTTTAGCAGCAAGCTAAGAAGCAGTCTCTTTCACTCCCTGTTTTTTTCTCTTTGTTTGGTTCCGCCTGAAATAAGCTGTGATTTGGGAAACAGATTCGTTTACAACCTCTTCTGAGTTTTTTCACAAGGGATTTTTAGCATCCAGTCCAGGAGACTGGATTCCTGTAACAAGTGGGCATTAACCTATGCTGTATTTTGTTTATTTGGACGGTTTTGTGTATTGGATGTTGGCTTTGATTGGAACACAGTAGAGATATTTCCTTACGAGTTATACATTATCCTGGTTGTTGTGTTTCCTGTTTGTAATTGTTAAAAGGTCTTGCTAAGTGTCTTACTATACATGTCAACAATACTCTCGTGGGTCAGTTTAAACACACTTGAAGTGAAACCGCTCATACTCATCCTAGCCAAATTCAACATAAAAATGTACAGGTCAGGCGAGCTTTTACATCACCTTGAAGTATCCAACCTGACTTGCAGCACAACATATGTGGAGATACAGAGCAAATGTTTGGAATCAGGGATACCTGACTCGAAACATTGGCTCTATTCTCTCTCCTCAGATGTTGTCAGACCTGCTGAGATTTTCCAGCATTTTATTTTTGTGTTTCAAATCCCAGCATCCGCAGTATTTTGCTTTTATCTATAGCGGCCGCAATATCGCTGAGTGCGTTTTATTTTAAAGAAGGAAAAATCATAATCAGCCACTCCTCAAAATTGTAATGCCTTTATGTTAGTTTGTAGAAACGTTCACTGATTTTAAAGAATATCGCATTATTGACTGGTGCAATCTTGATTGGTCAGAAATGGATCCATGTGCTGATATGTTCCCAACACGACAATAGCTGTTAGACGAAGCAGAAAGTATCCTATTTCCTGTTAGGAAAGGAAAAGTAAAAATGTGATTATTTCGGTGGCAACTTTCATAAGTGGTATTGAAGATTAGCCATTTTGTCATGATTTCAGACCTCGACCTGGGTTTTCGGGACGGCGGGGTTTAACTTCCAGCACGCGAGGAGCCGTTATGGAACATGTCCCTGTTGATAGTGTCTGTTCGGCAGCCATTTAACGCTCCAACAAACGTTAACTGGGGAGGAAATCCACCTCAGTAAGTTGCTGGCGATCTGCAGTCAGAAGCGCCAGAAGTTGCAGTGGACAATACCGGTACTGCAGGCAACAGCGGCAGTCCCATCCCCAGAGTGCCTTGGAGTTGTAGAGTTTTAGGGCACAAAAAGCAACCCTTCGGACCATCGTGTCTGCGCCGGCCATCAAGCACCTATCTATTCTAATCCCATGTTCCAGCACTTGGTTCGTTGTTTGTGTATGCTATGGCGTTTCAAATTATTATCTAAATCATTCTTAAATGGTGTGAAGGTCCCTCCTCCACCAACCTTTCAGGCAGTGAGCTCCAAATTCACAGCATCCTCTGGAAAAAACGAGCTTTTCGTCAAATCTCCCCTAAATCTCTTTCCCTATTCCTAAAATCTATGCCCCCTTTATTGACCACTCTCCCAAGGAGAAAGATTCCTTCCTATCTACCGTACTGCTGTCCCTCATAATTTTGTACACTTCGATCAGGACGCCTCTCAACTTTCTCGGCTCCAAGGGAAAGAACCCTAGCCTAACCAACCTCGCTTCATAGCTGAAGCTTTCCAAACCTGCGAACACTCTGGGGAATCTCATCTGCACCCTCTCGAGTGCAATCACATCCTTCCGATCGTGCAGCAACCAGAAGCTGGCACGGTTCTCTAGCCGTGGCCTAACAAAGGTTTTATGCAGCTCCATAATAGCCTCCATGCTTTTTCATTCTACGCCTCAACTAATAAAATGCTGGACCAGGTGAGTGTGCTGGCCTCAGGTGGGAATTGTGAATCCCAGGTAAGTGTCCAGAGTTGGGTGAGGTTGTCAGTCGTGAGATGGAAGGAAGAGTGGGGTGTAGGGAAGTGGGAAGACCTGCGGGCGCCACATCTATTTTGGGAGGGCGGAGGGACGCCCGATGTTAAAAGGAGGCTGCTAATCGAGGTCTCCACCCCAGCCGTTTCTGGCCGGATTCCTGAACATAGTTCATTATTGAGCTTGGCCCTTTGCTCCTGGTTGTCTCCCGTCAGACTGAAAATTTGTATTTCTAATGTTAACACAAGTTACATGAATGGTACAAAATGGGTCGTTGCAACAGGGAAGTGTGCAAGGGTATACAATGCAGAATCTTCAGTCTCCCTATAGCAACAGTGAAGCAGTAACAACCAGCGCGGTGCCAAATCACCATCAGTACTGAGCTTATTGAATGTACAAAACTAAACTGTCCAAGGCATCAAGCAAAGTGCTTCGCGTCACATTTGGGGCGTTGGCTACAACGACAATTGGTGTTTTTTGGGGGTCTGACGCATTATTGTTCTGCATTTCAGTTAATCTGGTTTAACTGGCCTTGCTCTTGTAAATCAAATTTTGAGTACTCAATTGGTCATTAACAAGAGCACATTCTTTGTCCTCCAATGCGAACCCGTTCTTTAACAGTGTATTCCTTTCGGTCAGCAGGGATTTAATAGTTCCATCCTTAAGGCTGTTCAATTTACCCACCTTGTCAGCGGAACCCCTCTTTACCGTAAAGTGAAACATTTACAACATGCCTATTCGCCATCACACTCACAATATGCTGGTTCCAATCAGCCGTGCTGCCATTGCAAAATTGCAGAGACGTCCCTGTTATGGGTCAGAGTGAGACACGGGGGCGGGACACTGAATGACTCCTGGATCATGAGACTCAGAAAATTGAGGCTGAATGAAAAAGCTCAATGATTGGCCAATTAAGGGCCTCAATTAGAGCTAGGCTCGGGCTCGCACGTCCACAGAAGAATTGCCGGAGTGGTTGAGGCCATGCCATGGAGAGAGCAACGTGACAAATAAGTCTCTGTTTGCTGAGAGTCGTCCCTTCAGAAGAATGCTTATCACATCAAGTAAACATTACGATGAAGGATAATGAATCGAGCTCCTAACAGGGCTCACTTAAACTTACTACACCTGCCATGCATTCAAACATAGGAACCTATTCTCTACAAAGAAACTGAATATGTTTAAGCCTTGCACCTTTATTTTGGATACCGGCGAGCTTGCTTCGCCTCTATTTCACGTTGCTTTCTCCATGACAACGTTTTGGCCAATTGGAGTCCACTTTCCACCTAATGAGCACTCCTTTTCTCCTGTGACATACATTGATCGCATTGTTTGAAATTTAGTATTCTATTGAATACAGGAGTTGGAATGTCTTGTTGAAGTTGTACAAGACATTGGTAAGGCCACACGTGGAATACTGTGTGCAATTCTGGTCCCCCTTTTATACAAAGGATATTATTAAACTAGAAAGAGTGCAGAAAAGATTTACTAGGATGCTACCGGGACTTCGTGGATTGAGTTATAAGGAGAGGCTGGATAGACAGTGACTTTTTTCTCTGGAGCGTAGGAAGGTGAGGGGTGATCTTATAGAGGTCTATAAAATAATGAGGGGCTCAGATAAGCTAGACAGTCAATATACTTTCCCAAAGGTAGGGGATTCTAAAACTAGAGGGCATAGGTTTAAGGTGAGAGGGGAGCGATACGAAAGTGTCCAGAGGGGTAATTGTTTCGCACAGAGGGTGGTGAGTGTCTAGAACAAGCTGCCAGAGGTAGTAGTAGAGGCGGGGACAATTATGTCTTTTAAAAAGCATTTAGATAGTTACGTGGGTACGATGGGAATAGAGGGATATGGACCAAATGCGGGCAATTGGGATTAGCTTTGGGGTTTTTTAAAAAAAGGGCGGCATGGACAAGTTGGGCCGAAGGGCCTGTTTCCATGCTGTAAACCTCTATGATTCTATGAGTATTTGTCCGTCTGAGAGCAAAACAAAAAGCTTCCTCCACTTATCACTTTTTTCAACAAAATTCGCGTAGTTCATAGTTGTTGCAAGCATTTGACGTGGATGCAGAGATTGGATTGATACTTGCTTTCCTCAGATGAAGCCGTGGCTGATGAAATCCCTTTGATACTGAACAATTTAGCGTAAATGCCTCTGTTTAGCAGAGACCTATTAGCTCCATTTCGTACCGTCAGTGAGTGCGAGGAATTATGAAATACATTCCTTATATATTAAGGAAAGTAACGACTAAGCAAATCATTCTCAGCTTAAACTCAGCTTCCAGGATGTCTGCATTAAAAATAAATCACTTGAGCGCATAAGCCCCTCGGAACATGAGTTGAAGGCTGTACCGTACGGGGAATCACTTTACTTTTTCAGATATATATTTGATTGCTTAAGAATTATGCAACATCAAACCTGTGTAACTCGTTGTAAATATCCACACCGTCCAGTTCGAAACCCTGTTAAAAAATAGAAGAAATCTAATTATTTTAGACAATCCTGTTAACAGAGGCTTGTTTTAATGCATTCAGGATAGTCTGGGAATGTACTTTACCGTGTATGTGGAATCCACTTCAGAGCGACTGCCAGTTTTATTGTCTGAGAAAACAGTAACGAAGTAATAACCATGAGTAATTAAATGCCCAAAGAATCTATTTCGAGTTGTAACTATTGCAATGTTGCAGGTGCATCTACTTGATAAGGTTTCCTGTTATGTGATCTGTCTGCCTATCCGCCCTCTATCTTTCTGTCTACCCACTTAACCAATTGTCTCTCTGTCTATCTATTTCTCAATACGTATGTTTCTCCATTATACAAAGTGCTGGCTGGTAACTGCGAAATAAATCAGGACATTTCTCAAGACTGAACTATAACCCCAATAATGTGCGTACATGACCGCTTCCAAACCCACTGATAGACAGAAACAGATCTTTCCAGCTGATGATGTGATTATTATCTTATAGCTAGATTTTCCGGCCGCGCCTGCCCCAAGACCGGAATATCGCGCCCGAGGTCAATTTGCATTGTGCCGTCCCACCCGCTGCGATTCGGATGGCAGGCGGGACGGTAAAATTCCGCTGTTCAACGTGCTGCCAACTGGCAATTTTTGTAAAAATCACATTGGAAGTCAAGTTACTCTGGTTATATTGGTTCGTAGCATTAAAATGTTTATTTTATTAAACATGGGGGATTGTAAATGACGACGTTTACAAGGGAATGGGATATAAAAGTAGGGATTTTTAAATTAGCTGTACAGGACCTTGTTGAGACTACATTTGGCATATTTTGCTCAGCATTGGACTCTTTCGAAAAAAATTGCAATTCCATTAGAAGCTCGTTCCTGGAAGTAAGGGCATATCTTATGAAGAAAGGTTGAAGGTCCTATTTACTCACGGGACTTCATAGGGTCGATGCGGAGAATGTTTCCTCGTGTTCGGGATGGAAGAAGTATGGGACATCATTTAAGAAAAAGGGGTCTCCCATCTACGAGGAGAAGAGGAGGATTTATTTAACCTCAGAGATACGTTATCGTGTGGAACTCTCATCCCCAGAAAGCAGTGAACGCAGGGTCATTGAATCTCAGTTAAGCAGATTTTTTTAATAGACAGGAGAATATTCGGTTATGGGGAGGCAGGCACGAAAAGAGACCTAAAGCCACAATGTGACTAGTCATGGATCTTGTGGAATGGTGGAAAGCCTGGAAGGGCCGAGTGACAGACTCCCACATCTAACTCTTTGTTCCAAGATGCTGCCCTCGTTTCAAATAGGGTGCAGAGGAATACATTATATGTCAGTCCATTAGGAATAAGGAATCTACTAGAGACTATTGTCACGGACATAGAGGTAACTATCTACCGAAGTTGCGCATGACAATGACTTAAAGGAACCACAACACATACATTACCAGTTTGAGGGGTGGGGGCTTACGTTTTACAAGAATACATACCATTGCATTTCCATTTCAGTTTGCTTGCTAGTGTTTTAAGTAGCAAGATAACTAAGACAATAGCTGGTAAGATTATTGTTCTCAACAGCGTAGATATTAACGCAGTCCCGGGGTCTAGGCAATTTGATTTCTTTATCCTTCCTAAAAAGATAAAAAGAAGACAGTGTTTTTGCTTCTATGATCCGGCTAATATTAAAGAACAAAATAATTGTTCTACACAAGATTGTAGAGTACGTTCAGTGACTCTTCGGATACACCATTGAAATATATTTGGAATAATTTTTAATTTGCATTTCTTTCCCACAGACATCTGAACATCTGACAGTGACTTATGTTCAACAGGGCAGAAGAGTTAATTGTACTTCAAAACACAAAAAGAGCACTCAAGGGCGGCACGGTGGCACAGTGGTTAGCACTGCTGCCTCACAACGCCAGGGACCCGGATTCGATTCCCGGCTTGGGCCACTGTCTGTGCGGAGTCTGCACATTCTCCCCGTGTCTGCGTGGGTTTCCTCCGAGTGCTCTGGTTTCCGCCCACAGTCCAAAGATGTGCGGGTTAGGTGGATTTGCCAAGCTAAATTGCCCCTTGGTGTCAGGGGAACTAGCTAGGGTAAATGTATGGGGTTATGGGGATAGGATCTGGGTGGGATTGTGGTCGGTGCAGACTCTTTGGGCCGAATGGCCTCTTTCTACACTGTTGGATTATATGTACATTGTAAGCATCAGACATGTTGTAAACAACATGCGGTTTGCTTTTGGATCGCAAATTTGTACTTTAATATCTGTTCCGCCCAGTCAATTTAGCTCTGTCGCTACAACTTTCGAGATCCTAGGAAACTCTCTGCGAGCATCAACAAATTAACCGAGTGCTTTGTCCCATCACGTACAGAATCAAATTGTAGCATAAACTAGTCCTCGGGAAAACATGTATTTAGAAAGTGTTTTATTGTCTTAAATTATGGACTTCATGACATGTAGGCCTGACGGAAAACGTGAGGAGGGAGAATAATATCGCAACATTTAGGCCTTACATTTGAGGTACTTAATATTTTAATTAAAATAAACGTATTTCTCTATTTAACTTGTGTGTGATACTAATTTAGGCGTTTGTAGATATAATCATCATCTCGCAAAGCACCTAAACGGAGCTACTGAGGAAACGTGTATGTTGACTTTCTGAGGGCTTCATCACATCACGTAATAACAGCGCATGTGGCTTGTGTATGAAATCGTGCCGTCCGGTTACTTAATTTGATTTGATTTATCATTGCCACATTTATTGGTATACAGTGTTGTTCCTTGCGCGCCACACAGACAAAACATACCATTCATAGAGTACATAGGAGAAAAGGAAAGGAGAGGGTGCAGAATATAGTGTTACAGTCATAGCGAGGGTGAAGCGAAGGATCAATTTACAACAATTTAAAGCCGACGTTACACTTGCATCAAGTTAACATTGCGCCATCTTATTTTAAGGCACCTGTTTCTCTCCTTCGATCACTCACGTGGTAGTGGTCAGGAGCTACATGTGTTACGAGATACACCTCAACTGATTGCACCAACAGTGTAATAGCAAGCGGTTAGCTAATTGCACGGCAGTTAGATCAGAAAATACGGGATCACAACAATCTAGCTCGTGGAAAATTAGAGCAGTTTCTTTCATGAAGCATATGTTTATAAGTATTACTCACGTCTTACTTCCAGATGGGTACCATTTCCATCCCTCACTTCTGATCCCATTAAGGATACATGACAGTAATATGTATCTGAATCCTTCTCAGTCAACCCAGAGATATGAATATGTATTCTGTTGTTGGCAAATGATTTGCTGTCTGATCTCTCCAGCCGATCTTTATAAAATGGGCTCTTGTCCAATCTGTAGCCATCCTGTTTACCCCGTGTCCAATAAGTTTCTCCCATTAGGAGTAGGTTTGCTTCAAATTTCACGGTACAGTTCAGTGTCACCGACTCCCCCTCTGCTGCCGTTATAAAGGGAGGGAACTGGTAAACTGTGAAATCCATCCTCCCATCTGTTGGGAAAAAACACCTCAGCTGTAAGCGAGATAATTCCCAAACGCTAGGTGCTATCCACAACTTGGGTTGCGAAGTGTGATTAACATCTCATATTATAAAGATGGAAAGAAAATGAATAGGACGACGGTTAGCGGAAACGTCAAGTAAAGCGTTTCAAATATCTAGCAAACCAGTCAGAATCTGAAACAGAATGTCAGGTTAATGTTAGGTTGTGTATGCAGAATCAAGAGCAGCTTCTTCCCTGCTGGCATCAGATTTTTGATTGGACTTACCTTGCATTAAGTTGACCTTTCTCTACACCCTAGCTATGACTGCCACACTACATTCTGCACTCTCTCGTTTCCTTCTTTTTTGTTTTTTCTGTATAGCGCGCAAGAAACAACACCTTTCACTGTTTACGAATACATTTGACAACAACAAATCAAATCAAATCAAAAAATCTAATTATTCTTTGGATTGGCTGTGTCGGGTTTTGTTATTAGGTTGGCACTAACTGACGCTAATCCCCAAAAGCCAATGACAATGCGAATTGGCACTCAGCCCCAAAAGCCATTTAAGTACACATGGCAGTAATAGGTGTCTCAGTCTTTCCCAGCCAAGTCGGAGATATGAATGAATATTCTGTTGTTAGCAATGAATGTCCGTCCGATCCCTCCAGCCGATCCTTATAAAATGGGCTCTTGTCCAGTCTATAACCATGTGGTTTAACCCACGTCCAACGTGCTGATCCGATAAGGGATAGGCTTTCATCAATTTCCAAGGCGCAGTTCAGTGTCGCCGACACCCCCTCTGCTGCCGTTAGAAAGGGAGGGTACTGGTAAACGATGAAATTGAGCTCCCCATCTACTGAAATGGGGGAAAATTAATTTTGAAAAGCTGCCCGTTCATTTTCGTTGGTAAATCCAACTATCATTCCTCAGTCTATAGATACGGAGGCAAACGAAACGCATACACAATTCATAGGCAGAACGTGGCATAAAGGTAACAAATCATTTCGGCCTTTTAAGAGCGAATGGCGGATTAATGCTTGAGTTTGTTGCTCTCCCTCGCTATCTCATCTTCTATACAAAGCGCCCAAATTAAATTGCAGATCGATTACACAAGGCGCAAGTCTGTACAGTGATGGAATACTCTCCACTTGCCTGGATGGGTGCAGTTCCAACGACACTCAAGAAGCTCGACACCATCCAGGACAAAGCAGCCCGCTTGATTGGTACCCCTTCTACAACATTCACTCCCTCCACCCCTGACGCACAGTGGCAGTCGTGTATACCATCTACAATATGCACTGAAGAAACTCACCAAGCCTCCTTAGGCAACACCTTTCAAGCTTAAGACTATTACCATCTAGAAAGACAAGGGTAGCAGATACACGGGAACACCACTACCTGCAACTTCCCCTCCAAACCATTTGCCACCCTGACTTGCAAATATATCACCGTTTCTTCGCCGTGCCAACCTAATAACACAACCCGACATTAATCGAACAACACAACCCAACATTACCCTGGAAGTCGAAGAATTCCCTCTCTACCAGCACTTTAGGTGTACCTACACCTCATGGAATGTAGGACTTCACGAAGGCAGCTCACCACCACCTTTCCAAGGGCAATTAGGGATGGGCAATAAATGCAGGCCTACATCCCTTGACAGTCTATGCTGGAGAGATAGACCGTTTTCTGCAGTCGAGGGCGTGAGTCATGATGGCTGCGTTGAACTACTGGTGTCAGTGTTCGGGATATATTTTCAGCTCTGGACAGGAGCTTGCAGGGTGGGGTTGGGGGGGCGGAGGAGGGGGAGGCGGGGGAGGAGGGGACCATTGGTCGTGGTCCAAGTAGGTACCAACGACAAAGGCAACTCTCGGAAACAACTTCTACATAGAGAATATGAGCAGCTAAGCACTAAAATATAAAGCAAAATCATACAGGTAATAATCTCTATATGCTTACTTGAGCAACATGCAAATTGCATTGAGCAAATAAAATCAGAGAGGTGCGTGGTATGGGAAAATGCATGGGGCATTGGCCACCTTACTGGGGAATTGGGGCTGTACGTTTGGGAATGCCGACAGCTGGATCGTGCTAGGTCCAGTGTTCTAGCAAACCGCATAACTAGGGAAGTAAGAGGGCTTTAATTCAAAACAGTGGAAGAAAAGGCTCAAATTTTGGAAATGTGGCAGAATAAAGAGTGAAGACGAGTCAAGAGAGAAATATCTTGAATTGGAAAATGATAAGCAGACCGTGACAGCAAGGGGTAGTAATTCAACAAAATGAATTTTCAATGAAGCGATGGTTCCAGTGCAGAGTAGACTCTTTGCCATGAATGGGGAAAGAAAGGCATTGAAAGCTAAAGCTCCCGAACAAACCTCCTATGTCTTTGCTTTTGATGACGAAATCGAGGGAGTCGATGAGGGGACTGTAGATAAAATGACATCCGGGGAAATATGACAGAATGGACATGATAGAGTTCATAGATTTAAAGAGAGGGCGAGAATGGATATAAAATCAGACAACGGGGCAGAGTACTGGTGAATGTTACTTTCTCCAAACTACATAGAGTCATATTACTATATTCCTCCGGGGTGTGTATTAGGCTTACTGCTTCTCTTGATGTCTATGAATCCTCTGTAATTAACTGTACTTTGATATGCAGGGCAAATTTGTCTGGACGATAAGGAGAGCAAATATAAGCAGAATGGAGCTATTTACCGAGGGCTGCAGGAACAGAGACATGCGGAGTCAAGATCAAGTCAGTCCGGTAATTAGTTTTCCAATAAATGCTTATTTAAATGTGATTTAATTAATCCTGCACTGTTGCCTTAACAGTGTCACGCCTATATGTCTAAATTTAAAGCGGCTTTAAAATAACACTTTACAATGAAAATACACAAACCTAATCCCAACCCAAGCATTATCCACAATGTCGAATATTCAATGAATTCCATATGATTTCCAGAACCTTAGTGTAATTTGACTCTGTTGCCAGCAACGTTAGACTCGATACTCAAAATAACTGGTTGGTAACCGTTGGCCGAATTTGAAAATATATGCGAGAAAGGGACTTATAATCTTCATTAACGATGGTGTTAGAATGAGATGTATCAGCAACTTGGCTGACTGATTTGAGAAAAATATTTTTCATTTCTTTATTTCTGTAGAATCCGATAAATATAAAAAAACTTGCATAAAATTATCTAACAGCCCTTGCAATTCGTGTAAACCATTTCAGATCAATGATCAGATCAAGGATGCCAAGTCAATGTATGTAAAACTGGATCAGTATTACTTTTGAGGAGGACACAACATAAGGGAATGTCAACCAAAAAGGCAAATATATTTATTTAACCTCTCAAATTGTACTAAGAGAGCACTGGCAATCAATAAATTATAGCACAAGTATTGGTCCAAGCATAATGTCCCGATCACATCACCTTTGGTGAAATAACCTCACAATATGATAAAGGGAAATCCCAGTAAATAGATACTGAAATAGTTGCATTTACCGTACCTTAAATAACGCATTCGTCAATCTCAGACAGGAGTCTTACTCCAACATTGGCACTGGGTGCCAAATTGTGTATTAATGTGTTTCAATCTCATATTTTGAATTACGGAGTCTTGTAAATTTAACATCCAACGCAGGTTAGCTAGAGCACTACATAGTAGCAGATTAAATGAAGTACAATATTGTATGGCACCAAGTGATATAGGCAGAGCAATACATAATAACGACTAATATAAGGTAACCAACCAGGAGTTGGACGAAAGAGAATCAGTTGCATCAGATACTGAAATAGTTCTTGCATTTACCGTATCTTAAATAACGCATTCGTCAATCTCAGACAGGAATCTTATTTCAGCATTGGAACTGGGTAATAAATTGTGTCTTAATGTGTTTCAATCACATATTTTGAATTACGGAGTCTTGTAAAGTTAACATCAAACGAGGTTAGCTAGAGCACTACATAGTAGCAGACTAAATGAAGTACAATATTGTATGGCACCAAGTGATATAGGCAGAGCAATACATAATAACGGATAATATAAGGTAACTTACCAGTAGTTGGAAGAAAGAGAATCAACTGTATCAGATACTGAAATAGTTCTTACATTTACCGTATCTTAAATAACGCATTCGTCAATCTCAGACAGGAATCTTATTCCAACATTGGAACTGGGTAACAAATTGTGTATTAATGTGTTTCAATCTTATATTTTGAATTACGGAGTCTTGTAAAGTTAACGTCAAACGAGGCTAGCTAGAGCACTACATAGTAGCAGACTAACTGAAGTACAATTTTGTATGGCACCAAGTGATATAGGCAGAGCAATACATAATAACGAATGATATAAGGTAACTAACCAGTAGTTGGAAGGAAGAGAATCAGCTGTATCAGATTAATTTTTAGAATAGAATCCATCGTCAATGAACACACTGCAGGACACATTGTGTGCTGTGCTGTTTAAGTCAAACACTGTCAATACCTTGAGGGTTGATTTCAGCGATGACATTATTTGTGGGCTTGCATTGACGACACAGCATATGCAAATTGTGCTGCCATAGAAAGTGAAGTAAATGGTTTGCATTCAATGCGGATGCGTAATACTGAACAAGTTGCTTTACAATTGCACGGGAAATGTTACCCAAGAAATTTAGAGTTGGATAATGCAGGATTTTGCACCTGTCAATAATGAGACTCTATCATAATGTATTCCCTGTTAAATGCTTCTAAAGTGGACATCACTCCTTTCGGTGTAGCTTCTGACTGGACCATTAGTGAACTCAGGGCAAGAACATGGAGAATAGAAGATTAAATTAAACTTACTTTTTAAATGTGAATCGAATTATATCTTTCAGCTAAAATGACAGTACAAACGGTGAAACAACACATTACAATGATGTTTATTGGAATGTGTTATTCTTGCATGAGGATGTAAAGTGCAGCACCAATCTTATTAACAATAAAAAGATCACTTCTGGAAAGTTAAGTGCTGCTTTTTGCGCTCAATTGGAGAGATGTCAGTGACTTGAGAGCGGTGTTGGAGTAACAACGAAGAACACATGCTACGCTTTATTTGAGCCTGTTTAGGGGATACATTTAGGGGATACATTTAAAAGAAAACGGTGATTCTCAGAAAATTAAAAACAGCAAGTGCTGGAAACACTCAGCAGCATCTGTGGAGAAACGGAGTTAACGTTTTGAGTCCAATATGCAGATTCGGAACCGTCATATTGGACTCGCAACTTTGTTCCTCCCTCCATTGGTTTTGCCAGACCTGCAGAGTTTTTCCAGCATTTTGTAGTTTCATTTCAGATTTCCTGCTCCCATACTATCTTGATTTCAATTTACAGAGAATCGCAAGCTCGATGGAAAGTGTGCAAAAACGATTTACAAGGATGTTACCGAGACTGGAAGGCTTCAATTATAAGCAGGGGCAGGATAGACTAGGACTTTTTCCCCTGGAGCATAGGAGGATGAGGAGTGACGTTATAGTGGTTTATAATATCATGAGGGGCAGAGATAAGGTGAATAGCCAAGGTATTTTCCCTAGGATAAGGGAGTCCAAAACTAGACGGCATAGGTTTAAAGTGAGAAAAGAAAGGTTTAAAAGGGACCTGAGGGGCAACTTTTTCACATAGAGGGTGGTGCGTGTATGGAATGAGCTGCTAGAGGAGGTGGTAGAGGCGGGTACAACTGCAACATTTTAAAGACATTTGGACAGGTACATGGATGGGAAAGGTTTAGAGGGATGAGGCCAAACGCAGGCAAATGGGACTAGTTCAGGCAAATGAGACTAGTTCCGTTTCAGAAACTTGGTCGGCATGGATGAGTTGGGCCGAAGTGCCTGTTTCCCTGTTGTATATCTCCATGATTCTATGATATCTAACCTTTTTCATCTTAGCTGAAAAACGTAGGAAAGTCACACTAACGGAGGGCGGCATGTTGGGACAGTGGTTAGCACTGTTACCTCATTGCGCCAGGGATCCGGCTTCGATTCCTGGCTTGGATCACTGCCTGTGCGAAGTTTGCACATTCGCCCGTGTCTGCGTGGATTTACTCCGGGTGCTCCCGTTTCTTCCACAGTCCGAAAGATGTGTTGCTTAGGTGCATTGGCCATGCTAAATTCTCCCTCAATGTACCTGTATAGGCGGGCAGGGGATTTTTGCAGTAGCTACATTGCAGTGTTAATGTAAACCAGCTTGTGACACTAATAAATAAACTAACCGATGATGAAGTTCGTGCACGTCACCCTTATCATAATGACCATGGATCATTTGAGTGAAATGGCAGGGCACGATAATACGTTGGAACTGCTAGACAATGGAAGCCAAAGGGCAATTCTGTAACAGACTTCCTGTCATACCTGTGATCGCATGGTACAATAATAACGGATTTTGACTAGTCGCAACAATCCATTTCTGTCCGCTGACCCTGACATGAGTCGAGGAAGATGCTAGAGATGGGGAGATTTGGAATCAGAGGTCGAAAATAAAGCTTGATCACCAATCCCGCTAAAATAACAGCACTCCATTTCCCATTCCCCCTCGTGATTATAGTATCATAGAATCCTACAGTGCAGGGGGAGACGATTCAGTCCATCGAGTCTGCACCGAGTAGAATCCCACGCAGACCCTAATCCCGTAACCCCGTGCATTTACCCTAGCTAGTCCCCCTGACACTAAGGGGCAATTTAGCATGGCCAATCCACCTAACCCGCACATCTTTGGACTTTGGGAGGAAACCGGAGTACCCGGAGGAAACCCACGCAGACACGGGGGAGAATGTACAGACTCCACACAGACAGTGACCCAAGCCGGCAATCGAACCCGGGTCCCTGGCGCTGTGAGGCAGCAGTGCTGACCACTGTGCCACCATGCCACCATCATTCAAATGTTAAATCCCAAAATATAGATATTTAATATAAAACTATCGAGTTTGCAGTTCTAGGGACTAATTTCATTTGATTTCCTCATCCTCTAGGTAGTCTTTTCATCGATTAATTAACTACATGTTCACTGATTGTTTTTATTCCCTCTTGATTACGTCATTCAATCGAGGTTATGCGTTTTGGTTCCACTCTTCAACATTTCCCAAATGCCAATTCACTTTTTCATTTTGTCTGTAATAATTTCTTCACTACAGACATTAGGTTTCCTAACTTCGCGTGGTCTAAATTCTCCAGCCCCTTTAGAATCCCAAAAGCTTCAATCATATTCCCTCTAAACATTTACTTTTTCAACTCCTATTTCGCTCCTCATAATTCGGTCCCTCCAGTTTCTCACTAATTCTTTCTGCGTCCCTTGATTACTGCGTTATCTGTATTTCTTTCATTGTCATTAGCTGAGTGTACCCGTTATTACAGAATGAAAATGTGCGTTGGGCAATCAGCATGTGGGTTGGGCAATCCATGTTGTTTATGGCGCATAGCGGACCATTCTGTTCCCCCAAATCAGACAGCATCCAAACTCACTCACACGAGCAATGTTGTGAGAGTTGGTAATACAGTCCAAAATATTCAGCTGGTAAAGTTGGCATTGGACATTGGGGAAAGCAGGCAATAACGAATTCGTAGCCTTTTTTGCGCAGCCGATTATTTTTTCGGGAAGTGCTGTTAAATGTACCCCATCGTCCAACACCAACAATGGTCACTTCCGTAATCTTCAGGGGAGGAGGATGCTGGACTTTGGCGGCTCTGCTCGTTCTTTATAGCTGCCACCTGATCCTCATCCAACTAAATTTTGAGCAAGCAATATCAATCCGACTCCGTAAAGGAGAGGGGGAGAGGGATGCAGCGAGGGTGGGGGGTGGGAGGGTGGGGGGCGGTGGAGGGCGGGGGATGGCTGAGGTGGAGAGGTGCGGAGGCGGCGGGGCTGTGTGGTATCCATCAGATTACCTTCCGGGCAATAAAGCTGAAAATCTACATCTCGTGAAGATTAAAACATTCAATGGCTTCACAGAATACAGGCGGATGTGTAAGAATTTGAAAAATAAATTAAACATGGAGATCCTGTAGAATCACTCTGCCGAAAATTAGCACTGCAAGTATACAACATTATATTTGTTATGTACAATCTGGCCCCTAAATGATATTCGGCAGGGAATTTCTTGATTTGACATATTGGAGATGTTTAAATCTGTTTAAATCTCACATCTACTGTGCGTTTCACTATATCCAGAAGTGTTGGAAATAGACCTTTCTCTTCTACGTGACGACAATAAGCCTGCTCCGTGACTCAACGCACCTTTGAACCAAACGTGCGAGCATTGGTAATATTGAAGGCCACAGCAATGCGTTTCGCACCTGCCGCTGTTCAAAATAACACCTTGAGAAAGTCGAAAATTATTTGTAAGCATTTGAATCTGATTGGAGAGAAGACTCATCCGCCTCAACATGGACGCTTGGCGGGCGATGCAGACAGCAGTTAATTACACAGAAGCCAAATACCTAACAAACGTTCATTCACCCTTACGCATTTGCCCCATGTTAACTGGTGTTAAGAAAGTGTTATCAGAAGAGAAACTGCTGGGAAATCTCAGCAGCTTTGGCAGCATCTGTAAGGAGAGAAAAGAACAAAAGAACAAAGAACAAAGAAACGTAGAGCACAGGAAAAGGCCATTCGGCCCTCCAAGCCTGCACCGACCATCCAAGTCTGCACCGACCAAATCCAAGCCTGCACCGACCAAGAGTTTGTCAAAGCTTTGACAAAGGGTAATCCGGACTCGAAATTCAGCTTTTTTCTCTCCTTACCGATGCTGTCAGACCTGCTGAGATTTCCCATCATTTTCCTTTTTGGTTTCAGATTCCAGCATCGGCAGTAATTTGCTTTTATCTATTGTTAAGAAAGTGTTGCTTTTGTAGGTCACGCACTTTAACATTCGTTGCAATTTGTGACACTCTGGCCTTCTAATCCAATTTTAAAAGTTCTAACAGCGACACTGCTAAGTCAGCCTTTGCAATAGAGATGCAAAGATGTTTGTAAAGATGGCTTCACAGAATAGAGGTGTATGCAGAAGAAATTGAAATTCTGACCAGAAAGCAGTTAATCTCAAACTGAGCCAAGAGTTGCCACGATTGCACCTTGTGGTCTTAAACGGAGTGTTCCTCATTGGTAAATGTTAACAGAAAATGATAAAAATGTGGATCATGTACAAACAAATAAGTTCCATGGGCGTCACGGTGGCACAATGGTTAGCACTGCTGCCTCACAGCATCAGGGACCCGGATTCAATTCCGGGCTTCGGTCACTGTCTGTGTGGAGTTTACACGTTCTCCCCATGTCTGCGTGGGTTTCCTCCCGGTGCTCTCCTTTCCTCCCACAGTCCAAAGATGTGTGGTTTAGGTGGATTGGCCATGCTAAATTGCCCCTCAGTGTCAGGGGGACAAGGGTACATGCTTGGGGTTATGTGTGGGATTGTGGTCGGTGCAGACTCGATGGGCCAAATGGCCTCCTTCCGCATTGTATGATTCTATAATGATACTCAATTTTTCATAAAATGTTTGACGTTAGCCGACTATGGAGTAGAGGTTCGAGTAGTCTTTAAGAAATAACATTGATGGAATTTTTTATATGTGCGCATATGTGTGTCCAAAGATGTGCGGGCAGGTTGATTGGCCATTCTAAATTGCCCCTTCGTGTCCTGGGATGCATAGGTTAAAGGGATTAGTGGGTAAATATGTAGGGACATGGGGATAGGGCCTGGGTGGGATTGTGGCTGGTGCAGACTCGATAGGCCGAATGGCCTCTTTCTGCACCGTAGGATTCTATGAGTTGGGCTGAGATTCAAGCTCCTCTGATATGTGTGTGTGTGTCTGTCGCTTTCTGTGTATGTGTGTGTGTGCATGTATGTGTTTGTCTATGAGTGTGTATGTGTGTGTGTGTATATGTGTGTGGCTGTGTGAGTGTATGTGTGTGCCTGTATGTGTGAATGAAGTAACATATGATACATTATTAATAAAGCACAAAATTTAATCATGTGAAAGTTTGTTGTGAAACGGCGAGCTCCAATATTTTAGTTAGAGAAGTTGCCTCAACCCGTTCTTGACTTCCGAGACCGCCTGCGGGTTTATGTCCTCACATAGAGGCCTTCTTATTCGCTCCACTTCACGTGTGGCCGTGAGTTCTCATCGTGTTCATCTGGAGGATATTATAATTGTGTGGTAAAGACTTTATTAAAGGCGAGCTCATACACATATTGTAGCAATTGGTCAATGTTGTTTTCAACGTCTCTTTGCACCTCCCGATTGGTGGTGGAATGCGGATGGGTGGATTGTTGTTCTGGCGGTGGTTAGTTCAGCCTAGCTCTCTATTCCTGTTTCAGCAAAGGAGGTGAGACAGCTATGCGGGTATGTCATCACATTATTAAAGTGCATTGATCTATATTCAATCGTTTTCATTTCCTGAAAAAATTGTTATCCTTGTTTAGTTGCTACTAGCCTACAAATTTTAATGGACGGTCAGAAGGAGGTAAAATTGTTTTTACGGAGCGTGTGGATGAACAACGTACGTAAAACAAAACTACGAATCACCATTTAACACCACTCAAATGGTCCCCACTCGAAATACTGATGTTTTTCTTTAAGATGCTGTCGGAAGCAGAACTGTGTGTGTGTATGTATGTGTGCGTGTGTGTGTTTGTGCATGTGTGCATGCGTGGTGTGTGTGTGTGTGTGTCTATGTGTGTGTTCGTGTGTGTGCATGCGTGTGTGTGTGCGTGGCTGTGTGTATGCATGTCTGTCTGTGTGTGCATGCGTGTGTGTATATTTGTATATATATGTGTGTGTGTGTGCGTGTGTGTATGTATGTGTGTGTGTGTGTGTGTGTGTTTATGTGTGATTATTTGTGTATATGTAAATATTCTTAGTTGGAAAGAAAACTTATTAGTTTGTACGTGATCCACATTTTCAACCATGCAGTAATGTAATCTATCAATTCAGTTAAACATGCGCTGTATTAATTCTGTAGCATAATTCTATATTGTCCTTTGTGCCCAGGCGTGGAGAATGTATTGCATTTTTGCATGGCGTCAGAAGTTAGTGAAACGTCGATAGAAGAGGCCAGCATATTTGAATAGCTCACTCTCCCTCCCTGTCTCCTGTGAAAGACAAGCGTGGTTGCCTTTCCTTTACTCTCTGCAAGGTCGACGATCTCTCAAGTCACAATCGAATGCTCCCACAGTCTATCTGGGGCCTACCGTCTGTTTAAACCACCTAATTGGATGTAGTTACTCATTCAATTGCAATTGTCTCCAATTCCCTTCCATTGCTATCAGATCCTTTATTGGTTCCACTATGGTATTTATCCATTCCACAGAATAACTATGTGCTTGTTCAAATTTGGTTACGTCCATGCAAGAAATTTGATAACCATTTTCCAAGAAAACATACACAAACGACGAATGGTTACCATTGCTGGTGTAATTTCAAAAGTGGTTTGTCGCAGATATTGAATTGCGAGATGGTAATACAGCATCAAGTCTCAGATTCCCTTGAATCCAGGACAGGAAATAATTGTGATTAGGTCCCAACATCGACTGAATTCAGGGACAATCAATCAACACAAGAATGATTAAAGAATAATGGATGTCCATTTATTCTTATCGCCTTTTTGATTTGATCATGGGATGTGGACGTCGCTGGCTCGGCCAGCATTTGTTACACATCAGTTATTGCCCTTGAACTGAGTAACTTCCTCGTCCATTTCACAGGGCATTTAAGAGTCAACCACGTTGCTGTGAGCCTGGAGTCACATCTCGGCCAGACCAGGTGATGATGGACGTTAGTGAAACAGATAGATTTTTACAACAATCAGCAATGATTCCAGATTTCCTTTATTGGATTCAGATTTCACCTAGGGTTCGAACTAGGGTCCCCAGAGCATTACTGTGGATTACTAGTCCAGTGACAATACGACTGTGTTATCACCTTGCCGTACGCGGCTATAATAAAACAACAATGGTCTTCAGAACGTATAATTGGTCTTAATGAGATTAACTTCAGTAACCCGATATTGTAGTGAAGCTATTTCACTATTGTATGCACGATAAAGATCACAAGGGATAGGATCAGGATCACTCGGCCACTCGAGTCTGGCCTGGCATTTGATAAGACCCTGTCTGATCTGGGTGTACACATAGGTCAACCTTCCTACGGACATCTCCATAACCCTTGCTACCCTTGAATTAAGAAAAATCAAGGTTATCTACATTGGAGAAAGGAAGGTGTGGCGCTGTTTTACAAAATGTGAAAGTCTACATAACATTAGTTCAGACCGTCACTTTCTTCCCAACACAATAAAATATGTCCACTGAATACTATTTCACCATTCAACTGGGTAATTTAACTTGGTGAATGTATACCGCGGGGAATACAGACGTGATTGCTCATTAGTCGCTATCCCCTTCCATTAACTAGTTGACATGACTAGGTATCAACTGAATAGAGGCTTTGAGGGTCAATACACCTCAGGAGAGGGGCAAGGTTGAGAAGGTGGGGTCTTCTTGAATAACCTCAGTCGGCACGGGAATTGAACCCACCCTGTTGGCATCATGAGCCAGTTGGCTAGCCAACTGAGCTATCTGATCTCCAAATACAATTGCACTGATGATGCCTTATAATGTCGGTGCCACTCGAACCCGGGCATTTTCGACTGTAAACTGATAAATTAAAATCGTATCATTAAAACTATAATCTTCAGGTGGTCTCATTGTTATAATTCAAAACGGAAGTGAGCATGTTTACGGGCTTCGCGATGCGGAATACTTTTTGAATAAACAATTGAGGTTTTAAGTGTTAGGCAGTGATCAGGGATTCGTCTGTCCTGTTACACGTTCAATTGCACCGGATATTGCCTACAAGAACAAACAAAGGTCTGGCAGACACTCTCCCGGGAACTGGTCTCCACAAGGATATGTTTGTGGCCGGGTAGCACATTTTAATCCGCCCCTGCATTATCAGAATGGAAACAGAATTGTGTGAATTTATCGGTTGTCACTTACCAGTCGCGTTCTATTGGTCGCCCTCTCACCTTGTCAACAGCTTCACACACCGTCTGGTATCTGGGAATATCTGCATCAGCTTGGGACTTTAGTAATCTTTATAACGCCACACAAACTGGCGTCCGACTCTTTTAGAAATTAGATATTTGCCCAAATCAACAGCGTCTCTTTTAGGCCATGTCCCCACTGCGGTGGAGACCGGTGCACCCGTTCCTCCATAATTCACCGTTCAGCCTAGAGGCATTGAGACCGCCATCCTCCCTCCCCACCAAGCACCAGCACCCCCATCCAGCCATTGCATTTATAACGTGAACAAACTAAATCTACTGAGATTCACTGACTGACCGCCTAGGGAGTAATTGTAGTTGTATTTAGACCTCACCGTATTGCATTCCAAGTCAACCGACAGATAAACTGCACATTGATGCCGTACAGAAATGAAATCCGTTGTTACAAAAGGTGCGAAAGCATTAGACGCACGTATTAAAATAGATTCCTTGCGAATTGTGTTTCTTGCAACTCTGCAAATGTTTGAATCTTATTGTCGCGCGTGTGCCGGTTTCGTACTTAGTCGCAAAAGTCTGAGCGAATCCGTTCCATTGTGATACGGATAGTCAGGTCACCTCTGACCTGAGAAAGGCAACGAATACGTGAAGAATAAAACGTACACATACATAGATACATATGTACATGCGTGCATGCATGCATGTGTAAATGGAAACATAGAAACTAGAAGTAGGAGTTAGGCCATTCAGCACTTCGAGCCTGCTCCGCCATTCATTTTGTTTGTGGCTGGTCATCAAATTCAATATCCTGATTCCCCTCTTCCCCGCATATCCCTTGATCCATTTGGTCCCAAGAGCTATATAAATTCCGCCAGAGGTGGAATGTCTTGCAAAAAGGAAGAGGGAAGCTTATGTAGGGATGAGGAAACAAGGTTCAGATGGCTCGATTGAGGGTTACAAGTTAGCAAGGAATGAGCTGAAAAAGGGGCTTAGGAGAGCTAGGAGGGGCATGAGAAGTCCTTGGCGGGTCGGATCAAGGAAAACCCCAAGACATTTTACTCTTATGTGAGGAATAAAAGAATGACGTGGGTGAGGTTAGGGCCGGTCAAGGATAGTAGTAGGAACTTGTGTATGGAGTCAGTAGAGATAGGAGAGGTGATGAATGAATACTTTTCTTCAGTGTTCACCAACGAGAGGGGCCATGTTTTTGAGGAAGAGAAGGTGTACAGGCTAAAGGCTGGAGGAAGTAGATGTACGGAGGGAGGATGTACTCGCAGTTTTGAATAAACTGAAGGTCGATAAGTCCCCTGGGCCTGATGAAATATATCCTAGGATTCTTTGGGAGGCAAGGGATGAGATTGCAGAGCCTTTGGCTTTGATCTTTGGGTCCTCACTGCCCACCGGGATGGTGCCAGAGGACTGGAGAGTGGTGAATGTTGTTCCTCTGTTTAAGAAAATGAATAGAAATGACCCTGGTACTTATAGGCCGGTTAGTCTTACTTCGGTGGTTGGTAAATTGATGGAAAAGGTCCTTAGGGATGGGATTTACGACCATTTAGAAAGATGCAGATTAATCCGGGATAGTCAGCACGGATTCGTGAAGGGCAGGTCGTGCCTCATAAATTTGCTATAATTTTTTGAGGAGGTAACTAAGTGTGTTGATGAAGGTAGGGCAGTTGATGTCATATACATGGATTTTAGTAAGGCGTTTGATAAGGTCCCCCATGGTCGGCTTATGATGAAAGTAAGGAGGTGTGGGATAGAGGGAAAGTTGGCCGATTGGATAGGTAACTGGTTATCTGATCGAAGACAGAGGGTGGTGGTGGATGGAAAATTTTCGGATTGGAGGCAGGTTGCTAGCAGAGTGCCACAGGGATCAGTGCTTGGTCCTCTGCTATTTGTGATTTTTATTAATGACTTAGAGGAGGGGGCTGAAGGGTTGATCAGTAAATTTGCTGATGACACCAAGATTGGTGGAGTAGTGGATGAGGTGGAGGGCTGTTGTAGGCTGCAAAGAGACATAGATAGGATGCAAAGCTGGGCTGAAAAATGGCAGATGGAGTTTAATCCTGATAAATGTGAGGTGATTCATTTTGGTAGGACTAATTTAAATGTGGATTACAGGGTCAAAGGTAGGGTTCTGAAGACTGTGGAGGAACAGAGAGATCTTGGGGTCCATATCCACAGATCTCTGAAGGTTGCCACTCAAATGGATAGAGCTGTGAAGAAGGCCTATAGTGTGTTAGCTTTTATTAACAGGGGGTTGGAGTTTAAAAGCCGTGGGGTTATGCTGCAACTGTACAGGACCTTGGTGAGACCACATTTGGAATATTGTGTGCAGTTCTGGTCACCTCACTGTAAGAAGGATGTGGAAGCACTGGAGATTTACCAGGATGCTGCCTGGTTTGGAGGGTAGGTCGTATGAGGAAAGGTTGAGGGAGTTAGGGCTGTTCTCTCTGGAGCGGAGGAGGTTGAGGGGAGACTTAACAGAGGTTTATAAAATGATGAAGGGGAGAGATAGAGTGAACGTTCAAAGACTATTTCCTCGGGTGGATGGAGTTATGACAAGGGGGCATAACTATAGGGTTCATGGTGGGAGATATCGGAAGGATGTCCGAGGTAGGTTCTTTACTCAGAGAGTGATTGGGGTGTGGAATGGACTGCCTGCAGTGATAGTGGAGTCAGACACTTTAGGAACATTTAAGAGGTTATTGGATAGGCGCATGGAGAACACCAGGATGATAGGGAGTGGGATAGCTTGATCTTGCTTTAGACAAAGCTTGGCACAACATCGTGGGCCGAAGGGCCTGTTCTGTGCTGTACTGTTCTATCTTCTATGTTCTATAAATGATTACATAAAAACATGCATACGAATTAGGAGCAGAAGTAGGCCACTCGGGCCTTCAATAATATCATGGCTAATCTGATTGCAACTTCAACTCCACATTCCCGCCTACCCCAAAAACCTTTCACCCGCACGCTTCTCAATAATCTATCCACCTGTGCCTTAAAACGTATAAAGACTCGCTTCCAAAACCTTTCCAGGAAGAGAATTCCAAAGATCATGTTCCCCTGAGTGAATGTAATTGCCTTATCCCTGTCTAAATTGGACGACTTCTCATTTTTTAAGCAGTGACCCCTGGGTCTAGATTTTCCCACAAGAGGAAACATCCATTCCACATCCACCCTGTCAAGACCCCTCAGGATCCTAAAGTTTGCGTGCCACTTTGAGGCAACTCAGAGCAGGCTAACCATTCCCATTGTGTATTTATATGTGCACATTATATAGCTTCTTACGCCGTATTTGCATCGGCACTTGTTTGAATTCCAAATCTACAGGTGATGCTCCAGACTGGAAGAACGCTATGTAAATCGGTGTTTGCTTTTTGACTGGAGACGGTTACATCCACAAAAGAAATCTAAATGCATGAATGTCAATTCTCGCCTGAAATTATCTCAGAAGATAGAAAGATGGAGCGAGCTTTTCCTGTTCCTGTGCCCAACCCTCCGGCCTTAGCGAGGACAGAGGTTAATCGCGGCACACACTGGAAAATGTGCTCACAATTGATATTCATATCATCATAAGATATAGGAGCAGAATTAGACCATTTGGCCCATCGAATCTGCCCCGCCATTCAATCATGGCTAATCCGTTTCTCAACTCCCATTCTCCCACCTTTTCCCCGGAGTCTTTGATCCCCTTACCAAACAAAAACCTACCTATCTCAGTCTTAAATACGCTCACTGACTTGGCCTCCACAGTCTTCTGTGGCAATGAATATATTCATAACCGTTGCAAGGGCCATTCTCGACTCAACCTGCTACTGCAAACATGTACCGTGCGGCACTTTCACTTGAGTTGCGAGCAGGCCTATGATTACAGCTGTTCTTCCTTGTACCGAGGATACCCGCCGTCCATAATATTAAAACATCCCAGACTGATACGTGTACAATGTTACAACTGGATCTGCTGCTGCACAGTCATGAACTGGGTGGCTTATGATTGTTATTGCCCCAAAGAGGAGTATTTTCACTTGACCTAGCCTATAGTTAACTCCAAACTCACTGGAACATTGTTGACGTTTAACTGGACTCAGGAGCAGCCAATCAATTATTGAGTTGTATCTATACAACTGCTGCATTTCACAGTAACATTTCACAGAGAATTTCACAGTAACTTCATTGCAGTGTTAATGTAAGCGTTACCTGTGACTAATAAATAAACATTAACATTTTAACATTAACTTGAACTTTAACATTGAAGAAAATTAAGCTTCGCCCTCACAGGACAAGCAGTGTTGGACATTACATGCGGTATCTGCATACCAAAAATATATGTTTTCCACTGCGGGTAATTGATGGTATGCAACTGCATAGCTCTCACTGCTCAATATCGTCCGCCACTTCAATAAGTCGGAGCAAAGTGCACTCTTTGCAGACCTATTAAAGCATTACATAAATAGCGGCACAGTTTCTAAAATAATTTACATTTTCTGCAGTACACAGCGGAACAAGCACGGCGCAGAGACGTAAGAAACAAATTAACCCCATGAAGAGAGGTCGCTACACAAAGCCTGTAAATGAAAATGAAATGGGATTCTGAGCAGTTGCAGGATTTCAATTCAGTGGCGAAGACGGTCATCTCCCGATGGTGTAACAAATTATCAACTGAATACAATATAGGTTAAATGTCATGTAACCTTGGACTTAATTTTTCACTACCTGATAATGTTGTGATACCGTCAACGGATGGACAATTGCTGACAATGGTGTTATGACTTTTATTTGGCGCCCCACTGCAAAGACAATACAATGACATTTCAACACGGGTACCTTAATGCAATGCTCATCATATTTGCACTAGAGACACATTTTAGGTTAATATGAAAATTGTTAATTACTTCGAATTTAATTTTGGAATCTCGGCAAACATTAATCACACTGACATCGTCTCTCTGAAATTTAGCCTTTACTTTGGCCCTGAAAGAACTATCATATTATTGGCCAAGATACCAGCTGATAAAATGCCATCCTCACTTTGTGACAGTTACATTTTGTGCAGCTAAAACAAAATACAGATTTCTATCGTCCCAGTTACATTGTGTTAAAATGTGGAAACCCAAACTGTTATCTGGATCCTATCTTTACATGCGCTTCTATCTCTGCAGTCTTTGCTTGTTTTGATAGGTCGGGAAACATCACCTAAGACCAGAAGTTGCGCCACTGTAGCCTGGTTTCGCAGTCCTCAGTCTGCCCTCTGCTCAGCACTGAATATCTGACTACCTTGTTCTCCCTTGTGGCGGCACGGTAGCACCGTGCTTAGCACTGCTACCTCACAGCGCCAGGGACCCGGGTTCAATTCCGGCCTCAGGTCACTGTCTGTGTGGAGGTTGCACATTCTCCCCGAGTCTGCGTAGGTTTCCTCCGGGTGCTCCGGTTTCCTCCCACGATCCAAAGAACTGCGGGTTAGTTTGATTGGCCATGCTAAATTGACCATGGTGTCAGGGGATTAGCAGGATAAATATGTGGGGTTATGGGGATAGGGCCTAGGTGGGATTGTGGTCGGTGCAGACTCGATGGCCTCCTTCTGCACAGTAGGGATTCTATGATTCTCGCCTGAGCTCCACCGTAAACTATATGCTCCACTGCAGGCTGCACTCCTATCAGCCTCATTCCTCTCCCCTGCACTCCTCGGTCCTTAACCACCTCCACACCAACTCCCAGCCCTCTAGCCTCTGCCCATCAGTTGCAAACTTATATTGCCATCAGACGCCAAGATCCAAGGCTCCTCCCACCAGCAGTGCGATGGGAACGTCGTCCCCGTCCTTCGAAGAGTTCCTTCCTCGGCGCCATGTCCCCCAGCCCTGGAGCGACTCATTTTAAAGGTTGAAGAGTGGAAGCTCCTCAATTGGAGAAAATGCCCTTCCAGCACTTTTGCTTTTATTCATTCATGGGACATGAGCGTCGCTGGCTGGCCAGTATTTATTGCTCATCCCTAATGACCCTTGAGAAGGTGGTGGTGAGTTGCCTTCTTGAAAGGCTGCAGACAATGTGCAGTGGATTGGCCCACAATGTCGTTCGGGAGGGAATATCAGCATTTGGCCCAGCGACTGCGAAGGAACGGTAATACATTCCCAAGTCAGGATGGTGAATAGCTTATAGAGGGACTTGCAGGTGGTGGTATTCCCATGTAGCTGCTGCCCTTCTCCTTCCGGGAGGAAGTGGTCATGAGTTTGGAAGCTGCTGGTACCACCCATTGAGCGTCAAGCGGCGGTGGCTAGATTGTCCCTTATTGATGATGACCATTGCCTGGCATTTGTGTCGTGCGAATGTTACGTCCCACTTGTCAGCCCCCAAGCCTGGATATTGTCCAGATCTTATTGCAGTTGAACATAGAATCATAGAATCATAGAAACCCTACAGTGCAGAAGGAGGCCATTCGGCCCATCGAGTCTGCACCGACCACAATCCACCCAGGCCCTACCCCCACATATTTACCCGCTAATCCCACTAACCTACGCATCTCAGGCCTCTAAGGGGCAATTTTTGTTTAACCTGGCCAATCAACCTAACCCGCACATCTTTGGACTGTGGGAGGAAACCGGAGCACCCGGAGGAAACCCACGCAGACACGAGGAGAATGTGCAAACTCCACACAGACAGTGACCCGAGCCGGGAATTGAACCCGGGACCCTGGAGCTGTGAAGCAGCAGTGCTAACCACTGTGCTACAGTTTCTGAAGAGTCGCGAATGGTGCTGAGCATTGTGCAATGATCGGCGAACGTTCCCATTACTAACCTTATGACGGGCGGGAGGTAATTGCTGAAGAAGCTGAAGATGGTTGGGCCTAGGGCACTACCATGAGGGACTCCTGCAGAGATGTCCAGGAGCTGACAAGGCTGACCCTCCACAATCACAACCATTTTCCTTATGTGCCAGGTATGACTCCAACCAGCGGAGAATTTGCCCCCGATACCCATTGATTGATGCCACACTCGGTCGAATGCAGCCTTGATGTCACCTCACCTCTGGCATTCAGCTCTTTAGTCCATGTTTGAGCCAAGGCTGTATTGAGGTCAGGAGCTGAGTGACCCTGGCGAAGCGCAAGCTGGGAGTCACTGGGCAGGTTATTGCTGAGCAGGTGCTCAATTCCGAAAAGGGACACACGATGCTGATTCCCGGTACACAGGGAATGGACGCGCAAATCGCCAGGAATGCGCTGTCCTTCACGAGGACACACTGGCCATTGGGTACCAAGAGGGTAGTAGTTTGCTCCTGCCAATGGGGGTGTGGGGGGGGGGGGGGGCAGCGTGGAGGGAGGGAGAGCGGGGGGGGGGGGGGGGGGGGGCTGGAACTTCAGAGTGAGGTTCAGCAGTGCCCCCTTGTGCTTATTAATGTACCGTGACTGGCAAGGGTCACATTTGTTTGAGCTGGATCTTGACAACAAAGGTATGTGTTAAAAGCGTCAAAAAAGGCAGTAAACGAGTGTGAACAGAAAGTGTGCACTGAAACCAATTATAGATAACTACACCAACAAAATCTTCCAAAGAGGTTTTTCAATTTTAGCATTTGAAGAACTACAAATTAGGAACAGAAGTAGACAATCAGCCTCTCGAGCCTGTTCCGTCGTTCAATAAAATCAGACCTGATCTAATTGTGGCCTCAACCCCATATTCCAACTACCCTCTGTAATCTTTGATCCCATATTAGTAAAAACAAATCTACATACCTCTGCCTCCAAAATGTCCATTGACCCTGTCTCTCCCGCTCCTTGAAGAGAGTTCCAAACGTTTGGGGGCCTCAGAGAAAATATATTTTCCTCATCGCTGTATTAAATACCTGCCTCTCTCTCCCCCATGGGAAAGGTTTCAACATAATTATAATCATGCCAATTATAATCATGTCAAAATAATAGAAACACAATAATCAAAAATAGCACAACAAAAACAGAAGGCATATCAACCTTTACACACATGGGCGATAGATTCAATTCAACGCGCTGAGCACTAAAATACGAATTCATTCACAGGGTAGCGTGGCATTTATGTTCCTGAGTTAGAAACCTGGATGGGCAGTTTTGATGGACCAGTCCAATTCTCTCCAGGAATTTCAATTCAGTTAATAAACGTGAAATAAAATCGATCAGTGGTGACCATAGATCAAAAAATTGTTATGGCGCAGATGGTCCATTGTATCTTCATCTGAACGAGCATCATGACCACAAGCCTACCATTTTTAGCCCATCATGGGATGTGGACGTCCCTGACTGGGCCAACATTTATTACCCATCCCTAATGGCTTGCTAGGCCATTTCAGAGGGCAGTTAAGAGCCAACTACAATGTTGTGGGGTCTGGGTTCACCTGTAGGCCAGATGGGATAAAGGACATTAGTGAATCAGGTGGGATTTTAAGACAATCTATTCATGGTCATCATTAGACTTTGAACTCCAACATTTTTTATTGTATTCAAATTTCACCATTTGCAGTAGTGGGATTCGAACCCCGGTCCCCAGAGCATTACCCAGCATCTCTAGATTACTTGCCCAGTGAAAATAACACTACGCCACTGCCTCTACTCACTGTGCATGAACTATTTCATATGTTTCATAAGATATAGGAGCAGAATTGGGACATTCAGCCCATCGAGTCTGCTCTGCCATTCGATCATGCTGATGTGCTCCTCATCCCCATTTTCCTGCCTTCTCCCCATAACTCTTCAACACATTACCAATTAAAAATCTGTCTAACTCCTCCTTAAATTTACTCACTGTCCCAACATGCACCGCACTTTTGGTGTCGCGAACTCCACAGATTCATAACCCTGTGGGAGAAGTAGCTTCTCCTCAACTCTGTTTTAAACTTGATAGCCCTGTCCCTAAGACTATGACCTCTCGTCGTAGAATGCCCCACAAGAGGAAGCATCCACTCCAAATCTACTTTATCCCTACCTTTTATCATCTTGCACACCTCAATTTGATCTCCCCTCATTCTTCTAAATTCCAGAGAGTGTCGGTCTAAACTGTTCAATGTCTCTTGTTTACGTAAATTCGTTTATAAAATCGGCGAATGGTTACGACACACAAGGCGGATATTCTTCCCGCCAGCTCTCTACAAGGCCAACTCAACTAGTCCCACTCACTCACCTTTTCCCCGGGGAGTGCTGCTATATATGTTTCTCTTCAAATAAATATCTCATTTCCTTTTGAAAGTCACGATTCAATCTGTCTTCACGATACTCTCCATTCCACATCCTAACACTCGCTGTGCGCAAACGTTTCATCTTGTGTTCTCGTTGGGTCGTTTATCAGTCACTTTATATCGGTGTCTTCTCATTCTCGAAAGTTGGGAAGTTCGTTAGGGAATGAAGCTTATCTGTGCTCTGAAATCGATAATACAAGGTTGCACTATGTGCGAGACATGATGTAATGTAGGTATGATTTCATTGCTGCGGCACTGATCACAGCCTGGGGAACACACCTCCGCCCAGACATCAATATTTGTATTATCAGCAAAGGTTCATCTAACGTCTCCATAACAACGGTAGAAATCTCTAGGCAAATAAAGTTGTTTTTTCTCACCCGACCTGTATCAACGACAACTCCTCGTTACATCTTTCCATTTTAATCTTCTTCACCTGTACTTTTTAATAGTGTGTTTCTTCATATTAATTAGTTCCACGCTGTCTGTCGGTTCAAGACACATTGCTGGAAATAAAAACAGAATATGTGGACAGGAAAAACAGAATTAACTTTTCGACTCTATAAACTGGGAAATGTATCATAACCTCGGGGACGCCTTAGCGAAACATTGTATTGAGAGAGTTGAAGTTCCTTAAATCAGCGATTTTAGTGGGTGTAAGTGAAATATACCAGAGTGAGTTCCTTCAGTATTTCAATATTTGATATCAATAACTTCCAACATTTACTCCTGAATGAACATCCTAAAAGCATTGGGGTGCATATATATTTAACATATTAATGGCGTCCTGTTATTTGGAAGGTTATAACAGCAATGCTTTTCCTTGAAGATGATTAATTGATTGCGCATAAGTTTGCAATATGATAAGTTAACCTAATATGACCCCGTACAACTGCATGTTGTTTCGATTTGCCATGTCTCATTAAGCACAGAACATATTTCTGCTAAATGTTATCATTAGCTTTTTTCGAAAAGAAATACTTCTCCCCTGTTTTTAGGTTCCGATAGTATTGTCTACACCAATAAATGCAGTTTAGTTTAAATTTCACATCGTATGTAAGTCATTTCATTCTTCACATATTATTCCAGATGCAACTTTCCATTAGCTCTAGCATTCTCATTCAACACCATGTTCATCATGCCACTCGGTACCCTATGTATAAATCAATGGCTTGTCTCTCTTCCTTATATCGCCAACAGAAATAATCTATCACTCCTTGGCATTCAATGGCATTACCATCGGCGAATCAGCCACTAACAAGGGTTTGAGAGTGACCATTGACTAGAACATTACACTAGACCACCGATAGCAATACTGAGGCTATAATAGCAGGTCGGAGGCTGCAAAGTCTTAGTAGATTACTCAGGTTCTGACTGCCCAAATCCTGACCACCATCTACAAAGCAGAAATTAGCAATGTGATGGAATACTCTCCACTTGGCTGGATGGATAAGTTTTTAAAATATTCAAGAAGCATGAATACCTACAACTTCCCCGCGAAACCACTCAACAACCTCACTTGTAACTCTATTGCCGTTCCTGCACAGTCAAAATCCTTGAACTCCTTCCCTAACAGCACTGCAGATATACCTACAGCATATGGACTGCAGCGGTTGAAGAAGGTGGTTCACAGTTAACTCCTCAAGGACACTTAGGGACGGGCAATAAATATTGATCGACAGTCCACATCCCATGAATGACAAGGGATGAAAATGGACATCCCAGAATCAGATATATATTTAATGATTTAAGTTCACTATCACTTTAAAGGCAAATCGTGCATCATATTTTCTCGCTCGCTCTTGATCACCGTTATTCCACTCAGAATGCTAGTTTATTCTATTCACAATGTTTATGAAGGAAATGAAGTTTATGCAAAATGCAATGTGTTTCCTCGTCGTGCATTCTCTTTCACAAAATATTAAATTATGTAATTACTTGCAGCTTATATATTTTGAAGAAAATAATCGGTTTTCCTGTTTCAGTGATTAGGGGCGGCACGGTGACATAGTGGCACAATGGTTAGCATTGCTGTCTCACAGCGCCAGAGACCCGGGTTCGATCCCCAGCTTGGGTGATTTTCAAATTGACATTCTACCTGTGTCTGCATGGGTTTCCTCCGGGTGCGGTGGTTTCCTCCCACAGTCCAGTTATTGTAAATGTATGGGATTATGAGGATAGGACCTGGGTGGTATTGTGGTTGGTGCAGACTCGATGGGCCGAATGGCCTTCTTCGGCACTGTAGGTATTCTATCATTCTATGATTAACTTAGTTCAGAGTGAGAACAAATGTCAACACAATTCCTTGGAAGTGATGAATAAAATACATTTTTCACCTTCACCGACGAGGCAAATATGGAATGTCCGACCATTGGTTCCCGCAGGTTAACAACAAGAAACAGACACAAGTTCACCTACCTTTAGAGCCTTTTTTTTCAAGTTAATGTTCATGAAGAAAGTGTTAACGTTGACCAGAAAGTTATGGAGGAAATCTAAAGTTTCAGTCAATGCAAAGAAAAGTTAGGAAGTTTAAAAAATGGCAAAAACACAAACCTCGAGGCTTTGCATTTTAATGCACGATACATTCGGAATAAGGTAGGCAAACTGATGGTGCCAATCAAGGACATGACCTCATAGCCATTATGAGGACATGGTTAAAAGGGGATCAAAACTTGAATTTAGTATCCAGGGATATTTTATCGTTCAGCAAGACACAAATGATGGAAAAGGTGGTGGGGTAGCACTATTAATAAGAAATTAAGTAGATCATTGTTCGAGACGATCTAGGCTCGGATGATGTAGTATCCATTTTGGTGCAGATAAAAAACAGCAAGGGAAATAAGTCATTGGTTGCAATAGCGTCTAGACCCCCAAACAGTAGCCACACTGCAGGAAAGGGTATAATTCATCAAATCACAGGAGCATGTAAAAATGAATAGAGCAATAATTATGAATGACTTTATTCTTCAAGTTGATTGGGTTAATCAAATTGGAAAGGGGAGCTACGAAAATGAATTCGTAGAGTACATTCAGGATAGTTTCCCAGACTAACATGTCATGGAGCCAATCAGGAACAGGCTTGGAACTGATAATAGTTAATTAGGCAGGTTCAATAAATGACCTTAAAGTAAAAGATCCCCTGGGAGATTCTGATCATGACATGATAGATTTCAGTTTGAGAGTGAGAAACTTGGGTCTTTACCAACTTGCTCTGACGAAGAGTCATCCAGGTTCATTCTGTTCTCTCCCCACAGATGCTGTCAGACCTGCTGAGATTTTCCAGCAATTTTTGTTCCAGAAATAAGTGTTTTAACTTAAATAAAGGGAATTACAGAAGAAGAGGATAAAGTTAGCTAAAGTGGAATAGGTGGCGAGAGTAGCAGGAAATCAGTAAGCAAGCAATGGTAGATGTTTAAGGAGGTATTTCATTACTCTCAGGAAAAATATATCTCAGTAAGGAGGACAGATCCTAAGAGAGAGATAAACCAACTATTGCTAACCACGGAAGGTAAGGAGAGTATTAAGCTGAAAGAAAAAGCATGTAAGGAAACAAAAGCCAGTGATCCGGGCTGGAAACAATAGCGTGAAAACTGGGATGACTTCAGAATCCAGCAAAAGAAGACTAAAAAGATAATAAAGGGAGAGAAAATAAAGCTAACAAGGAATATAAAATCTGACAATAAGAGTTTCTTGAACAGCCCTTGATGTGGGAGGTAATACATTGGCATGGGTTGAGAATTAACTAATGGGTAGGAGCAGCAAGTGGGGATGAGGTGTTCTGTTTCAGGTTGGCGATCTGAAACAAGTGGAGTTCCACAGGACTTAGTGTTGGGTCCGCAACTATTTACAATATATATTCATGATTGCGAGGAAGGAAGAGAATGCAGCGTAGCCAAATTTGCAGGGGACACAAAAATAGATGGAAAAGCAAGTTGCAAGATATAAACTGTTGCATAGAGATACTGCTAGATGAAGTCAGCGAGCAAAAAGCAATCAATGGAGTATAATGTGGGAAAATGTGAATTGCTCGTTTTGGAAGGGAGAACAAAAGAACAGAGTGTTATTTAAATGACGAAGAACGACAAAACATTCAACACAAAGGGGATTGGGGGTACTTGTTCATGAAACGCAGAAAGCGGGGCGGCACGGTGGCACAGCAGTTAGCGCTGCTGCCTCACAGCGCCAGGGACTCGGGTTCGATTCCCAGCTCGGATCACTGTCTGTGTGGAGTTTGCACGTTATCTCCGTGTCTGCGTGGGTTGCCTCCGGATGCTCCGGTTTCATTCCACAGTTTGGAAGACCTGCTGGCTAGGTGCATAGTCACAAACAGGCGCCGAAGTGTGGCGACTAGGGGAATTTCACAGTAACTTTATTGCAATGTAAGCCTACTTGTGACGAATAAATAATAAATAAATAAGCTAGCACACAGATGCAGCATGTAACCAGGAAAGCTAATGGAATGCTGGCCCTTATTTCAAAGGGGTTGGAATATAAGAGTGGGGAATCTGCTGCAACTGTATAAGGTACTGGTGAGACTTGTCCGGAGTACTGTGAGCAGTGTTGGTCCCCTTATTTAAGAAAATATATTATTTGTTTGGAGACAGTTCAGAGAAGGTTCACTGGGATGATCTCCGGTTTGGATGGATGGTCTTATAAGGAAAGGTTAAATAGGTTAGGATACGATGCATTGGAATTTAGAAGAATGAGAGGTGATCTCACGGAGCATATAGGAATCTTAAGGGGCTTGACCGAGTAAATGCTGAGAGGACGTTTCCCCTCACGGGATAGCCCAGGACGAGAGGGCATAGTCTCAAAATAAAGGGGGTGCCAATTTAAGAATGAGATGAGAAGGAATGTCTTCTCTTCAAGGATTGTGAGTCTTTGGAAATCCTTGTCACAGAGAGCTGTTGGAGTAGAGTTCTTATATGTATTTAAGTCTGAGATCTTTAGGCAGCAAGGGAATCAGGGGTTACAGGGAAAGGGCAGGAAAGCGGACGTGAGAAATGTCTGATCAGCCATGATCCTATTGAATGGCGGAGCATGTTCGAGGGGCCAAATGGTCTACTCCTGTTCCTATCTCTTTTCCTCTTTGGGTTTACAAATGTAGCGTGAAAATTGCCCACCGTTCTCGCCATCCTCAGCTCCCTCCCCTCCCCCCCCCCCCCCCCCCCCCGCATCACACTAGTGGAGGAGAGGACAATTATTCTCTGCCTGGTTTCCACTGATCCTCGGTTGAAGATTAGAAAAACTCGTGACAGTAATTGCTGTTGATAACCTACAAACCGGGAATGCACGCCAAAGGGCCTCCCTTTCCCACAACCCTCAGATCTCAAGGCTGTTCCCAATATCCCCCGACAATTCCACACCGCAGTGTACTGCTGTTTTTCAATGTGACTTCCAACTGGTGTTCCTTTATGTTAAACTATCGATAGCAATATTTCTCCTACATTAATCTCAATAGGTCTTTTTAATGTCGGCCGCTAGTTGAGACGTCCTTAGCGTAATCTCTTTACATTCACACAGTCACGCTACAATATCTCCTTTCACTGCTTTCCAAACAGGCTAGTGACCCAGGCAATGCTTTTAACTTGGCAATTCTCAAGTACGCCACAAAACATATAACTGAAAATCTTTATATGCACTAATGTTAGTTTTTTTGTTTCCTATATAGGAATATTTTTTCAGTGTACTCTTTCTCAGAACAACAAACCGAATGATTGACAACTTTAAACAGTACAGCCAGACTCTCCATGCAAGAAGGCGATCATAAATCGGTCTGTGGATTTAACTAATGCGTCTGTATGTGAAATGAAAATGTGCTTTGCTGCAAAAACATAAAAGTTCGGGAAATTAGGGATTTATAATTTAGAACTAGATTGTTCTTGTCTGTTATCATTCAAATCAAGGTAGATCAATAAGGTTCATAGCCCAAGCGGTTGGGCTGTTCGGGTGGTCTGCAACAGCAGAAAAAGCCAATAAAAGTTAACACTGACTTCTTTAATCAGTATCATAATCAATGCAGAATTTACATTTAGACATTTCTTATCTCACCATCCAACATGATTCCATCTGTGATCGGAAGTCGAAAGCGAAGAGAAAAGCTTGCCTTTACATCGCGCCTCTCCCGAACTCCCAAAAGCTCTTTGCATTTAACGAGGCGCTGTTACCGTTTCGGAAAACCCCACTGTCAAGTTGGACACAGTGCCATTCGGCAAACAGTAGCGTGATCACAACTAGACGAACAGTATCGCGAGATAATCATTGGTTGGGCACTCTGTTCTCCTTCAATATAATTCCTTGGGGGTGTTCCATCGCAACCGAAGCGGGCAGGGCGGGAACATGTACCTCTGATAGGGCATTGTCAATAGAAATCTTTCTGCTTAAGTCTGTTGAAGGGGGACCTGAACTCACGATCTCCCACTTAAGGAGCGATGTCCTGTGCTATGTGGGAACAGGGTGCAAAATTGAACATGTACTGGGTTGCTTGCTAGATGTTAATGCCAGACACGTGGCGGCAGTTTATAACTCTAAAAGTTACCTGAGTAATATAACTGCCTGAATTATAGACACGCAATGAGCTGAATGGAAACTCTTGGTCACGTTTGTAACCAGGCCCCTCGTCCCTCCATTCTCGTCATCTTCAACACCATCGTCATGGAGAAACCTGCAGTGTGCGGAGGGGGTTGGGGGGGGGCGGTAGGGGGGGGGGGGAGGGTGGGGTAGGAGTGGGTGGGGGCTCTCCACAGACTAAGCATAAAATCACACATTTGAAAACAGACAAATTACGAATTTATCACTCTGTGTTTCCTGTGTAACTTATTGCTCAATCAATACCAACAGTGCATTGTCTGCCATTCCAGAATTCTTTTAAAAACACTATTTCAAAAGGGAAGAGATCTCCATTCTGAGCAACAATATTATGTGTTCTGTGTCGTCGAGGTGCTAACCACAACTAATTCCATTCGCGGCTTGAAGTGGGTTCCTGTTATATTATCTGCTCACTTTTCATAACCCGGAGGCCTCTTCACACACTCACAGAAGATGGCATTAAGTCAACAGCTCACTCTCCTGCAGTTCATTATCTTTGCAACGCACACGGGTGAGTTAATTCTATTTTTTACTGCTTGTGGATGACATCGATACACCAGAGTGACGTGCTAATTTTAATTGCAAATTTTGCAGAAGCTGATTTCGGAAAATATTCCTACTTTCCCGTCATCCTTACAGTTTACAGGGGTTGCTGCACTCATTTCGAAATAGTATTGACATTGTATTTAGCAATTAGAACACGCTCCTCCCGGTAGGATTGCTATTGTTTTCCGGAGCTGAGAACACAGAGATAGGATTTTCCAAAGGTTCCCTCGCTACTTGGCCCTAATTTTGATGGCTATTTCTGTTGATCGATTTTCCGCCGAAGTTGCGCCGGAAGATGGATGCAACCCGCTATAGAAATTCCGGGATATACTTTTCGTTAGCTGCAAGCTGGCTGAGGGACGTTGTTGACAATAATTAACGGTTGTAATTATTTCCGGAGGTCAGTGCAAAATAGGTCATTTTGAAGCACGTTTATATATTCCGACGGTGGGCTGGAGAGCTCTACAAATTCACCGCTTTTTATTCATCATTGCAAGTATGGTTATCATTTTTTAATCGTTGTTTTATTTCTTTCCTGAGATCTGCCCGCCATTGCCTTTTGAGTATTGGTGCTTATTCTCAGCCGAAGCTTCGGTCTCATCCAGGTCTTGCTACTTTGGGATTACCCATAGGGAGCGAGGCGAAACAGCATAACGAAATGTTTGACTGCGATCACGACGCAACATTAATCTGCTCGCACAACCAAACATTAACCTGACAACACAACCCAACATTAACTTGCCCGCACAACCAAACATTATCCTGATAACAAAATCCAACATTTATCTGATAACAAAATCCAACATTAACCTGAAACACAACCCAACATTAACATGTCCGCACAACCTAACATCAACCTGACACACAATCCAACATTAATCTAAAAACGCAGCCAAACATTAGCCTGACAACAAAACCTAATATTAGCCTGACAACACAACCAAACATTAATCTGACAACACAACCCAGCATTAGCCTGACCACACAATCAAACATTAACCGAGCAACACAACCCAACATTAACCGATCAACACCACCCAACATTAATCGAACAACACAACCCAACATTAACCGAACAACACAACCAAACATTAACCTAACAACACAACCCAGCATTAACCTAACAACACAACCCGACATTAACCGAACAACACAACCCAACATTAATCTGGCATCCTGTTGAAGACTCTGACTGGTTTGCTAGGTATTTCAAACGCTTTCTACTTGTATAATTATATACGTTTCCTCTAACCGTCGTTCTATTAATTTTCTTTCCATCTCTATACTATAAGATGATAATCACACTTAGAATCACAAGTTGTGGATAGCACCTAGGATTTGGGAATTATCTCGCTTACAGCTCAGGTGTTTTTTCCCAACAGATGAGAGGATGGATTTCACAGTTTACCAGTTCCCTCCCTTTATAACGGCAGCAGAGGGGGAGTCGGTGACACTGAACTGTACCGTGAAATGTGAAGCAAACCTACTCCTAATCGGAGCAACTTATTGGACACGGGGTAAACAAGATGGCTACAGGTTGGACAAGAGCCCATTTTATAAAGATCGGCTGGAGAGATCAGACAGCAAATCATTTGCCAACAACAGAATACATATTCATATCTCTGGGTTGATTGAAAAAGATTCAGATACATATTACTGTCATGTATCCTTAATGGGATCAGAAGTGAGAGATGGAAATGGCACCCATCTGGAAGTGAGGCGTAAGTAATAAGTAGCAACAAGTGTTCTTTAAAAGCGTCTCCAATTTTACACAATGACTCGACCGCCCCGGCCCAGGATCCGCATTACTTTAATTTGTAGACTGTGATAAATTAACTGAGCTCATTGCAATGCAGAAATCTGGGCACCAGCGATACGCAAATCATTCCAAGTACATACACTGATCATACTAAAATGTTGCGCGTCGGAATGTATCTGTAGTTGTATCTGGGAATTAGACTGGAGCTGACGCTAACCATATTGTAGAGCACCTGCAGCCCGTTATACAATACAATGGGCATTCCATTTTATTGAAGCCAGTTGACACTAAAATGGAGCGCAATGGAGAATGGGTTTCTGATGCAATAAAACCTATTTCCGTGCCCAATGCCGTACATGCTGAGCTGGGATCCGTCGTTACTTAGAAGCAAGGAGCCGATCTTTAGATCTATTGGGCTCGGTGTTGAGCATTGCCCATTTGGGAATTACCAGTGACACCAGAACTCATGAAGTGTCAATGCAGAGAGTAGAGACGAAATACGGGAGGGCGGGGGGGGGGGGGGGGGGGGGGGAGGGGGGGGAGGGGGGGGGGCGGGGGGGGGGGGGCTGGGTCATAGAATCCCTACAGTGCAGCAGGAGGCCATTTGGCCCACTAAGCTTGCACCGACAACAATCCGACCCAGGTCGTATTCCCATAACCCCACATATTTACTCTGCTAGTCCCCCTGACACTAAGGGGAAATTTAGCATGACCAATCCATCTAGCACATATTTTCTCCGGGTCACCCGGAGGAATCCCACGCAGAAACGAGGAGAACGTGCCAACTCCACACAGACAGTGACCCAAGCCGGGAATCGAACCCGGGTCCCTGGTGCTGTCAGGCAGTAGTGCTAATCACTATGCCACCGTTCCGCCCCAAAATGTAGGGCGAGCAGACAGCAATGTCTAGAGGTAGAAGGAGGCATCTAGATATCGCCCTTTCATTGAATTGCTCCTAGAAGCGCACTACAGTCGCAATTATCCAGATTCCATTTCTATTTTGGTCGTTATAGCCCGAGCCCAGGACACATTATTTTACTTGATTTATTTTTGTCACATGTATTGTGATACAATGAAAAGTATTTTTTCTTGCGCGCTATATAAACAAAATATACCGTTAGTAGAGTATATAGTGGAGAAGGAAAGGAGAGGATGCAGAATATAGTGTTAGAGTCATAGCGAGGGTATAGAGAAAGATCAGCTTAGTATATGATAGAACCATTCAAAAGTCTGATGGCAGCAGAGAAGAAGCTGTTCTTGAGTCAGTTGGTACGTGTTCTCAGACTTTTGTCTCTTTTTCCGGACGGAAAAAGGTTGAAGAAGTATGTCCGGTGTGCATGGAGTCCTTGATTATGCTGGCTGCTTACCTGAGACAGCGGGAAGTGTAGATGGAGTCAATGGATGGGGGGGCCGGTTTGCGGACTACGTTCACGACCCTTTGTGGTTTCGTGCGGTCTTGGTCAAAGCAGGAGCCATAAGCACAACAATCCAGGTTGGCTCTCCAGTGCCTATTGGAGGGAGTGCTGCACTGTTCGAGGTGACGACTATTGGACGTAACGTTGAACCTAGTGAATGTAAAAAGTCCCATGGCAATTTCAAGACAGATACCTCCCATGTCCTGGCCAATAGCTGCCCCTAAATCGCCATCTTAAAACAAAAACAAATTATCTTCTGAGTTTCGCATTGCTATTTGTGTGAGCTTACTGTACGCAAATCGGTTGCGTTTCCTACATTGCAAAAGTGGATGCACTTCCAAAGTATTCACCCGGCTGTAAAGTGAATTGGGATGTACCGAGGTCGCGCAAGGCGCTATTTATGTTTTCATTTATGTATATATGTTTAAAATCGTGCCTTTCCAATAATGCAAAACAACATCTTCAGATCAAAATTTAAAATTTTAGTTTCATCTCCTTATTTCAGCCAAGACTCCAGAGAAAAATAACAGGAATCCTTCCCTGATATTTGGACTGGGAGGTGCTTCAGTTTTGCTGAGTATAACCGTCACTTTTCTGATATGTGGACTGTCCTGGCAAAACAAAGGTGTGTGTCCCTGTCAAACCTGCTTTAGTAATATGTTTTTGCTATAGTACGGGGCAATTGCTCTTGCTTCTATGAGATCCAACCAGGTTAATTCTTCCAATGAATTTGTCACTTTTTCTAGTGTGATCGGAAACCCGATTAGTATGAGCAATTATTTTAAAACACACTTAGGTATTTCCTTCAGAATTACACAATTGTTCCAATTTAGAAAGGCACCACTCGGCCCGTCGTGTCTGCGCCGGCTTCCCGTAGGAACAATTAACCTATTGTCACTCGTTGACCTTCTCCCCATTTTCAGCTAATAATCCAAATCAATCTTGGAAACCTTGAGTAAATCTGATTCACTCACAATCTCAGGCAGTGTATTCCAGATCCTAACCACTCGAGTGATAAAATATTTTCCTCCTGTCGCCATTGGTTTTTAGCTACATCACTTAGATTTGCCAATCATTTAAATCTGTCCCTCTTGTTCTCGATCCTCCACTAAAGGTGCCATCGTCACTATCTACTCCTGCCAGGGCCCTCGAGATTTTGAATACATGAAAAATCTCATCATAGCCTTCTCGTCTCCAAAGACAACCGTCCACCTTCCTTACTCACTATGAAATGCCTAGCCCAATACATGAAAAAGGAAATATCATCATAGAAACAGACAAGACGATGGCCTAGTGGTACTGTCCCCAGATTATTAATCCAGAAACTCAGCTAATGTTCTGGGAATCCCGGTACCAATCCCGCCCGGCAGATGTAGAATTCGAATTCAATAAAAGATATCTGGAATTAAGAATCTACTGACCATGAAACAATTGTCAGAAAAGAACGTCTGGTTTACTGATGACCTTTAGGGAAGGAAATCTCCCGTCGTTGCCTGGTCTGGCCTACATGTGGCTCCAGAGCCACAGCAATATGGTTGACTCTCAGCTGCCCTCGGGTAACTATGGATGGCAATAAATGCTGGCCACCCAGTGACACCCGTGACCCAAGCACAAAAAAACCATGCAGAAGGAGGCATTCGGCCTATCGAGTCCACACCGACTCTCCGACAAAGTGCTCTACCCCATAACCTCACATATTTACTACGCTAATCACCATAACCCACGTATCCTGGGACACTAAGGGGAAATTTAACATAGCCAATCCCCCTAGCCCGGACATCTTTGGTTTCTGGAAGGAAATAGGAGCACCCGGAGGAAACCCACACAGACACGGGGAGAATATACCAACTCCACATGGACAGTAACCCAAGGCTGGAATTGAACATGGGTCCCTGGCGCTGTGAGTCAGCACCATACCCATGCACTCATCCGTGCATATGTATCACAATCAGTTTCTCTATGTTAGTGTTAAAGATCAATTTTATGATGTTTTAACAAGAAGCAGATTCAAACAGTTATATTAACATCTACATTATTTTTCTTTCAGTTATCCTGAGACTGAGAAGGTAAAAAATATCAAATCTTATCAAATTGGTGATTATTCAGACCATAATGTGCAGAATTTTAAATTTAAACATCATTTTGCTTCTTGCAGACAGCACGGTGAAATCGATGCAATACCTGGTACGTTAAATTTATGTATTTTGCATTAATTACTATTCCTAGCTAATTGAAAACAAATCTAAACTAAAAAATACATTTACAAATAGTTTCATTCGAATGAATTCAATCTCTGTTGCTACGTGTGCCTATGTACGTCTGTTATGTTTGTGGCACTGTATGTCTCTGACCCTCTCTGAATGCTATTCCCACAGCATCAGCCGATCTACAGCCAGCGACACAGGTAAGAACGATTGGATAACAGCATGTTTGGTATGTGCAATTAGATGGTTCTGATAAGCAATGTCTTTCTGCTACTTTACTATACTTTATCTCCTGCGATTGATATGCTCTATCCCTTCTCCGCTTTAATATCCTGAATATGCTTGTGAAGTTTTGATTCCACAGATGTGCGGGTTAGGTGGATTGGCCATGCTAAATTGCCCCTGAGCGTCAGAGGGATTAGCTGGGTAAATAAGTGAGGTTATGCGGATAGGGCCTGGGTTGGATTGTGGACGGTGCAGACTCGATGGGCCGAATGGCCTCCTTCTGCAGTGTATGATTCTATTCTATGACTCTGTTACATATGTGCAGCAAAATGGGAGGAATGCTTATACATTCCTATTGAAGTGGCAATTTCTTTACGATGGTTGCCAAACTTCTTGAAAACTTAAAATCACTTTTAGAAAACTCGCAAAGGCAAGGTCTCTATTCAAAAGACATAACTGAAATTTATGCAAAGCACAAAAATCATACGAGACAAACAAACATTAACCTAAGGCCATGGGAAGCCTTCCGATGGTCGAATAGCTCTGGTTCAGTGGTACAAGATCCCTCCAAAGATCTGAGGCACTGAGCCAAAATACAGTACGATTACACCTTCTGTTATCTAAGATACACGTTCTAATTAGCTTAGATTCAATTTCATTCCGTGTTAACATGTCAGTCCAGTACAAGGCAGGTTACCTCAGCCAATTGCGATATGCTTCTTGACATAATGATATTCTATTTGTCCGTTTCATACCGGACATCTTCCCTTTGGCAAAGCCCACTTCCTGGTTGCTGTGTTGTTAAGGACGCTTCCACTGCTATTCCTTTCCCATAAGTGCATTGCCAAGACAATCAGATAAGCATCACTCCGGGCCCATAAGAAATATACTTTTTCATGTCTGGATAATAGATGCATCTACTCAATACATTATATTTCAATAAGTGCTCGAGGATTTGAAAATAATAATGTTCATTCTGCTGACAAATGGATTTCTGGCTGTTGAACTTTTGAATCTTATTATTTCTGCAGCATTTGCATTTTTGACTCACGTGAACAAATACATTTAAATATTAAAATACATTTAATATATTAAATACAGAGTCACTTAATTTTCCAATATGGACTTTAAGATCATATTTATTTCCTTTCAATACTCTTATTACATTCATATATGAGCAAACTGTTAACATTGTCTTGTTAGAATCATAGAATTATCGAATACCTACAGGACAGAAGGGGACCATTCTGCCCATTGAGCGTGCACCTTGGCCCTATCCCCAAAACCCCATATGTTTACCCTGCTAATCCCCCTGACACTAAGGGGCAATTTAGCATGGCCGATCAACCTAACCAGCACATCTTTCAGTCAGTGGGAGGAAACCGGAGCACCAGGAGGAAACCTATGCAGACACGGGGAGAATATGCAAACTCCACACAGAGAGTGACCCAAGCCCGGAATTGAACCCGGGTCCCTGGCACTGTGAGGTAGCAGTGCTAACCACTGTGCCACCGTGCTGCCCCTGGTGGAATCATTTTAATCCTTCCCCACTACATTGTCACTATAAACTAAAGATCTGCCTGTGGATCTGCTAGCTGACTTAAAGCCCTTTCCACACGGTGGCACAGGGGTTAGCGCTGCTGCTTCACAGAGCCAGGGACCCGGGTTCGATTCCCGGCTTGGGTCACTGTCTGTGTGGAGTCTGCACGTTCTCCCCGTGTCTGCATGGGTTCCCTCCGGGTGCTCCGGTTTCCTCCCACAGTCCAAAGATGTGTGGGTTAGGTGGACTGGCCGTGCTAAATTGACCCTTAGTGTTAGGGGGACTAGTTAGGGTAAATGTATGGGGTTACGGGGATAAGGCCTGGGTGGGATTGTGGTCGGGTGCAGACTCGATGGGCCGAATGGCCTCCTTCTGCACTGTAGGATTCTATCGATAAATCTATGGATATAAAATTAAACCAGATGTAACCACGATCAATAATGATGCTTAGAAGATGGGTCGCTCATTAACTCCAGCCCATCTAGTGGGCTGAAAGGCTCCTCTCCGTTTTGGTTCTAAGGATTGATATCTTCCCAATGGACATTGACCCACAACATTCAAACCGCCCCCAAAACGTCCAGGACTATATTGAATTGCTAAGCTCAGTCACAGAAGTCGCAAGGTCTGAAATGAGATAAGAAGACTTTTCTAAGTAAAGATCTTTCCAGAGTTTTATGTGCCAGGTTGTTGGTCAAGTAGTTCGGACAAAAGCAATGCCCCTCTTTGCTTTCTACTTGTGGTAACTGACAGAATTTCCATGTGTGGTCCAAAAATGGTAGTTAATGGACAATGGTCCTTCAACAATGTGAATTTCTCCCATGCAGGAATTTATGGAATTTCTTTACTCCAAAAAGGAATTTATGGAATTTCTTTACTCCAAAAAGGATTCATAATGCTTCCCTTTCAATCTGGGAAGAGTTACTTTCAGGTTTTCTCAAGGTTCAAGAAGCAAAAGCAATGGGTCATTCTTCACCTGATGGCATATTGCTCCTAAATACTCCTAAACCATAAGGAGATGGATTGCAAATTAACTGTAAGGATCAAAGTGCGTGAGAGCTTCAGATTTAAGCAACTCTCAGTCCATTCAGGATCTGATCCATTGCTATTCGAAATAATGCAGGAGTTAATCCGATGCCAAACGACCATAAGGCTGGAAGAAGCCCTTATGAGTCAGGATTGTCAGACGTTCCTGTGGCTTCTTGCCCACATTTATCTGTAAGTAAACTTGGCTCAGATCAATTTTGCTGAAACCTGGATTCTCAGGTTGACCGCAACTACGCTCAGGGGAGTGGGCTCCAAAATATCTTCAGCTATTTTGATTGCTGGTGCAAAACAGTCAATGTGCTCAGTATAAAAGCTTCATGGCTCTACACTTTTATCAGAATCCGACGACTCGAAAATCCCTGCTTTTTTCTCCTGATATATGTTTCCCCTGTGCGCACTTTGCAACTGTGTTTTAGCAGCTACCTTGATTCCCACACACACAAGCTTCAGCCTCTCATTTATCACAGAGAGCTGGACAATATGCTTTCATAGAGTCATAGAGGTTTACAGCATGGAAACAGGCCCTTAGGCCCAACCTGTCCACGCAGTCCTTTTTTTTAAAACCCCGAAGCTAATCCCAATTGCCCGCTTTTCGCACATATCCCTCTATACCCATCATACCCATGTACCTATCTAAATGCTTTTTAAAAGATAAAATTGTACCCGGCTCTACTACTACCTCTGGCAGCTTGTTCCAGACACTCACCACCCTCTGTGTGAAAAAATTACCCCTCTGGACACTTTTGTATCTCTCCCCTTAAACCTATGGCCTCTAGTTTTAGACCCCCTACTTTTGGGAAAAGATATTGACTATCTACCTTGTCTATGCCCCTCATTATTTTATAGACCTCAACAAGGTCACCCCTCAGCCTCCTACGCTCCAGAGAAAAAAGTCCCAGTCTATTCAGCCTCTCCATATAACTCAATCCATCAAGTGCTGGTCGCATCCTAGTAAATCTTTTCTGCACTCTTTCTAGTTTAATAATATCCTTTCTACAATAGGGTTACCAGAATTGCACACAGTATTCCAAGTGTGGCCTTACCAATGTCTTGTACAACTGCAACAAGACGTCCCAACTCCTGTATTCAATGTTCTGACCGATGAAACCAAACATGCCGAATGCCTTTTTCACCACTCTGTCCGCCTGTGACTCCACTTTCAGGGAGATATGAACATGTACCCCTAGACCTCTTTGTTCTGTAACTCTCCCTAACGCCCTACACTTAACTGAGTAAGTAGTGCCCTGGTTCAATCTACCAAAATGCATCACCTCGCATTTGTCTAAATTAAACTACATCTGCCATTCGTCAGCCCACTAGCCCAATTGATCAAGATCCTGTTGCAATTGAAGAGAACTTTCTTCACTGTCCACTCTGCCACCAATCTTGGTGTCGTCTGCAAACTTACTAACCATGCCCCCTATATTCTCATCCAAATCATTAATATAAATGACAAATAACAGTGGGCCCAGCACTGATCCCTGAGGCACACCGCTGGTCACAGGCCTCCAGTTTGAAAAACAACTCTCTAGAATCACCCTCTAGCTTCTGTCAGGAAGCTAATTTTGTATCCAATTAGATACCTCACCCTGGATCCCGTAAGATTTAACCTTATGCAACAACCTACCATGCGGTACTTTGTCAAAGGCTAGGTTTTGTGGGCAGATTATCGTTAATCACGTGTACCTAGCCCGTTGGTTCTCTTGAGCACATGTTTCGCGGGAGAAACATTTTCCTTTCTAACTTTTATTTTATCCAACTGTTTGCAGTAAAATTCTTCTTCCCGAGTGGCTAGCCAGCATATGTTCCTAGTCCTCGTCGCCAGGTTTAATGTTGTATTTTGGACGTAGGATATTAGGGAGAAGGAAGGTTTAAAACAACCGAGGTTTATTTACCATGTCTGATCTCTTACATAACTGTTCGCCTCTCTGTTTCCCGTTCCAGGATGTATGGCGTCACTTCCGAAGAATACATTCAATCAACAGAGATTCAGTTTAAGTTTAAGTTTATTTATTAATGTCACAACGAGGCTTACATTAACACTGCAATGGAGTTACTGTGAAAATCCCCGAGTCGCCACTGTCCGGCGCCTGTTCGGGTACACTGAGGGAAACTTTAGCATGGCCAATGCACCTAACAAGCACGTCTTTCAGACTGTGGGAGGAAACCAGAGCACTAGGAGGAAACCCACGCAGACACGGGGAGTACTTGCGTTCATTCTTATTGGCTCTAGCTCCCGAGAGCTAGAGCCAATAAGAATGAACGCAAGTACATGACAATATGGGGAAAAGTCTTTTACATGAGGTGTGCTTAAAATCTGGGAGGCACTGACTGAGAGTGGCATGGAGGGAAATTCAATTGTGTCTTCAAAGATTGGAGATGGGAAAGTTCTCAAAAGACGATATATTTGGAGGGTAACAAATTGTGGGACAGTTATTGATTGAGTTGTTCTTGTAGATCCGACATGGACACAATGAGACAAATATGTCCTTCTGTGTTGTCGACAAAGCGCCACCAATCAATTCTCAAAGGGGAGAGTAGCCTACGGTCCTCTGGGACTATGGCGACGTTTACACACTATTTACATGTCTCAACTCATCTACCCCAGCCTGGGCCACTACTGGCGATTTTAAACTCTTTCTCCATCTTAACTCTACATCTTATCTTTTCCTGATTACATATTACGCAAATTCCTTTGAATTTTTTTCTAACGTAAGGATGCTGCAAACATCTGAACTGACATGGCTAAAGTTATGTGCACTGGCAATTAAATCTATTTCTTCTTATTTCATTGCGATGATTATTAGGTGCACTCTAATCGTGGCAGTGTTTCCCTGCATTACGCCAAAGTGAACATAAAACAAGAGAAGAAGGCAAGGAAAATGAACAATGACACAGATCATGACGAATACGCAACCATCCGCTGAAGCTGTGGGAAGAAAGTTGAAATGCTGCAATATCCAGATCTTCCATAAACCCTGCCTCGCACTGAGCCGTATCTAACATACCGATTGCCTTGTTCTCTATTACATTGCCAATAATTAAACGTGTTCAATGTTAACTGTGAATATGTGTGAATATGCAGTTGTTCCTAATTTCCCAATTGTTGAATATATCAACCTTGAAATTATTCAACTTGTCGAGACGCTGCGCCTCTTCAAGAATCGGATCTTCGTTCTCATGATCACATTGTACATTTTACCAGCATTGGGAAATAGAACAATGAAGGGAATGAGATGCACTGGGTCACGACTCGTAGGAAATGTATAAATCAATCAGTGAAAATATCATTACGTGAATATTCCTGCTAAATTCACGAGAAAGGTTATTTGCTGTCTCCCTTGGTATCTGATTCAAGTGATCTTCCCAATGTGATTACATTATTGACAACAAATAGCAATCCAAGTATTTTCCCACAATGTAAATGTATGAGGTACAGTTAACTGCTTTCGGTTTCTTATGAAAATTAAAGTACTTGGTCATCTTAACTCTGTGTTGCAGATCATAGTATTCCATTAAATTTGTAAGGAATCCTGCAATTCTGTGCTTGATATTTTCTCAGATTCATTGTCTCGAGTCACGCATGTAAGGGGACGAAGGGCTCAGTATGATTTGGAGTAAATAGTTTCCGATAATATATCAAAGGGAAAAAAGGGAAATGAGTGGATATCATAAACTTTGAAGTCTGTCCGATAATGAATACAATCATTTTATATTTTTATATCATTCTGTAAATCTGTAGTTCCATTGCATGCACCTGACTTGGCCCCATATTCCTTGATAGCCATTGGTATTCAAAGTATCAGTCCTTCTCAAATTGTTTTCAATAAATTATATTTTATGAGAGACATTTTGACATACTATAATATCATGAGCTCCATGAATGGGAGAGTGGACTAGTTGGGCTGCATAGCCTACTTCTACTCCTATGGTCTTACTGCACCGGTTATTGCATGAAGTACTTCACAACCTCTCTTCTGAATTAACTAGATCTGTTTTTAAAGCTACGTCCCCTTTTCTTTCATACCCTCAGTAGTGTAAACATTTTCTCTCTATCCACACGAAGAAATCCTATTAAAATCATTAAAGAAACACATTCAAGTCAATTCATGAACTTCTATTTTCCAAGGAGCACAAACTAAATTTATCTAATCTCTCCTTGGGGCCAATCCTTGGAACTATCCTAAAATTCAGCTGCTGCTCTGTCCCTCATCCATCTCTCTGGTAACTATAGACTTGACTGTTGAAGATATTATTGGACTGGTGAGGGGGGAAGAAAAGTGGCAAATAGAGTATTCCACTTAGAGACGAATAAGGTGGTTTACATGAGCAAGTCAAACAAGGCAAAGGATTGCACAATAAATCGGCGGATATTGAGGAAGTGAGTGACCTTGGAGCAAATGTCTCAGATTCCTGACGGTAGCAGGACAGGCCGATAAGGTGGTTATGAAGGCATATGAAACCCTGTCCTTTATTAGCCAAGGTAAGGGATATAAGAACAGAAAGATTTCTGCTACAACACTATAAACCAATAGTTTAAACCAATAGTATAAACCAACCTTCTTCCGTCGGGAAAAAGATACAAAATTCTGAGGTCGCATACCAACTGACTCAAGAACAGTTTCTACCCTGCTGCTATCAGACTTTTGAACGGACTACCTTGCATTATGTTGATCTTTCTCTACACCCAAGCTATGACTGTAACACTACATTATGCACTCTCCCCTTTTCTTCTCTATGAACTGGATGCATTGTCTGTATAGCGCGCAAGAAACAATACTTTTCACTGTATACTAATACATGTAACAATAATAAATCAAATCAAATGAAATCAAAGTTAGACCACAGCTTGTGTTATCATATGCAGCACTGACGACCTCATTAGATAAAGAATTCAATTGCACGGAAGAGCTTACAGAAGAGATTTCTGAGGATGTTGCCAGGGCCGGAAGATTGTAGCTATGAGGAAAGATTTGCTAGACTGGGGTTGTTCCCATTGGAATAGAGAAGGGTGAGGGGAGACTTGATTAGGATGTAGAAAATGGTGAGCGGCCCGGATAGAGTGGATGCTTAATTTAGCAGAGGGGTCAGCAACCACGAGGCATGGGAGTGACTGATAGAGAGGTTAGAGAGGCGGTGAGGGAACAATTCTTCACCCAAACGTTTATAGGTGGCTGTAACTCACTACCTGAAAGGGTTATAGAGTAAAAAACCTTTAACAAATTTAAAGACTGGATATTCACCTCAAGCGCGGTAACCTGCAGAGCTACGGGTAAATGCTGGAAAGTGGGATCAAGCTGGATGGCCTCTTTTTCAGCTGTCGCATTGACAATGGGCCAATGTGGCCGTAAACATTCTATGATTCTATAGTTGCTGGTCCCACATTTCCCTTTTAAGGGAATATACCTTGATCGTGCCAGAAGCATCTCTTCTATGAAGGTAGTTCACTGTCCCCTCATTGTGAGCTATTCTTTTCCTACCAACCTTTGGCTTCACTTTATTTGGTCCGGATCCATTCTTACCCCATTCAAGTTGTCTTTCACCCCGTTAATTATTCTTATTCTGGATTGTTTATTGTCATTTTCCAAAGTCATTTTAAACCTTATTATACAATTATCACTATCCCTAAATGTTCTCCCAATGACACTTGACCTACAAGGCCCACCTTACTCCTGAAAATCTAGCCCAGCAATGTCTCCTTTCTCATTAGAATGGACGCATACTGCTGTCGGAAATTCTCCTCAACACATCCTATGTTCTCTGACCCCTTTCCACTCTTTACACTGCCGCTGTGCAAATCGGCACTCAGATAATTAATTATATCTACTCTATAATCTTTGCACCACACTATAACTCCCTTGATGATTTAAACATTTCTCCATTTCTACACTTGCTGGTGGTCCATAGACTGGTCAATGCAATGTCACCTTTTTTATGCCCTAGCTGTCGCCAGATCGATTCTGTCCTTGGCCCCTCTGAGGTATTGGGCGGGATTTTACGGCCTCGCTCCGGCGAGACCGGAAATTCCCGCCCAAGGTCAACGGGGATTTTCGTTGCCAACCCTCGCCCAGTTTGATTCCTTGGCGAGGTGCTAGAGTTCCGTCGACCATCGTCTTTCTCCAGGACTACAATGCCCCACTGAATCAAAACCGCCAGGCTGACCCCTTTCCTTCCTTTCCTAACTTTCCTGTCGTCAGTAATATTCAGGATATTGCTCTGCTTGGAACCAGGTCCATGTTAAAGCCACATCATTATAATTCCAGATGGCTCATCCACCTGATTTTTAAAAATTCATTCATGGGTTGTGGGCATCACTGACCGGGCCAACATTCATTGGCCATTCATAATTATCCTTGCAATGAGTGACCTGTGAGGTCATTTCAGAGGGCATTCAAGTGTCAATAACATTTCTGTGGATCATCGTCAGATGTACGCCAGGCCAGGGAAGCACCAGATGGGTTTTTATGACAATGGAAATTGATTTCATTGTCATTATTAGACCTTTACTTCCAGATTTTTTTATTGAATTGAAATTTCACCGTCTGCCCTGGTGGGGAACCCATATCTTCAGAGCATTACTCTGGGTTTCTGAATTATTAGTCCAGTGACAATACTACTACATCATCGCCTCCCACGTGCATGCGCTTTCACCCTGATTTCGATTTTACCATTACTCCAACCCCGTCCATTAGCCTACGTAACAGTTGGGAAGACTTTGTAGAGATAGCTTCTATATAATTCAGGTAGCTTAGTTGCTAGCTAATGGGATACTTCAACACAGTGCCATGGGTTGAGAAACCCTTTCCTATTGGGTGATGATTTTTTTTCTTAATTATTTCGCGCGAATTTCTGTTATTTCTGTTTCGGATTTCTGTTATTTTTTTCTGGGAATAATTATCTTCCTATCACTCCCAGGCATCTCTTATTCACTGCCGGAATAACTGTTTGAAAGGCAGCATTGTTCCAATTGTTAATTTGCAAGCCTTTCTCTTAAATGAAACTCCCCGCCATAATTAAAGCTCTAAAGTAAGGTCATTCGTGACTGCAAAGGAGAGAGTTTTGAGCTCGCAAAATAAGTGCGTAATTATGCGATAGAAACGAGAGCTGCAATGAAAAGCACTTCTACATTTAAACACGATATGATGCTATCCATGCATTTTCAGGAACTTCTCCCCCCCCCCCCCCGACCCCCTGTATTGTGACACAAAAAAAGGCAAACCATGTCACGTTAAACCTTTAACCATCGCACAACTTTATTTTCCGCTTTGTTTATTGCAGTAAATCTATTGCACCGACTTTAATAGATTGAGCTGGGTCTTGAGTCAACAGAAAATTAGGTTAATCATTTGCCCAGCAATAGAGGAAAAATGCTTTCGAATTTGCCGGGGTACAGTATTTAGCCTGGCTGTGAAAGCAAGCAGTTGTGAGTGTTCCCGTTTAATTCGTCTCTGGTTGGCACTTTACATACCGACTGGAAAGGAGCAGACGTATGTCACTGAAACTTCCTCCATCGGCCACTAGATGGCGCCAGTTGCAGCCCTTCGAAAACGACAAGATAAAATCAAACTTCCAAGACAGAGCGATCGTACTCATCCACGCTTTGCCTGGAGGAAAGGGAGTAAAGTTAAAGCGCTCTTCTGGTGAGCACCGGCATTTACTTAAACCTGTCAATTTTATTCGGGGTGTTAGTTAATCACTGCTTTGGTAATGTTCTTAACAATTCAAAAGAAAATTTGTTATCAAAATCCAGAGAGATTTGTAAAAAGAAAGGAAGTTAGAGCAGGGACTTGATTTTTTAAAAATACTTTCAAGGGCTTTGAATATTGCCCATCCCTAATTCCCTTTAGAAGGTTGCCTCCTAAAAAAGTTGCCTTCTTGAAATTCTGCAATCGACGTGTTGAAGATTAAGAAAGTCGGGTGGTTTGACCGAATGATAACGAAGGAATAGCAATTAGTTCCAAGTCAAGGTATGAACTCAGAGGAACCTTGCTGTGACCGTGGTGCCGCGTGCCTGTTTCCTTCCTCTACTAGCTACTAGCGGTTTGGCAGATGCTGTTCATAGAATCCTACAGTGCAGAAGGACGTCATTCGGCCCATCGAGTCTGCACCTAGACCCTATTCCCATAACCCCATGCAATTACCGCAGCTAGTCCCCCTGACACTAAGGGGCAACGTAGCAAGGCCAATCTATCTAGCCCGCACATCCTTGGACTGTAGAAGGAAACCGGAGCACCCGAAGGAAACCCGCGCAGACACGGGGAGAATGTACAAACTCCACACAGTGACCCAAGCTGGGAATCGAACCCGGATCCCTGACGCTGTGAGGCAGCACTGTACCACCGTGCCTGCCGAGGTTTCCCCAGCGAGTTGCTGCAGTGCATGTTACAGACAGTGCACAGAGCTCTTACTGTACGCTGGTGGTGAAAGGAATGAACGTTTAAGGTGGTGGATAGTCGAGAAAGAGTGTTTCTTTTCCTTGAGTCTCGTTTCTTCATGTAAGAGCAGAATCACACAAATAACTTGGAGATAGAGGACAGGCTTTGTGGAGTTACTCGCTGCAGAATTCCCAGCCATTAATCTACCCGTCTAGCCATTGTATCGATATGGCCAGTCCACATGAATGCATTTTCAATTATGGTTCCTCGAGCAGGTTGATGGTTAAGGACATGATGACAGCAATTCCATTGCCTATGAAGTGGAGCTTGTGAGACACTCTTGTTGGAATGGTTGCATCCTGGCACCTTGTGGCATGAAAGCTACTTGCCATAGTCCAAGTCTGAGTGTTGCCCTTGTCTTGCTGCACCTGGACACTGACCTATTGGTTGCGGAGTTGAAAAAGAAAGTGGTCGCACAGTGGTTGCCTCACAGCACCAGGAACCCGGGTTCGTTCTGGTCTTGGGTGACTATCTGTGTGGAGTTTGCACATTCCCCCCGTGTTTGCACGAGTTTCCTCCGGCTGCTCAGGTTTCTTCCCACACTCCAAAGATGTGCACGTTAAACGGAATGGCCATGCTAAATTGCCCATCATTGTCCCAAGATGGACAGGTTAAGTGGATTAGCCATGACACATGTGTAGGGTTACGGGTTTAGGGCGAAGGACATGGCTTGTCAGACAGTTAGTGCAGACTCGCTGAGCCAAATGGCCTCTTTTGCATTATAGGGATTCTATGATTCTATGCATATTGTGCAGTCAGCAAAAATACCAACTTCAGATATCTTGAAACAGGGGAGGTCATTTATGGACGGTGAAAGCAGGCTGAGCCTAGGATACTGCCTTGAGGAACATTCAGCGTTTCAAGAAAGCAGCTCACCACGACCATCCATTTCCATTTGTAAATTTCTTATTTCATCATCGCAGCCTACTCTCCTTCCTACTTTGGTGGCATCTGCAAATTGGCTGTGGTACCTTCAATCCCTGCATCAAGGTGATTAATATAGATTGCATATAGTTGGGGCCTAAGGAACGAACCCTGTGGCACCCCGCTAGTTGCATCTTGCCAAGCAGAAGAGGAACCATTTATCCTGACTCTCTGCTTTCTGTTGGTTACCCAATCCTCCATCCAAGCTAATAAATCACCCCTAGTCCCATGTGAACTATCCTTGCGAATTTAGCTTTTGTGTGGAACCATCTCAAGTGTCTTCTGACGTTCAGACCTACAAGACCACCATTATCCTCCTGCTTGCTACATCTTCGAACAACTCAAAAAATGAGTCAAACATGACTTAGCCTTCATAAAACCACGCTGGCTCTATGGGTTGCATTTCGACTTTCTAAATGTCCGGTTATTACTCCTTTTATAATAGTTTCTAACAATTTCCCAACGACGGTACAGATAGAGTGAATGCAAGCAGGCATTTTCCGCTGAGGCTAGGGGAGAAAAAAACCAGAGGGTATGGGTTAAAGGTGAAAGGAGAAAAGTTTAAAGGGAATATTAGGGGGGGCTTCTTCACGCAGAGAGTGGTGGGAGTGTGGAATGAGCTGCCGGATAAAGTGGTAAATGCGGGGTCACTTTTAACATTTAAGAAAAACTTGGACACGTTCATGGATGAGAGGGGTGTGGAGAGATATGGTCCAAGTGCAGGTCAGTGGGACTAGGCAAAAAATGGTTCGGCACAGACAAGAAGGGCCAAAAGGCCTGTTTCTGAGCTGTAATTTTCTATGGTTCTATGGACAGATGTTAAACTAATTGGCCTGTACTTTCCTACATTTTGCCTCCATCCCGGTTTGAATGAGGGTGTTATATTAGCATTTTTCCAATCCACCAGAAGCATTCCTGTATCAAGAGAATTTTGGAATATTGTAACCAATCCACTATCTTCAACACCACTTCCGTTAAGACCCTAGGATATAGGCCATAAAGGCCTGGGAACCTGTCTGCCTTCAATCCCAATAGTTTGCTCAGAACATTTTCCCTAGTGACGATGATGGTTCTTAGTTCCTCCCTTTCTATAACTACTGCATTTTCTATTACAATTGTGATCGTACTCATGTCCTCCATCGTGAAAGCGGATATAATGGGATATCACAGGAATAGACTGAAATGGACCATCCGTTCTTCACTTCAGGTTGAAGATGGTTAAAAATAGCTCATCCATCTCTGCAGCACTCTTGTGCTTATCCATGCCATTATCCAGGATGGGGTCATTAATGGAGCCTGCAACTCCCATTAGATATTCAATTGTTCAACACCATTCATGACTGGTTGTGATATCGCTTAGCTTTGATTATAGCCAGTTTGCACTCCTGCACCGTAACTACACCAGGTTCACAATTCACTCCCACTTTTGCCTGGGACATCCCCTGTCATGCTTTCCTACGCTCCTAATCGGGCCAGGGCGGTTGCTTTGTTGTGATGTTAAAGTGAAAGGAGGTGCTGAAATACAGCTGCTGATTGGCCACAGTAACTCATAGTGGCTATGTCCTACGCGTTTAGATCTTTTCCACACCTGTCCAGTTTAGCACAGTGGTAGTCAGTGCCACGTAACGCCGTGTGTTTCATTTCAAAGACAGGACTTTATTTCCTCAAGGGCTGTGTGGTGATCGTTTCTGTTAAGAATAGATAGATTTTGCAAAAGGTTGACTGGTGATGATTGTATGTAGTCAAGAAGTTTCATTTTAATGAAATGAAAGTACTGAGGATACTGGAATCTGCAACAAAAACAGAAAATGCTGGAAACTCTCAGCAGGTGTGACAGCATCTCTGGAGAGAGAGTAGAGTCAACGTTTCCAGTTTGCATGGCCCTTCGTCAGAGCTGAAGCCAATAGAAAATAGGATATTTATAATGTTAGGGTGAAGAGAGAGTGGGATTGACAAAGATAACATAGACAAAAGAGACAAAGGGAGTATAAATGGCGGTGATCATGGCTCAGAATGGTGTTGCTAGCAGCCATTAAGAGGTCATTACTTTTTACCTCAGGTTGGGTCCCTCACCACCTGCTGCAGGCAGATATGTCTCGTTCAACTCTCTAAGTAAGTAACTATATGACTCGGCCAACTCAGTAAGGAGTAGTGCTGCCATGTTGAAGACCTCACCCGAGTAAATTCTCTTCCCTTGCGACCCTCGGCGCATCTACCAAGTGGTGTTCAACATGGGAGAGTACTGACCATTGGCTAAGGGAGGACGATGGGTGATAAACAACGGAGATTCCCCATATTTGAGCTGAAACCATGGAACTACATGGAGTTCAAGGTCAATATTAAGAGCTCCAAGGCCCTCCCTGTGTATATCTATAACACTGCGCCACCAATTCTGGTCCACCTTTCCTTCTATTGAGGTAGTGATGGAGCAACCTGGGAGCTTGGGTGGAATTTCGATTCCGTGAGCATGGCTATGTCAGGTCGTTGATTGTCTGGAACTACTCTCCCAATTGTAACACCATTCTCCAGATTTAACTGACTGGGATTTTGCATTGCCTTCTAGGCTGGCTCTGCCTTTGACATGCGCAGTGCCTGGGCTGATATCAGATGGCCAGTCCAATCGTTCCTTGTGGCGTTTTGATGCTCCACCATTTCAAAGGGGAATTATGGTTCAACATCCACCACATTACTGTAGGCTTCAAGTCACATAATAGATCATATAGGGCATGGGTGGAAGAACTTCTACCAGGAAAGGTGACAATGAACCAAATGGACCTTCATGCCAATCCCGGTCTTTCATTGTCACCGTTGTTTTTTATTCAAACTTTTTATTTAATTAACTGAATTCAGATTCCTTGGTGATATTTGATCAGGTGTTGCATTGGCCGTAGTTCAAGCCTCAGAATTGCTAGTCCACTACAGAAGCCATAGACACCCTACATTGGAGAAGCAGGCCATTCAGCCCATCGAATCTGCACCGACAACAATCCCACCCAGGCCATATCCCCGTAATCCCACATATTTACCCCGCTAATCCCTCTAACCTACGCATCCCGGGACAGCAAGGGGCATTTTACCATGGCCGATCCACCTAACCAGCACACGTTTGGACTGTGGGAGGAAACCGGAGAACCTGGAGGAAACCTACGCAGACACGGGGATAACGTGCAAACTCGACACAGACAGTGACCCAAGCTGGGCATCGAACCCAGGTCCCTGGAGTTGTGAGGTAGTAGTGCTAACCACTGTGTCACCGTTCCATCCCTATCTAACCTCTATTCTTCCAAACACTATCTACTATCCGAGGGAAGAAGGATGCAAACTTCCTCAAAACGTGCACAGGGAAACCTCTTCCATTAATACTTTTCTAGCCCAACCAAGAATGAAGTGGTTCTGAATCTAGATTAGTGGAATGATGTTGGGTGTGGGAGAGCATATAATGATAATCATAATATAATGAGGTGCTAAGTAGTTCTGGAAAGGGGAAAAATAATACCCACGGGTCAAATTACCCAGTAGAAGGAGGCTAAATGGAGGCAACCTCTCACGACCGGGGAGTAAATAGGACGTTAGAGACAAAAGAAGGTCCCGAAAAATTCCCTCGAGGGGACTTTTCTCTTTGATTCTGGAGGGCAGGATATCTTAGAGTCATAGAGTCAGAGAGCAATACAGCTTGGGCATAGGCCCCACAAGGTCCATGCCGATCATAGTGCCCTCCCAGCTAGTCCCAATTTCCCGCGTTTCGCCCAGAGCCCTCTAATCCTTTCCCATCCATGTACTTACCCAAATGCTTTTTAAGTGTTGCTATTGTATCTCTCTCAACCACTTTCTTTGGCAGCTCATTCCATATATGCATCACCCTCTGCGTGAAGAAGTTGCCCCTCAGATCCCTTTTAAATCTTTCCTCTCATCTTAAACTCTTTTTACTCTTTAGTTTCCAATTAATTCTGGTGGGCCCCAGTTCCCCTTGAATTCCTCAACAGGAGCAACCTCACCCGGTTACACAGGGAAGACGTCAGCGCTTGTTGGCACTCTGATTGGGTTGGCAGGCTGCTCGACATCTTTTATTGGACGACAGGCGGCCAATGAGAGGTGTGCCGCTGGTAAAACTGTTGCCCCACTGCCGACAAGGGCCAACTTGGCCGCCGCTCTTCAGACTCATGGCCGGGGTCGGACCCCTCTCGTAAATTTCAGCCCATTGTTCCATCTCCACGACCTTCCATGGGATTTCCTCCTGCGCTGTCCAAATCTATGATTCAATGACTGAGAGATATGGGAGCTAGCCGGCTAAATGGAATCAAGGTGCAGAGCAGCCTTGATAGAATTGAATGATGGAACACGTTCGAGGGGCTGAATGGCTCCGATTCCTCCATTATTGTGAAAGATCATGAACTCTCTCTCTTCCTCTCTCACTTTTTGCACATACTGCAGCGGGTGTTGAGAGATTCCAGAACTTTCTATTTCGTTAACTTTGCCCGATCTGCTTAGCAAAATTATTAACGGGTTCCCGTGACATATATTGCAGAAGAGGCCATTTGGCCTATCGAGTCTGCACCGATTCTCTGAAACAGCATCCCTCCCAGGTCCTCCGCTCTACCCGTAAGCCCGGGCATTTACCATGGCCAACCCACTTAACCTCCACATTTACCACGGTCAATTAACCGAACCTCCAGATCTATGAACACGAAGGGGCAATTTAGCATGGCTAATCCATCTAACCTCCACATCTATGGACTGTGGGTGGAAACCCACGCAGGGGAGAACGTGCAGAATCCGCACAGACAGTCACCCAAGGCCGGAATTGAATGCGGGTCCCTGCCGCTGTGAGGCAGCAGTGCTAACCACTGGGCCACCGAAACGCCTAGAAGTCCCTGATTTTGATTTTACAAAGCAGTCAAGGAGACATCCAGGAATTGTAGCCACAAGGCTATGAAGCTGAACACCTGAAATTAGTAAATGGTGGCGATACAGTCCATAAAAGACAGCTCTAATAATAAAAATGGTAAGTACGTAAAGGCACGATTATTATTGACCTCCTCCGCCTCTAGTTACACACTCTCTGTGCGAGCGAACACTGTTTGCAAATGAAGTAATGCAAGCAAAACCGGCAATCGGAAACTAGGGAAATGTGGGGCAACCAGCAGCATTTCTGCTCGGGGAGATCAAGATTTTGCACTCTGTATTCTAAAGACGCCCCACTGCCGACAAGGGCCAACTTGTCCCCCCCAGCACCCCCCCCCCCCCACACCCCCCCCACCCATCCACCCCACACCACCCCCCACCACCCCCACCCCCAACCCCACCACCCCCAAACCCCCCCCCCCCCACACCCCCCAACCACCCACCCCCACACGCTTAGCCGTACCGCTGCAACCCACAAACAGGTCATTGGTGAGCGCAGCTCACACCATTGATCAAACTGCATAAACAACCCACACTATTCGTCAAACTGAATAAACAACTCATTGAAATTGCCTTGCAAGATGAGGGGTTTGGAGGAACAAAGCGCTATGGTGAGGGACAGAAATGAGTCATTGGGGGGATTTGTTTGTTTAATTCTCTCAGTCACACGCATTCCTCCAAATATGGACAATTTCTCCCCCTCCCCCTCCCTTTCTGAACATGATTTTTTCCAACTCTTTCCCAACCTATTCGACTTTCCTTTCGCTCTCACTCAGTCTCTTACTGTCCCTTTCTCGCCTACTCTATCGGCCTTTCTCTTGGGATTTCTCCCTTCCGCACCATCACCCCCTACCCACCCGCCACATCATCTCACTGTCGCCCACTCACTCTTTTATTGACACTAATAAACATTGCTCTCCCTGCCTCACTAATGTTCAGTGTTTCAAGAGTGTTCCCCAAGTTATCTCCGCCAGAAGCGTTTGGGAAGTTTTGCCCACAACTATCCCTACAAGCGCCAGTCGCCAGCAACAAAATAAAACACAGGAAAATTGGATATCCTATTTTCAGGATGAGTTGCAAGAGCAACGCTAAGGTCACCAAGTGATCAGGAGACCCACCGGATCGCCGATTTGCACCCTACCCGCCCACCGCCCCCCCCCCCCCCCCACCAATCACTTCAATGGAGAGTAAAATGGGCGGTGGCGATGGCCGAGTGGTATTATCGCTAGACTATTAATCCAGAAACTCAACAAATGATCTGGGGACTCGGATTCAAATCCCGCCACTGCAAATGATGGAATTTGAATTCCATAAAAAATATCTGAAATTAAGAATCTACTGATGACCGTGAAACCATTGTTGATTGTCGCAAAAACCCCATCTGGTTCACTAATGTCCTTTAGGGAAGGAAATTTCGCCCTTACCTGGTCTGGCCGACACGTGATTCCAGAGCCACAGCAATGTGGTTGACTCTCAGCCGCGCTCAGGCAACGAGGGATGGGCAATAAATGCTGACCAGCCAGCGACGCCCATGAATGAATAAAAAAAAACTTTCTCTCCGAATCCCCCCGCCCCACTGTCGCCCACACGCTCTTTTATTGACACAAATAAACGCTGCTGCCCCTGCCTCACCGATGTTCAGTGTTACATTAATGATGTCCAGGTTATCTCCGTCAGCAGTGTTTGGGCTGTTTTGCCCACGACTATTCACCCCTACGAAAGCCGGTCACCAACAATCAAATAGAAAGAAAGCAGGAAAATTGGGCCTCCTATTTTCGGAATGAATTGCAGGAGCAACGTTAAGCTCACCAGCCGAGCGTGAGACCCACCGGATCGCCGGTGTGCAGAATACCACCTCCCCCACCGCACTCTGCGACCAATCACTTCAATGGAGGGTAAAATTTGGGGAGGCGATGGTTGAGTGGCATTATCGCAAGACGAGTAATCCAGAAACTCAGCTAATGTTCCGAGGACCCAGGCTAGAATCCCGCCATGGCAGATGGTGGAATTTGAATTCAATATAAAAAATCTGGAATTAAGAATCTACTGATGACCATTGTCGGGGAAAACCCCATCTGATTCACTAATGTCGTTTAGGGAAGGAAATGGCCTGTATGTGACTCCAGAGTCACACTAATGACTGTCAGCTGCCCTCCAAGAGCAACTACGCATCGGTAATAACTGCTGGCCAGCCAGCGACGCCCAAGTCCCATGAATGATTTTTAAAAAAATGTGACTCCAGGGCCACAGCATTGTGGTTGACTCTCAATTGCCCTCCAAGGGCAATTTGGGATGGGCCAGCCGGCGACGCGCCATGTCCCACGAATGAATAACAAAATAGGACCTGGATGTGATCGGGAATCCGATCTGGTTAGATTTATTATAAAGGGTGTGAGCTTCAAGCTGTCCCAAGTTTCTCTATTAACGCTTATTGTCGCTATTAACTGTTGTCCTCCAGGGGTTATGGTCGCACACTTTCTGGAGGAGGCCCCTAATTTTATACCCCATCTCTTTCTTACTGTGTATTCTGTTCCTAAACTTGGTTTGCACCACAATATTGGGGGCGTTACACTTCTCAAAGTGTACAAGTGTAGTTTGTTTTAGTGCAGTTCCACCGAGCAAATGACCCATATTTCTCCAAAATCGTGGGGTGAGGGCAGCATTTAATGGAACGCAATGACTGATAGTCTTTTGCGCCATTACTCTGTTTCAATGCACCAGATATTTTTCCGACAGAAGTGAATAATAACTATGATTTCACGCATAAATTGAACTAGATTGTATTCCCATCTGATTTTGTCATCTTTTCTTGGAAGTATAGATCTGGGATTTAGAGACATTTGTTAAATATGATTCTCAAGGGATGTGCAGCTAAGACGGCGACAACTGTCAGATCAGCGCTGATCTAACTGGAAATTGAGGGCTGAGTGGCCTACTCCTGTTCCCAGTTTCATTTTATTAGCGTTGGCAATTTGACCTCTTGCTCATGTTCAGAATCAGGCATATTCTCTGAGGCGCAGGTTACAATTGATTGCTGTCTGTGCTAACATGCCCTATCCGCATACAGAGAAGAGCGCCGGCCACTGCATCTGGGTGGCATGTCTTTCTCCAAGCAGATTTGAGATCGGTCCCAAATTGGCGAATGGAGCCAATATCTAGGTCAGTTCTACCAAGTTGTCTTTTCTGATGCCTTGAGGCTTGAGAACCCAGCATCCTAAAATTCCTGGAACTGTACATTACCGGGCCGAATTTCACATTGATTGAGGTCAATGGATTCCAAGCATCCCGAGTCATGTAATGTGAAACCAATATAACGTTACCATCAATCCGAACGAAGAATTGGGTGGTGGCCCTTTGGATGCATTGAGTCATCGCTTAAGGTGGAGGAGACCAGTCGGCAATTCTACGCTTGGAGGCTGCTTCGCCATTCATTATGGACATTGCTGGTCATCAAACTCAATAACCCGATCCCACCTTCCCTCCATATCCTTTGATCCCCTTCACCCTGTGCTATATCTGACTGCTTCTTGAAAACATACGGATGTTTTGGCCTCAACTACTTTCTGTGGCCGTGAGTTCTACTGGTTGACCACTTTCTGGGTGAAGAAATTTCTCCCCATCTCTGTCCTAAACGATCTGCCCTGAAACCTCAGACTGCGACCCCTGGTCCTGGAAACCTTTACCATCGGAAACATCCTTCCTGCATCTACCCTGTCTAGTCCTGCTGGAATTTTATAGGTTTCTATGAAGTCCCCTCTCATTCTTCCGAATTCCAGCGAACACGATCTCAACCGACTCAACCTCTCCTTTTCTGTCAGTCCTGCCATTCCAGGACTCAGTCCAGTAAACCTTCACTGCACTTCCGATAGAGCAAGAACATCCTTCTTCAGATATGGAGAACAAAACTGCACACAAAATTCCAGGTGTGGCATCACCAAGGCTCTTATGTAACTTCAGCAAGACAACCCTGCTCCTGTACTCGAATCCTCCCGCTCTGAAGATCAATATACCGTTTGCCTTCATTGCTGCCTGCTCTACCTGCATGTTTACCTCCGGTGATTGTTGTGTGAGGGCACCCAGGTCTCGTTGCACATCCCCCTCTCTTAATTTAAGCCATTCAGATGGTGATCTGAATAGATAGTAATTCAGATGCACTTCCAGTTCTGTCCACTGCAATTCCTGTCGCTGCAGGGATTAGGGAGCGGTCCAATTTTCGAAGTCAGGGATCGACCTGCAGCCAGTTGAGGTTTATATAGGCTATAATGGCCTCTGGGACAGATAGTGTTGGTGGGGGAGTGTTCCCGCGCGGCTTTTCGGATGTCAAGAAGGGAACTCCCGTCATCCGAAATATCCTGGCGTGGGTGGGGGCGGGGTAGATTGTGGGTTGTAGGGAATGTGTGGGGGGAGGTAGAGCGCCCGATGTCCATAGGGGGTTGCTGATGGAGGTCACCCCGTTTCCTGCTCGAGGTCTTAACATAATTAATATTCGAGTTCTCCCATACCCCCAGCCTAGAAATGGCGATTAGGCTGGAAAGGTTTCTTAAAAGGTCAATAATTGGCCACATTTGTGCCTCAGCCTCGCCCGCCCTAGTGTGAAATTTGGGAGAGGACGGGGTGGGCGGGAGCCCAGCGGGAGCTCATCCGAGGAAGTTTACACTTACCATACTCACTGTGTTACCGTGCCGCCCATGGTGAAGTTTACACTCACCATGGGCGGCACGGTAGCACAGTGGTTAGCACTGCTGCTTCACAGCTCCAGGGACCTGGGTTCGCTTCCTGGCTTGGGTCACTGTCTGTGTGGAGTTTGCACATTTTCCTCGTGTCTGCGTGGGTTTCCTCTGGGTGCTCCTGTTTCCTGCCACAGTCCAAAGATGTGCGTGTAAGGTTGATTGGCTATGTTAAAGTTGCCCTTAGAGTCCCTGAGATGCGTAGGTTAGAGGGATTAGCTTAGAGGGATTAGTGGGTAAACATGTAGGGATATGGGAGTAGGGCCTGGGTGGGATTGTGGTCGGTGCAGACTCGATGGGCCAGATCGCCTCTTTCTGCACTGTAGGGTTTCTATGTATACTTCCCTCCACCCTACCGGCGGGGAGCGCAGAATTCTGCCCAATATTTTCCGACGTGTAGAAATGGAGTCTCCATCCACACTTAGCTGCTGAAATTCGAGAGCATGTCCATGGGAAGGAATGCTTGCTCAAATTTGTCTCTGACGCCCATTCATAGCCTACTCACTCTTACTATCAACTGCGTAACCATGGGCAGTCGGTTCCAACAACTCAGTATGTTTCCAAGTCAGGATGGAGGGGAACTTGCAGGGGGTGGTGTTGCAAATAATCAAAAACAGAAAATGCTGAAAAATTTCAGCAGGTCTGATAGCATCTGTGGGGAGAGAATAGTGCCAACGTTTCGAGTTTAGATGGCCCTTCGTCAGAGGTGTTCCAAGTGTCTACTGCCCTTATCCTTCTAGATGGAATTGGTCGTGGGTTAGGAAGGTGCTGTCTTAGGATCTTTGGTGAATTTCTGCAGTGCATCTTGTAGATAGTACACACTGCTGCTACTGAGCAGCGATGGCGGAAGAAATGGATGTTTGTGGATGTGGTGCCAATCAAGCGGGGCTGCTCCGTCAGGGATGGTGTAAGCTTCTTGAGTATCAGTTGCCTTTAAACATGCAGTTCAGCTGGCCTTCTGAAAGTGCCTTGAGCCGAAGCATTTGATCTCAAAGTATTTTAAATGAGCACATCGGGAGATGCTCTGCACATACAAGAAAGCGTGTGTGAAACCACATTCCAATACTCAACAAGCCATTGAAATGAAAGGCTCCTAGTGAGAAGTGATTTCCATGGTATGGATGTCCTGCAATACAATAGGATTGTTTTATAATTTCACTTTTGTTTTATATATGCAGTCAGCATTTAACCATTAGTGTACGGCAATAGGCAATGCCTAACAACACAAAATGTCGTAAATGCCATGGATTGCATTTTAGAATATATCTAATATACCTTCCCAGTAAGGAAGCTAAATATTTTCGAACTTTGCATTTCATTTCCATTTGCAAATTTTTACAGTGCTGGAATTGCATCATGTGCAGTCATTGAGGCTGCTACCAGAAGAATCGACTGCAATCTCCAATTTAGGTGGCATAGTGATTACCACTGCTGCCTCACAGTGCTAGGGATCTAGTTCAATTCCCGACTTGGGTCTGTGCGGAGTCTGCACGTTCTTCTCGAGTCTGCGTGTATTTCCTCCGGGTACTCCGGTTTCCTCCCACACTCCAAAGACGTGCTGTTTAGGTGGGTTGGCCATACTAAATTTTCCTTTAGTGTACCCGAACACTGGTGTGGAATGTGGTGACTGGGGGATTTTCACAGAAACTTCATTGCAGTGTTAATGTAAACCTACTTGTGACACTAATAAATAAACTTTAAACTAGTGCATCATATTCTGGCCGTAGAGAAAAGAGAGGAGCAAATGGAATGAAGTACCGCGACGTGCCAGCATGTGGCGCTGTTTTCCACACAAAATAAGGGCGCCTTTGCAATAAAGTTACTGCTGGGGCTATGGCCCTGCTGAATGATTTCACCACTGTTTGAATAACGGAGAGAGAAATGTCATACTAGTTTGTACATACACATGCGCTGGCCGATTTAGCCAGACCTGGATCCGAGATTATGTTGATAAAGAATAACGCCACAATTTTGCTGGTATAAACAAGCAATAACTGAATCCAAATTGCATTTGACATCCTGCTCGTTGCAGTCGCATTGACAGCCTGTGAAGAACTGAGGTGAACAATCGGATAAAAAACATGATATATTAAAATAATCGGCAATAAAGCATGTCTGTTTCCCGTTTGTAGCACGCACTAATGCTAAAGATATGAATGGAAAGGCTTGGCAACATAAGTAGGCCATTCGGCCCATCGAGTCTTTCGTGCCCCTCAGTCAGATCATGATGGATTTGTCCCTTGAATCCTGCCTCGGTTTCATAAGCCTTAACATCTCCGTGAGTTAGTTGGAGGATTTAGTTGGTTTGGTGGATAGCATATGGTTACTAAATCATATTGCCCACCTTTCCGGTGGGCATTATCCAATAAACTTTAATACAAATCAGCCAATAGACACCCTGTCATTAGCTCCAGCCAATAACAATGCACATCTAGACCTCATGGGATTTCACTTGTCGTTAATTACGGACGTTCCTCCCTACTGTTGCCCAGCGCCACAGAACTCGGGACAGTGAGATGTGAGAATGATTCCCACCGAATTGAATCCACGTGACACTCGTCGGACCCAGAGAAATCCCTTATGCCTGCCTAACACTTGCGTTATCAGCTCTGAGCTGTATTCATCAAATTGGGATCGTAGCCATCCCGACAACTGCTAATAATGCAGCCTGCTTTCAGTAGCACTATTGTCCTCTGGAATGCAGACCCTATCTTCTGCCTCATCCGTCAAGCCCTGCTGTGTTTTGCCGTTGGCTGAAGCTTTCACAAAATGTCACTAAAAGCAAACCACATCCATTTTATAAATTCAAAATGCATGTTTTAAATGAGAAATACTCGTTATTCATATAGAACTCTCTTCTAATAGCAACAGCTCTTGTCAGCGCTCTCCATAGCCGAGGATCATTCTCTCTTAAGTCAGTATTGTGTTTGTGTTCTTAAACCCATGGTTATGTGTTTTTATTAGCCTAATTAGCCCTCCTACATCACACCCCCAGTATCAGTGGTTTACGGACTAGTTGTTAGCAACAGGTGCATGTGTCTAAGAATGAAATAGTGAGTTGTTTTAGTAAATTATATAAAGGCCCGGTACGCTATGTTGTGGTCTGTCTCTACAGATACTGTCAAACCTGCTGAGATTTTCCAACATTTTCTGTTTCTGTTTCAAATTCCAGAATCCGCAGTATTTTACTTTTGTCACAGGATATATGTCTGTGCCAATTGTGCAGTAGGCATGCTCAGATTACAACGCATTGTGGAAAGCACTTGTATGAACTTGCTGTACTGCGGCAACAGTGGCGTTGCAGTCACCTTTGCTCGTCAGCCTGAAGGAACGTGTTGGTTTTCTACAATTCACCTCTGCTTTTTAACACTAGTATATATGCCGCAGTTACTTTAATCATCAGGAAGAAACGAGAGAAGGAATTTCAGATCAATGTCCTTCTAGGATGCACATCAGAGATTCAGGCCCCTGATTATTGTAAGTTACATATTGGAAATCCCAGTTAAGTATAAGAACATAAGAACTAGGAGCAGGAGTAGGCCATCTAAAGAACATAAGAACATAAGAACTAGGAGTAGGAGTAGGGCGGCACGGTAGCGCAGTGGTTAGCACTGCTGCTTCACAGCTTCAGGGACCTGGGTTCGATTCCTGGCTTGGGTTACTGTCTGTGTGGAGTTTGCACATTCTCCTCGTGTCTGGGTGGGTTTCCTCCGAGTGCTCCAGTTTCCTCCCACAGTCCAAAGATGTGCGGGTTAGGTTGATTGGCCATGGTAAATTCCCCTTAGCGTCCTGAGATGCGTAGGTTAGAGGGATTAGTGGGTGGGATATGAGGGTAGGGCCTGGGTGGGATTGTGGTCGGTGCAGACTTGATGGGCCGAATGGCCTCTTTCTGTACTGTAGGGTTTCTATGATTTCTATGATCTGGCCCCTCGAGCCTGCTGCACTATTCAACAAGATCATGGCTGATCTTTTTGTGGACTTAGCTCCACTTACCCGCCGCTCACCATAACCCTTAATTCCATTACTGCTCAAAAATGTATCTATCCTTGCCTTAAAAACATTCAATGAGGTAGCCTCAACGGCTTCACTGGGCAGGGAATTCCACAGATTCACAACCATTTGTGTGAAGGAGTTCCTCCTCAACTCAGTCCTAAATCTGCTTCCCCTTCTTTTGAGGCTATGCCCCCGAGTTCTAGTTTCACCCGCCAGTGGAAACAACATCCCTGCTTCTATCTTATCTATTCCCTTCATAATCTTATATGTTTGTATAAGATCTCCCCTCATTCTTCTGAACTCCAATGAGTATAGCCCCAGTCTACTCAGTCTGTCCTCATAAACCAACCCTATCAACTCCGGAATCAACCTAGTGAATCTCCTCTGCACCCTGTCCAGTGCCAGTATATCTTTCCTCAAGTAAGGAGACCAAAACTGTACTCCAGGTGTGGCCTCACCAGCACCTTATACAGTTGCAACATAATCTCACTGTTTTTAAACACCTTCCCTCTAGCAATGAAGGACACAATTCCATTTGCCTTCTTAATTACCTGCTGCACCTGCAAACCAACTCCTTGAGATTCCTGCACAAGGACATCCATGTCCCTCTGCACAGCAGCATGCTGCAATTTTTTACTATTTAAATAATAGTCAAATTTGCTGTTATTCCTACCAAAATGGATGACCTCACATTTACCAACATTGTACTCCATCTGCCAGACCCTCGCCCACTCACTTAGGTTATCTATATCCCTTTCCAGATTTTCAGTGTCCTCTGCACACTTTGCTCTTCCACTCATTTTAGTGTCATCTGCGAATTTTGACACGCTACACTTGGTCTCCAACTTCAAATCATCTATGTAAATTGTAAACAAGTATAGTAGATGAAACAGCAGAAGACAAGTAAACAAAACAGCCAGATGCTACAGGTAGGACATTTGACCAGACCCACAGTGACACACTGGTTAGCACTGCTACCTCACTGCGCCAGGGACTCGGGTTCAATTCCCGGCTTGCGTCACTGTCTGAGTGGAGTTTGCACGTTCTCCCCGTGTCTCCGTGGGTTTAATCCGGGTGCACCAATTTCCTCCCACAGTCCAAAAGTCGTGCTGGTTAGGTGGATTGGCCATACTCAGTGTACCCTAACAGGCACCGGAGTGTGGCAACTAGGGAATTTTCACAGTAACTTCATTGCAGTGTTAATGTAAGCCTACTTGTGACACTAATAAATGAGTTAAAAAAATTAACCAACATGCCCTTACCTGCCTTTCACGTTTGTTAATTTGCCACAATCTCTAATATCTGCCTTTTCCCCATTTCTTCTTTCGAAATGCGAGATTGAATCACGAATTATTTACTCATCGGTTTGAATACAGAGACATTCATAAAGACGTTTGCGATTTTCTAATTGTAACAAATATTCCTTTAATTTGCATTTCCTGTCGGACTGAAGGTTACAATGTGCTGCTTTAAGTATGTTATTTAAGACACGCTGCCTATGAATTTCAACATTCACCATCTATGTGCAATCAGAAAAGGCTATTGCGCAATGGTTAGCACTGCTGCCTCACAGCGCCAGGGACCCGGGTTCGATTCCCAATTGAGTCACCATCTGTGTGAGTTTGCACATTCTCCCTAACTCTGCGTGGGTTTTCTCCGGGTGCTCCAGTTTCCTCCCACACTCCAAAGATGTGCAAATTAAGCGCATTGGCCGTGCTAAATTCTCCCACACCGTAACCGAACAGGCACCAGGCTGTGGCGACTTGGGGATTTTCACAGTAACTTCATTACAGTGTTAATGTAAGCCTACTTGTCATTAATAAATAAACTTTAAATTTAAAAGGAAATAATTTGACCTCACAACAGCATGAGACTATGCTGGTCAGGTCAAAACACCAAACAGGGCCGTTCCACCGTCCACACTAAATATCCCATTAGGTTTCTATCATAGAATGGAATCATAGAATCTCCATAATTGCAGAAGGAGGCCATTCGGCCCATCCAGCTTGCAGTCCCAGGCTCTATTCCCTGCTAGCCCTCCTGGCACTACGAAGCAATTTAGCATGGGCCATCCAACCTAACCCTCACATGCTTGGAGTGTGGCAGGAAACGGCAGCACCTGGAGGACCGTTAAACCGTCCACACCAAATAATGCATCACTGTGCAAGTATAAGCATTTGTGAATATATTATAAGGTAATCAACAGATCGCATTGGGTGTCTACCATGGAATAGAATCATAGAATCCCTACAGTGCAGAAGTAGGCCATTCGGCCCCTCGAGCCTGCACCAACACCCAGGCCCTATCCCCGTAGCTCCTGCTAGTCCCCCTGGTACTACGGAGCAATTTAGCATGGCCAACCCAGTCTAACCCGCATACCTTTGGAATGTGGGAGGAAACTGGAGCACCCGGAGGAAACCCACGCATCTCAGAACCACACCCGAAACATTGACTTGTCTTCATTCTTCATCGATGATGGTGTCCCTGCACAAATACAACCAAGTTATTGGGTATATTCATCGCGCTCTCGACATGACTATCAAATGTGCTGGTTGTGGGGATGCCGAGTTAATATCAATTTCACAGAGGTTTGGTATTTAACCTAGGTTCACCAGCGCCAGAAAGAAGAACAGGCAATGTTGAGTCGAACAGAATGAGATTGGGTAAAGACCATGAGGGTTTCCTTTAAACAAAAATCGAATGTACTGCCCCCTGTCACTTAACGAAACCGTCAGCATTGGCGGAGGCAGCTGTGGACGACACAGTCACGGTGATGCAATACATCTGGCACACCAGGGGGTTTCAAATCTAGCAACAGCCCTGTTGAAGGATGGGACAGCAGCAACTGTGTCCACACTGACAGCCTACACATATTTCAACGAGCAAAGCTTTCTCCAATTACCGTGAGCAAACACCTCGGTGTGAACTGACTTCCGAATCGACAACTCCTAGGGAAAATATCCCGTCAACATCCAGGTTAAAATCCATTCCATTAACCAGGGCTCGGGGGGGATTTCGCTGACAGGATAACTCTTGTTTAGAATTTAGACGAAGCAACGAATCAGCATTAATCAGTGATGTTTTGTATTGTATTTATTTAGATTTTTTGGAAGCATTTGGGTCCACAACAGGATGATCTGAGGAGGCTCAGGAACGGGCTGCTTATTCGAAAGAGTTTTCACGTGCATCTTGTATCTATCATTTTCACACAGAAGGTAGTTATTTTTTTAAGTAACTTTTCTTATCGGGACTGGTAGGTGTTTTAATCTGTCTCGAGATGCATTCTAAATATGGTAGGCATATTTCACACGTGAGTACTATTTCCAGCGACATTTAAGAATCACGTTATATCAGACAAAATGCCAAGTATAATTCTATCCCTCTGTCTGCCCTGTGACGCACATAGAGGCCAGTGGCAAGTTCTCTCCTTGTGGTAGAGACGGGCAGAAATTAATCTTATCCAGTGCTTGCAATTTGGAATTACAAAATGCTTCTTATTTTGGAACCAGCTCATCTATTTATTTTTATTGCAAATGCATCTCCTGTTCGGCTAAAATATGGACATGGGCAATTTGATTTGAGTGCCTGAAGCGTTATTGACTCACAGGGTAATAGAGGTCTTCGGCCCATCGCGTCTGTGCCGGTTCTTGTCACATTACAGAAGACGTTAATTGCTCCTTGTTATAGCTTAAGTTTGACAGATGCGAATTTAATATCCCAGATAAAAAGAGGTGTGGTCAATTCCGTGCAAACTATACTTAAACTCCAGAAAGAAACTTAAACTGCTAGATTGTTAGTCAACATTCAGTCCTCTCAATACCGCTACCATCCATTTTGTGTTGGTTTTCATATTCTTTATCAGGTGAATTGTTCGGTGAAATTCAACAAATATGTTACATTTAATGAAATTTGATAAAGGCTAATATGAAGAAACTGACTGATTTTGGAAAATTTTCAAGGTTTTCAGCCAAATTCAATTAAGTTGAGCTAAGTTTCTTGATTGCTGGGTAGACAACATCTTTACAAAAATAAAATTATTTGTTGTCGCAAGACCATTAAAAACGAATGAGAGTTCAACAAAAGCGTTGATAAAAAATATCTTAGTTAGCTGAGTAGGTAAGTCCGATAGATATACAGATAGGCAAACAGAGAGACAGACAGAGAGATAGATAGATGAATATATATTATATATAATATATATGTGTGTGTGTGGGTGTATACATATATGTACAAACACACACGCAAACACAGACACACGCACACACAGATAGATAGGTAGATAGATAGATAGATAGATAGATAGATAGATAGATAGATAGATAGATAGATAGATAGACAGATAGACGGATAGATAGATAGATAGATAGATAGATAGATAGATAGATAGATAGATAGATAGATAGATAGATAGATAGATAGATAGATAGATTGACACATGGATAGGTACATAGACAGACAGGCAGGCAGACAGACTCGTACATCGATCCAGAGAGAGATACATTGATACATAGAAGAAGAGAGCGACGGACGCCCGGTTAAGTGGATAACAACATCAGAAATAGGAGTAGGGATAGTCTATAGGGACCGTTGAGTCCGATCTGCCATTCGAATCGATTATGGCTGAATTTGTGCTTAACTTCATTCTCCCCCCGCCCCCAACGACCCCACCCCCGCTTTATTCTTCAACTTCCTAAGAGAAGAATCTCAGCCTTAAATGTATTCAGTGATTCACAATCCGTTGAATGAAGAAAGTCTAATTTTCTCAGTGTGAAATAATAGGTCCTTATGGTTAAATTCCGCCCGCTTTTTTTAGATTCACCAGCCATTGGAAACACGCCACCGGAATGTTAAGCCAGTTTACGCAGCTCTTGTCAAAGGATAATGCGTTCATCGCAGGGATCAATCTAGTGAATCTTCGTTGTACTGCTTTCAATGAAACTTTATCTTACCCGAAACATAGACCGTCCAGCCGACAGGTAGATAGACCGAGACATTATGGACACATGGAGAGATAAATCATAGAATCATAGAATCACTACAATGCAGAGGGAGGCCATTGGGCCCATCGAGTCTGCACCGACCACAATCCCACCCAGGCCCTATTCCCGTGACCCCAAATATTTACCCTGCTGATCCCCCTGAGGCTAGGGTCAATTTAGCATGGCCAATCAACGTAACCCGCACATCTTTAGACTGTGGGAGGAAACCCACGCAGACACGGGGAGAATGTGCAGACTCCACACAGTGAGTGATCCAAGTTGGGAATCGAACGCGGCTCTCTGGCGCTGTGAGGCAGCAGTGCTAACCATTGTGCCACCACACTGCCCAGTTTAAAGTTTATTTATTAGTGTCACAAGTAAGCTTACTTGTGACATTTACTTGTGACACATTAACACTGCAATGAAGTTACTCTGAAAATCACCTAATCGCCACACTCCGGCGCATGTTTGTGTACACCGAGGGAGAATTTAGCATGGTGAATGTTCCTAACCAGCACATCTTTCGGACAGTGGGAGGAAAACGGGGCACCCAGAGGAAACACATACAGAAAGGGGGAGAATGTGCAGACTCCACATAGACTTAAGCTGGGAAATGAACCCGGGTTCCTGGAGATGTGAGGCAGCAGTGCTAACCATTATTCCACAGTGCAAGTGCCAACTATCTTACAACATTATAGTTAGCTGTCATTTTCCATATAATTACGAAATGTAATGCACATAAATTCTTTTTCAAAATACATTTTTGGTGCTAACTAGGTTATAGTAAAATGCCACGTCCAGTGTATTAGATAATCTCTCCAGTGATGGATAGTTGACGGGCAAGATGTCCAATGTCAAACTAAACTGTAAGTGATGTTCAGAACCTATCCAAAAGGCTCTGCCTTTGTTGGTGCTTTGCCTATGCTTCATGTTTAAATATCTACTTAGGGAACTACAGGATGTTACAGTGCATGCTTCCCCGGTCTTTTTGTGGTATTTTGTGAGAACGATCTTATGCCTTTGCTACTATGTCTCCCATACCCTGTTGATAAATGACCTCAAATATTTAACCAATGTATCTTCTGGAAGGCCTTTTCTTCAGCTGCTCCCGCGCCAAAGTTTACTAAATTATATTAGCACGAATGCCTTACAGCTCCAGGGACCCGGGTTCAATTCTCGCCTCCGCTCACTGTCTGTGTGGAGTCTGCACATTCTCCCCGTGTCTGGTGTGTTTCCTCTGGGTGCTCCTGTTTCCTCCCACGGGTTAGGTTGACTGGTCATGCTGAATTGCCCCTTAGTGTCAGGGGATTACCAGGGCAAATGAGTTGGTAAATGAGTAGGGCTTTTGTCGGTGCAGTCTCGATGGGCCGAATGGCGTCCTTCAGCACTGTAGGGATTCCAAGATTCTATGAACAAATTTAAATCATTGTATGTTCACCACAGAATCGACGACTGCTAAAGAAAATCGGACATTTTTTTCTATGAACCGAAGTATTTCCACTCCCTCAAACTTTTCTGTCAGGTGAAGGAATCTGACCTGCTCCGATCTCTCCGTATAATTATAGTATACTCTTCGTAGCATCATTCTTGCAAACCTAAGAACTGGTCTCTTGGATTTCTATTCTCTAATTGGATACCATATATGTGGTCTGGTCAACGTTTTGAAGAATTTCCGTGCACTTTTGCCCTCGCACGTCATACTCTTCCTTACAGAATTTAAAATGGTGTTGTTTTCTCTCTCTCTGACTTTATCATCCAGAAACAGCACGTTGAAAGGATTATATATTTTACTCTCGAGACCTCAATGCTCCTCCATATCCTGGGGACTTTCCCATTGATTATATGCTGCCAATGTTGTTTTCCACCTTAGAAATGCCACCCCTTCTCTGCAAAACAAACACACACACACAAACAAACACACATACATATGCACACACATATACACAAACACACATACACACACATCCTCATCGTTACGGCAGCTATGCCCTCCTTTAAATTGCTTGGTACTGTTAAGATAATCTCTTGTAAGTTTTGAGATTTTAAGTAACATGCACATTTACGAATGATTATTTGTTTTCTGTTGGCTTCATGGAACACTTTTTGCAACAAGGAATGCTGGACTACCAAGCCTCCTTACTTGGTATGGGGAATTAAAGTGTTAAATTATTCAATCTCGAGTTTAACAGCACAATTCCGATATTCAATATGCAGTTGAAAATTTGGCTAGATCTTCTTCTACCTCCTCCGTTGCTGATCCCCACATTCCAGCGACCCAATTATATCGATTTGATGCGAGCACCCCCTCTGCCCACCACCACCAGTAGGAACACTTCTACAAACCACATCCGCTGCCAAACCAATTCACTTTCTAAGTTAGTTCTGGAAATTACTCCACATTGTTCTCCAGCATTTTTTAGAACCTTCTTTGTCTTTTCAGAGAAGATAATCTGCCACGTCACCCGGCCTAGTGTACATGTGACTGCAATCCCCAAAAGTGGTTGACTCTTAGGGTGCTCTGCTATGCATCAGTATGTCACGGTGTTGCAAAACAACTGGGGCAAAACAGAAAAATTGAGACAGGTAACGATTAACCTATCTGCAAAACACAAATCGTTGTTTCAGAACATCACTCAGCTGTTCAAGTCCATGTAATCTTCCAAAACATTTCTTTAAAGTTTACAAGTCTATTTATTAGTGTAACAAGTCGGCTTACATTAACACAGCAATTTAGTTATCCTGAAGATCCCCTAGTCGTCACACTCCGGCGCCTGTTCGGGTACACTGAGAGAGAATTTTAGCACAGCCAACGCATCTAACCAACAGGTCTTTTGGACTGTTGGAGGAAACCAGCGCACCAAGAGGAAACCCACACAGACACGGGGAGAACGTGCAGACTCCGCACAGATAGTGACTAAAGTCGGGAATCGAACCCGGGTCTCTGGCTCTGTGAGGCAGCAGTTCTAAACACTGTGCCACCATGCCGCCCCAACCTTAAAGAAACAAGTTGATGCCAAGGAAGAATAACTGCATCACAGATTGACATTGGATACGAACAAACGACTTAGGAACAGGAGTCGTGCATTCGGACCCTCGAGTCTGCTCTGTTATTCAATATGATCATGGCTGATCTGATTATACCTTCACCTCTGTCTACCTCTCCGTCCACATACTCTTTGACATCCTTGTCAATCAAGAATCTGTCTAACTGTGCCATTGACAACGTATCACATGGTAGGTTGTTGCATGAGATAAAATCTCACGGGATCCAGGGCGAGGTAGCCAATTGGATACAAAATTGGCTTGACGACAGAAGACAGAGAGTGGTTGTGAAGGGCTGTTTTTTCAAACTGGAGGCCTGTGACCAGCGTTGTGCTTCAGGAATCGGTGCTGGGTCCACTATTATTTATTTATATTAATTATTCGGATGAGAATTTAGGGGCATGGTTAGTAAGTTTGCAGATGACACCAAGATTGGTGGCATAGTGGACAGTGAAGAAGGTTATCTATGATTGCAACGGTATCTTGAACAGTTGGACCAGTAGGCCGATGAATGGCAGATGGAATATAATTTAGATAAATGTGAGGTGATGCATTTTGGTCGATCGAATCGGGGCAGGACCTATTTAATTAATGGTAGGGCGTTGGGGAGAGTTATAGAACAAAGAGATTCAGGAGTACATGTTCATAGCTCCTTGAATGTTGGTAGAACTAACGTGGGGGGGAGCAATACGATAAATGGCAGAACCATAAAGGATGTTGATACGCAGAGGAACCTGGGTATGCAAGTCCACAGATCCTTGAAGGTGACGTCACAGGTGGAGAAGGTAGTGAAGAAGGCATATGGCATGCTTGCCTTTATACGACGGGGCATAGAGTATAAAAGTTCGGGTCTGATGTTGCAGTTGTATAGAACCGCATTTGGAATACTGCGCCCAGTTCTGGTCGCCACACTACCAGAAGGACGTGGAGGCTTTAGAGAGAGTACAAAGGAGGTTTACCAGGATGTTGCCTGGTATGGAAGGGCTTAATTATGAGGAGAGATTGGGTAAACTGGGGTTGTTCTCACTGGAAAGACGGAGGATAAGGGGTGACCTAATAGAGGTGTATACAATTATGAAAGGCATAGATAGGGTGAACGGTGGGAAGCTTTTTACCAGGTCGGTGGTGACTTTCACGAGGGGTCATAGATTCAAGGTGAGGAAGGGGGAGGTTTAACACGGATATCAGAAGGACGTTTTTTACACAGAGGGTGGTGGGGGCCTGGAATGCGCTGCCACGCAAGGTGGTGGAGGCGGACACATTGGGAACGTTTAAGACTTATCTAGATAGCCACATGAACGGAGTGGGAATGGAGGGATACAAAAGAATGGTCTAGTTTGGACCAGGGAGCAGCGCAGGCTTGGAGGGCCGATGGGCCTGTTCCTGTGCTGTATTGTTCTTTGTTCTTGTTCTTTGAAAGTGGAGACACGTGTGTATAGGGTGGTGAAGAAAGCATTCGGCATGCTTGGTTTCATTGGCCAGAACATTGAATGCAGGAGTTGTTGAATTTGTATAAGACATTAGTAAGACCACGCTTGGAATACTGTGTACAGTTCTGGTCGCGCTATTATAGGAAGGATATTATTAAACTAGAAAGAGTGCAGAAAAGCTTTGCTAGGATGCTACCAGGACTTGATGGTTTGAGTTGTAAGGAGAGGCTGGATAGACTGGGACTTTCTTCGCTGGTGCGTAGGAGGCATGGGGTAATCTTATAGGGGTCTATAAAATAACGAGGGGCATAGATGAGGTAGGCAGTCAACATCTTTTCTCAAAGATAGGGGAGTCTAAAAGTAGAGGGCATAGTTTTAGGGTGAGAAGGGAGAGAATCAAAAAGGGTCCAGAGGGGCAATTTTTTCACTCAGGGCGTGGTGAGTGTCTGGAACGAGCTGCCATGGGCAGTAGTAGAGGCGGGTACAATTTTGTTTTTTAACAAGCATTTAAACAGTTACATGGGTAAGATGCGTATAGAAGGATATGGACCAAATGCGGGCAACTTGGGATTAGGTTAGTGGTTAAAAAGGGCAGCATGGGCAAGTTGGGTCAATGGGCCTGTTTCCATGCTATAAACCTCTATGACCTCTAAACATCCAGCCTCTACCGCTCTCTGGTGAAGGAAGTTCCACAGGCTCAGGACCCTCTGAAGTACAAAGAAATCTCCTTACCTCCAACCCCCCATTTTTAAACTATGTCCCCCTAGTTCTCGTCTGCCCCACAAGAGGAAACAGCCTCTCAGCATCCGCCCTGTCAAGTCCCCTCAGGATCTCTTTTGTTTCCATAAGATTTGCTCTCATTCTTCTAAGCTCCAATAGATACAGGCCCAACCTGTGCAACCGTTCCTCATTGGCAAGTCCCTCATCCCTGGAATCAGTTGACATTGGCAGACTCACAGAAGCTAATCTTTCAGCCGGTATCCCTGGCTATATCCTATTTAATAGAGCTAACATCAGAGCAGTATGCATTTGTCTGACTATGGCGAGTGGTATCTCAGCATTCAATCTATTCCACTGGAGGTTTCATTGCATCAGGTAAAATGAGGGGGTTTGTCTTTCCTACAAAGAAGCCAATAAACTAAGCACACATTCCTGTTGAATACACGTTTTAAGAACCCTGAGGGAAACAACATTGCATAATGCACTCTGTAGTGGGGCTGCAGTGTCCACAAGCCAGAGTGGTTAGTTGGTCATGAGAGTAACTCAGCTAAATGAGCTTTGAAGGACATAGCTACCAGACTGGGCATTCCCCACCTTGTATTTTCTCTTTCAATTCAATTAACAAATATGAGGACATCAATGACGATATATTTCGGGGAAAAATAAATGCCTAGGGAAGGGGCGGGTGTGAGGAATCCAAAGATTACAACTGTCTGATGGCTATAGAAATTGATATCAAAATTAAACAGAATAATGGAATTTATCATATATGTTAGGTTTCTATTACAGTAGATAATTGAACAGCATACACAAGATGCGAAGGAGAAATTAATAAAATATGACAAAGCGTGTGCATGAAGGTAAATGGCGAAGTAAAATAAGAGGGTCCACCCTATCTTTCAGAAAGGCGCAAGAAGACAAGTTGCCTTGAAAGGAAAGATTGCCTCAACTGGGGATAAATAAAGGAGATCTGCTTGTGCAGGCTAGAGGCTTGGACAAATGTACATGTCTTCACAAAACAGAGGTCTTTGCCCATGTCATAGAATGATAGAATTGAGCCCGGGTCCCCTGGCGTTGTTAGATGGCAATGCTACCGAATGTGCCATAGTAAAAACAAAGCGGGGGCCGCTCTGTACAGAGTCGATGGGCCGAATGGCCTCTCTATACACTACTGGGATACTATATCAGGGCAGGGAGCGGCGGGGAGGGGGGTGGGAGAGGGGGAGGAGAGAGTTGTGGTGGGAGAGGGGGAAGTGCAGAGAAATAGCACAGAATGAAACAAATAATGAGGGTGCATTTGAAAGGTTAGCAGCGTTAATAGTAGAAAAGTCACAATAAATGTGATTCATTCGTGGCTGCTGAGGGAAATAAGGCTGGAAACAGAATATGTCGTCCTTGGATTTATCGCTGTCGTACAAACCCCAACAATTATGCAAAAATATTTGTAAATAAGGGAGTAGGTGCCCATGGGAGTATTCCATCACATTCTCAAGGCGACACCTCAGGAAGGATGCCCATATCTTGGAGAGGATGCAGAGGAATCTTCCTTGAATTATATCAATGGATCTACTATTTATCAGGGACTTTAGCTATGTGGGAGATTCGGGGTTGGGCCTGACCTCCTGAGAGTAAAGATAAGAAATACAATAGCGGTGTTCAAAATTCGAAGAGATTTTGATAGAATTAATATGGAGACACTGGCTGGAGGCTTGTAATCAGATAGCACAGATAGATGATTGGCACAACCAAAGGGAAAATCAAGAAAATGACTGGCTGCCAATTATTCTGATCTGGAATGTGCTGCCTGGTAGGGTGGTGGATACCGATTTAACTAATGGATTCATAGCACCCCGAAGTTGCAGAAGGATGTTATTCGGCCCATTGAGAATGCACTGAGGCTACAATAGAGATTCTTACCCAGGCTCTCTTTCTCTGCCCTATTCCCGTAAAGCCACACACTTACCATGGCTAATCCATCTAACCTACCATTTTGGGGCATTAAGTGTCAGTTTAGCGTGGCCTACCGTGCACATCTTTGGAGTACGGGAGGAAACCGGAGCATCTGCAGACACAGCAGGGACGGGCAAACTCCACATATACAGTCACCCAAAGCTGGGATTGAACTCAGGTCCCTGGCGCTGTGAGGCAGTAGTGCTAACCACTGGGCCACAGTGAAGTAAATGCATCATTGCAAGAAAAGAGGAATACGGTCCAAGTTTGGTGGATTGGCCATGAAAAATTGCCTCTTAGTGCCCAAAGAATGCGTCTGGTTTGTGGATTAGCCATGATAAATGCTTAGGGTAAGGGTGAAGGGTGGGGGATGGGTGACGCATGTTGAGTAAGATGCTTTTTCGGAGAGTCCGTGCAAACTCTATATGCCGAATAGCCTCCATCTGCACTGTAGCTAATCTATGATCCTATGGTTCTATGGCTATGGGGACATGGCGGCAGGCGGCGATGGTGGTGAGGGCGGGAGTGTGGGGTGGGGGGTGAGAGGGGAGCTGGTTGCTGTGGAGGAGCTGACCAGCCACGTTTTTTCAAGAAGAGGCATAGGCACGATTTGTAGATCCACTGAGGATGACATGATACTTTAGTTTGTTGCTTTGCGCCATCAACTACTTGAATGTAATTCTGTTGTCCTTTGGTCAAAAGCTGATGTTTGAGGTTGCAGCCTACGTGACTCAGCTGCCATTGGCAGTTAAACCCGAGCAGGACTGTTGAGTTCAGTGCTTCCTTTCAAGAATAGGGTCACCGAGTGCTTCCATCATCGAGCAGGCCTGTGCGTACGTTTATTTAGGTCAGGTGCTGGCCGCATGAAGGACAAAGCATATAGAACGCCTGAAGAAGCGTGCCGTGATCTGCAATGTAGTCGCAGAAATTCATACAACCCAGTTTACCACTGTAGCAAAATGACAGGAAGAACAAGTTCACGAATGATTTATTTTGCAATTGTGATTTTTATTAATGACTTAGAGGAGGGGGCTGAAGGGTGGATCAGTAAATTTGCTGATGACACCAAGATTGGTGGAGCAGTGGATGAGGTGGAGGGCTGTTGTAGGCTGCAAAGAGACATAGATAGGATGCAAAGCTGGGCTGAAAAATGGCAAATGGAGTTTAACCCTGATAAATGTGAGGTGATTCATTTTGGTAGGACTAATTTAAATGTGGATTACAGGGTCAAAGGTAGGGTTCTGAAGACTGTGGAGGAACAGAGAGATCTTGGGGTCTATATGCACAGATCTCTAAAGGTTGCTACTCAAGTGGATAGAGCTGTGAAGAAGGCCTATAGTGTGTTAGCTTTTATTAACAGGGGGTTGGAGTTTAAGAGCCGTGGGGTTATGCTGCAATTGTACAGGACCTTGGTGAGACCACATTTGGAATATTGTGTGCAGTTCTGGTCACCTCACTATAAGAAGGATGTGGAAGAGCTGGAAAGAGTGCAGAGGAGATTTACCAGGATGCTGCCTGGTTTGGAGGGTATGTCTTATGAGGAAAGGTTGAGGGAGCTAGTGCTGTTCTCTCTGGAGCGGAGGAGGCTGAGGGGAGACTTAATAGAGGTTTATAAAATGATGAAGGGGATAGATAGAGTGAACGTTGAAAGACTATTTCCTCGGGTGGATGGAGTTATTACAAGGGGGCATAACTATAGGGTTCGTGGTGGGAGATACAGGAAGGATATCAGAGGTAGGTTCTTTACGCAGAGAGTGGTTGGGGTGTGGAATGGACTGCCTGGAGTGATCGTGGAGTCAGACACTTTAGGAACATTTAAGCGGTTATTGGATAGGCACATGGAGCACACCAGGATGATAGGGAGTGGGATAGCTTGATCTTGGTTTCAGATAAAGCTCGGCACAACATCGTGGGCCGAAGGGCCTGTTCTGTGCTGTACTGTTCTATGTTCTAAGTGGTCAGTAATGTCATAACCGACCAGTCATCAGTTAAACATTTGCAAACTCAATCTCTTGAGGTGCATACAAAGAACAAAGATCAAAGAAAATTACAGCACAGGAACAGGCCATTCGGCCCTCCAAGCCTGCACTGACCATGCTGCCCGACCGAACTAAAACCTCCTACCCTTTCGGGGACCGTATCCCTCTATTCCCATCCTATTCATGTATTTGTCAAGACGCGCCTTATCGTATCTGCTTCCACTACTTTCCCCGGCAGCGAGTTCCAGGCACCCACCACCCTCTGTGTAAAGAACCTGCCCCGTACATCTCCTTTAAACCTTGCCCCTCGCACTTAAACCTATGCCCTTAAGTAATTGACTCTTCCACCCTGGGAAAAAGCTTCTGAGTATCCACTCTGTCCATGCCCCTCATAATCTTGTAGACTTCTATCAGCTCACCCCTCAACTTCTGTCGTTCCAGTGAGAACAATCCAAGTTTCTCCAATCTCTCCTCGCAGCTGATGCTCTCCATACCAGGCAACATCCTGGTAAATCTTTTCTGTACCCTCTCCAAAGCCTCCATATCCTTCTGGTAGTGCGGCAACCAGAATTGAACACTATACTCCAAGTGCGGCCTAACTAAGGTTCTATAAAGCTGCAACATGACTTGCCAGTTTTTAAATTCAATACCCCAGCTGATGAATGCAGCCATGCTGTATGCCTTCTTGGCTACCTTCACCACCTGCATTGCCACTTTCAGTGAGTGACTGTGTGCCTGTACACCCAGATCCCTCTGCCTATCAATACTCTTAAGAGTTCAGCCATTTACTGTATATTTCCTATCTGTATTAGATCTTCCAAAGTGCATTACCTCACATTTGTCCGGATTAAACTCCATCTGCCATCCCTCCGGCCATATCTCCAACCGATCTATATCCTGCTGTACCCTCTGATGGTCCTCATCGCTATCCACAAATCCACCAACCTTGGTGTCATCCGCAAACTTACTAATCAAACCAGTTATATTTTCCTCAAAATCATTTATATATATTACAAACAGCAAAGGTCCCAGCACTGATTCCTAAGGAATGCCACTTGTCACAGCCTCCATTCAGAAATGCACCCTTCCACTGCTACCCTCTGTCTTCTATGACCGAGCCAGTTCTGTATCCATCTTGCCAGCTCACCTCTGATCATGCGACTTCACTTTTGCACCAGTCTGCCATGAAGGACCTTGTCAAAGGCCTTATTGAAGTTCAGGTAGACAACATCCATTGCCCTACCCTCATCAATCATCTTCGTCACTTCCTCAAAAAACTCGATCAAGTAAGGCACGACATCCTCTTCACAAAACCATGTTGCCTCTCGCTAATTAGCGAGTCCAGTTATCTCCAAGTGGCAGTAAATCCAGTCTCAAAAAATCCTCTCCAATAATTTCCCTACCACTGGCGTCAGGCTCACCGGCCTGTAATTACCTGAATTATTCTTGCTACCCTTCTTAAACAAAGGAATAACATTGGTTATTCTCAATCCTCTGGGACCTCCCCTGTAGCCAGTGAGGATACAAAGACTTTTCTCAAGACCCCAGCAATTTCCTCCCTTGCTTCTTTCAGTATTCTAGGGTATATCCCATCAGGCTCTGAGGGCTTGTCTACCTTAATGTTTCTCAAGAACCCCAATGCCTCCTCCATTTTGATCTCAACATGACTCAAACTATCTCCACACCCTTTCCTAGACTCATCATCCACCAAGTCCTTCTCTTTGGTGAATGCTGATGCAAAATACTTATTTAATACCTCGCCCATTTTCTCTGGCTCCACGGATAGATTCCCTCCCCTCTCCTTGAGTAGGCCAACCCTCTCCCTGGCTACCCTCTTGCTCTTTATATATGTATAAAAAGTCTTGGGATTTTCCTTAATCCTGCTGGCCAGTGACATTTCATGACCCCTTTTAGCCATCCTTACTCCTTGCTTAAGTTTCTTCCTACTTTCCTTGTATTCCACACTTGCTTCGTGTGTTCCCAGCCCCCTAGCTATGACAAATGCTTCCTTTTTCTCTTTGACGAGACTCACAATATCTCTCGTTATCCAAGGTTCCTAAAACTTGCCATACTTATCCTTCATCCTTACAGGAATGTGCCGGTCCTAAATCCCTATCAACTTACACTTGAAAGCCTCCCAAATGCCAGATGTGATTTGTCCTCAAACATCTGCCGGATAAAGTGGTAAATTCGGGGTCACTTTTAACATTTAAGAAAAACTTGGACGGGTTCATGGATGAGAGGGGTGTGGAGGGATATGGTCCAAGTGCAGGTCAGTGGGACTAGGCATAAAATGGTTCGGCACAGACAAGAAGGGCCAAAAGGCCTGTTTCTGAGCTGTAATTTTCTATGGTTCTATGGTTCTATCTGCCCCCAATCTACATTCAGTTCCAGCCTAATATTGTTGTAATTAGCCCTCCCACAATTTAACACCTTCACTTGAGGACTACACTTATCTTTATCACGTGTTACTATTTTATTGAATTCTGCAATATATAATACAAATTCTGCGGATTTCATAATCTATATCGTCCTTTTATCTCGAAAAACAATGCGTTACTATGATTTTATTTGCGAGGAAATGTCTGGCGCTGCTTTCAACTGAAAACCCAGACAATTTTTTACACACTTTCAGATGGGATTAGAGAAACAGCAGCATGACTATCGTGTCGTGTGTCTTTCCAAGTGGAAGGCTGTATATTTCAGAGACTTATGTCAGTAACTAAATCTCAAAGCCGCATGGACTATCGACAGCTCTAAACGGAGACCCGTTCACGCCATGGATGAAGTGGCAGTTGGGTGATGAAAAGTGTACATTTTTAAAAGTCACTTTATACTGAAGGCCTTGTGGACCATAAAACCATAAGATATAGGAGCAGAATCAAGCCATTCGGCCCATCGGTTCTGCTCCGCCATTCGATCATGGCTGATATGTTTCTGAACCCCATCCTCCTGCGTTTTCCCTGTTACCTTTGATCCCGTTATCAATCAGGAACTGGGGGACTTAGTGGATTTTGTAGTCGGTGCTAAATTATATAGAAAAGGGTGCAAAATAGCAGTTACGCCTTTTTTTTGTTGTTGCTTTAGTTCTGAGGATGTGGACTGGAGTTGATATGTAGCCTGGCATCTTACGTCTTCCTGTCTTCGCCAGGCTCGTTAATTTCGTTGACGTCTGACTTCCTGTCAGATGTGAGCCTGTCAGTTTAGCCATATACTACAAACCCAATCTGCAAAGTTACCAGCAAACCGCGGTGCTGGCTGTACCATTTCTCGTTGTAGAGCTCCATGCTATCTCACGCTGAAGGCTGATCTTATCGCACCCTGCCATTCAGACTAACGAAGTTTCTTTTCCTGTTTGATAGCAGTCCGTAGCAATGGCGACAGAACGGTGGGCAACGACCTCTCTATTTCTCCTGATTTCGAGTTGTCTAACGGGTAAGTGAATAGTCGCGCTCTGATTGTTTGAATATTGCAAGAAAACCATGGGAGGCGATATTTTTTTATCGCGAGACTATTAATCCAGACACTCAGCTAATGTTCTGGGTACCCGGGTTCGAATCCCGCCACGGCAGGTGGTGGAATTTGAATTCAATAAAAATATCTGGAATTAAAAATCTATTGAGGGGCAGCACGGTGGCACAGTGCTTAGCACTGCGGCACAGTGCTTAGCAGTGCTGCCTCACAGCGTCATGGACCTGGGTTCAATTCTGGCCTTGGGTCACTGTCTGTGTGGAGTTTGCACATTCCCCCCGTGTCCGCTTGGGTTTCCTCCGGGTGCTCCGGTTTCCTCCCACACTCCAAAGATGTGCAGCTTAGGTTGATTGGCAATGCTAAATTGACCCTCGTGTCAGACGATTAGCAGAGTAAATATGTGGGGCTATGGGAATAGGATATGGGTGGGATTGTGGTCGGTGCAGACTCGATGGGCTGAATGGCCTCTTTTTGCACTGTAGAGATTATATTTTTATATTTTTCACCCGCTCACGTTGTATATCTATATTCATATATTTGGAATGATTTTTGCAGCAAATTATTAAACCACGTGCTTACATTTCTCTGTTTTATTTTCGATGTCTGTTATCTAAAGAAATGTTTTGCTCAGTTACCAACCTGGGACTAATAACACACAATTGTTAGTGAGTTTTTTTTTAGCGACTCTGTGGTCTCTGCAAATCAAAGAATGCATCCAACTTAGTAACTGCCGAATCATTTAGCCCACGAATAGTCCCTCGGTGCGTTTCTGAAATTACTCAATCCTAACTGTTGATTCTCACACCTAACACGTTTATTCCTTCCACTCCAATTGCCAGTAAAATGTTCCACCTTCTTGAGACGTATAGGGAATAAATTCCTACAGCATTTCCGATTTTTTGTGCTGTTTGTAATTTGTGAAAATCCTAAAATCTTGTAACCGATATGCAGACTGACTCCAGTTAAATAAAAACAAATTATTGCGGGTGCTGGAATCTGAAACCAAAAGAGAAAGTGCTGGAAAATCTCAGCAGGTCTGGCAACATCAGCTTTGACAAAGGGTCACCTGGACTCGAAATGTCAATTCTTTTTTCTCCTTGCTGCCAGACCTGCTGAGATTTTCCAGCATTTTCTCCTTTGGTTACAGACTGACTCCAGTTTGCGCAACCCATTATAATTTTAGATCATTGGACCATATGCTCTTTTAGATATTCTTGTCAAAGAAATCCCAATTGTCGATAGTTCCTCAAAGTTCATTCAGGGTTTAACCGTGCAACTCTGTACCTCTTCTAATGACTGGAGATGCTGTTGCAAACAATGGCACCTGCAATTCCCCTGATACAATCTCACCAGGCAAGCTATGGTTTTCAAATCGCCAATCTAGAATGTTTGGTTTTGCTTCCTGCAGTGCAACCAAGTTGACAGATACTTTACACAAATAATTGCTGCAAATGATACAATTAATCAGAAGTTACAGAATTACCCTTTCTAATAATCATTTGCTCTAACGTTTGTGTTTAATATCAAGATACTTTTAAATAAGGATTTGCAAAGCATTGCCAGCGATATTATCGAGTTATGTCTAACGTCAGATGTTAACAGCTCAAATCAACTTTGGGCTCCAATTCTCCCGGAATTATTGGGAAGAACATGTGATGTAATTCATATTATTTCTTCTTTTCAAAATCAGCCAATGCGTTGATAGAATTGTTTTGCCAGAAAACAAACATGCAACCAAGTGTACAGTTTAGAATAGTAACTATAATACTTTGTTGCTTATCGTGGAAGAATACCTTCTGTCAAGTCAGAAATCGTATTGTCACAAATTTCGGGTAGGGATCAGAGAGAAATGAGCGTTTCTTGTTAATTGTCTAAATAATGTTCATCATATTTCTTTATTATTGCTACATGCAGCCGAAAAATCGGTAAGTTTCATCTCAGTCCAAGCATGCAGTCATTTCTTTTAAGGATTACTTTACAGGATGTGAGCGCCGCTGGCTAGGCCAACATATATTGCCCGTCACTAGTTGCCCTTGCCAGGTAGCGGTGAGCTGTGTTCTTGAACCGCTGCAATCCATGTGCTGTAGGCAGACCTATAATGTTGTTAGGGAGAGAGTTCCAGGATTTTGACTCAGCGACAGTGAAGGAACGGCGATATATTGGCAAGTCAGGGTGATGATTGGCAGTTGATGGTGTTGCTATGTATCTACTGTCCGTGTCCTTCTAGATGGTAGTGGTCGGGGGTTTGGAACCTGCTGCCGAAGGAACACTGACGAGTTCCGGCAGTGCAACTTGCAGATGGTACACAAGCTGCCACTGTTCGTTTGTGGTGGCAGAATCGAATGCTTGTGAAATGTATAGCAGTCAAGCAGTTTGCTTTGTCTTGGATGGTGTCAAGCATCTTGAGCGCTGTTGGACCTACAGTCATTTAGGCAAGTAGAGAGCATGCCATCACATCCCTGTCTTGTGTCTTGTGGATGGCGTACAGGTTTTGGGCAGTCAGGAGGTGAGTTAATCGCCCCAGGGTTCCTAGCCTTTGACCTGCTCTTGTAGCTACAGTATTTATGTCGCTAGTCCAGATCAGTTTCTGGTTAATGGTAATCCCCACGATGCTGATTAAAAATAATCCAGTGAATTAACACGAAAACTAAACATGGAGCTTTCTTCTGTGTGAATACATTGGAATGATCGTATTTTTATATGCCACATCCGATATATTTATAGATAGCTGTTCTTTTCCTTTGAGGAGAGCAGCTTTTAAGCAAAGGCATGACACCCAATAGGGTTAACGCCCTAGATTGTAATATTTAAATCTAGAAAGTAAGTTCAATTCAGTTATTTATGGACATGGTATGGAAAAGGAATCCTTGATAGAAGCCCAACTCAGCACATATATAAAAAAGCATTCAATCTTCAATGAAAAATCCAGTTTATGTTTACAGGAGAAACAAGGGCCTCACTTCAATATGTGAGCAGCAATTCAAACAGGTTCACAAAGAAATATGTGTTCCTGCATTGATCCATTTCTTCATGGTTGCTTGACACAGGAACTGGGCAACTGTGATCGGCCAGATCTCTGAATATATTTGGGCAAATGTTTCGTTTCCCTGAATTTATGTTTATGATGTGGACAGTTTTCAATGATTTGTTGTGCACTGTAGTATTCTATGATTCTGTTAACATTCAAGACTATGGGCCAAGTGTTGTCAAGTGGGGTTAGTTGGACAGGTCCGGGCCTTTCATGCGGCGGTGCCGACTCGATGGGCCGAATGGCCTCTTCTGTGAGTGTTCTAGTTTATTGTTCCATTAACGCAAGGTATTAATAGCAAATGCCAGCATAGAATCATATAATCCTACAGTGCAGAAGGAAGCCATTCGGCCTATCGAGTCTGCAGCGACCACAATCCCACGCAGGCCCTATCCCCATAACCCAATGCATTTACCCTAGCCAGTCCCCCTGACACTAAGGGCCAATTTAGTATGGTCAATCCACCTACCCCGCACATCTTTGGACTGTGGGAGGAAACCAGACCACCCGGAGGAAACCCACACAGACACGGGGAGTATGTGCAAACGTCACACAAACAGTGACCCAAGCCGGGAATCAAGCCTGGGTCCCTGGTGCTGTGAGGCAGCAGTGCTAACGACTGTGTCACCATGTCGCCCATTTCGAATTATATTCTGGCTCTATATATTAACGAAACATCTTTTATCATAATATCCTGTTTCTGAAATCAGATATTCGTATATAATTATCTAAGGATAAATGTATTGAATTGATTTATTATTTTGTAATATCAATTCAACAATATAAAATTAAAATGATGTTTTTGATTTTCTCTTCATTATTTTCTATTTATACCTGTCATTCCCTCTTTCCTTTTCCAATACTTCCTCTCTCGTATTTTTTAATCATACATATAATAATTTATTTCGAAACTAATGATAACATACTGTTGAACTAATGCAGAGGGCAATCTGAGGTTGCATGATTTTCAACTCAAGACTTCCCAAAGGTCTTGAAGTTTTAAAGTTTATTTATTAGTTTATTTACTAGTGTCACAAGTAGGCTTACATTAATACTGCAATGAATTCACCTAGTCGCCACACCCCAGGGCCCGTTCGGGTATACTGAGAAAGAATTTAGCACGGCCAATGCACCTAACCAGCACGTCTTTTGGGCTATTGGTGGAAAGGAGCTTCATGGCCAATGAATGCCGACTGAACCATAATCTTTGTTGCTCCATAGGCCAACGCGCCAAATGCTTTGTTCACACCGAGATTCTTCAATTAGGACGAGATCAATAGTTCACAAGAGTTTTTTTGTTTTTTCTATTGAGCATCAAATTTTCTCTACTGCACTTTGTGGGGAAAAACATTCCCTTATTTACTGCATCAATATTTTCTTAGAATAATATGCGCCTACAACTTGCAATTATTTGTGTCACAGGCGAAGGTGCCACAACTAAACAAAATGGTATTGGTTCAACATGCGCGATACACCATTTTTTGCCTTTGCAATGGCTAATTAATCTTTGTCTTTCTTTGTAAATCACTAGGTACGGAGGCCGCCACTTCTCCCGTAGTGCAAAGACCCGGTTCAGTTCATATATTCCAAGGTGAAAGCGTGATTTTGAATTGCAGTTTTCAGTTACAAGGGCTGGGAACCTACAGCTGGAGGAGGGATGACAACCCCATAGATTTTGACTCTCCGAGGTACAAGAACAGAATTGTTAAAGCGGACCAGCATGCTTTCAATTCGAGGAAGGATGCATCCATCCGTATTAAGAATATGACAGAATGCGAGTCCGGGATATATTACTGTGAGATTGAAATTTTGGGGAAACCGAAGCAATCAGGCAACGGAACCTCGGTGACCGTACAGCGTAAGGAAATCTAACCAGAAAGCATTGCAGAGCTGTTCGCACTTTTAAAATTTTCCCTCATTCGTTCCATCATACTGTTGTTACTCTGCTTTTGTGAAACTCGTTTTTGGTTTCCGAATGGTTAAAATTCCGTCCATGTGTGGTTCTACTTCACTCCCTCCCCATGTCCATATTGCTTGTACGCCTTTGCCTTCCTCTCCGCCTGCCTATCTTCCTATCCATTTCTAGCTTAATGTCCCTCTGTGTCGCTGCTCTCTTCGCTGTTGTTCTTTCGGTACGAATTTATGAAGTAGCAACTTATGTGTTATTTCTTTCTACAGATGTTTGCGACAAATCACTCCCTGTAAACAACTTTCTGTTTGACTGGATGTGGATCGCAGTGGCAGGGGGGGTCACCTTGCTTATTATCCTGGTACTGCTAATGGTGATAATAGTTCTGGCTCGACGAAACAAAGGTATTTGAAGTATTGAAAATAGTAGCCATATCGTGGCATTTTTTACTATCATGCTTCATTCTACCAGAATATCATTACAATGCAACATTTTTATAGCAAATGTCAAGTGAATAATCAATACATTTTGCAGTAAACAAGGGCATGCATGATACCGAAGCTTTTCATACTTGAAGTATGCAGTTCCTTCTGGTCTGCGTATTATAATAAAGCATGGTGTTTGGTCACTACAGAAAGCACAAGAAATAAGCTTTACTCGATCTATGGATGTAGAAACATTCATTATATTTATTGCGCGCTGTGCCCAAAGACAGATCCTTGCCCCATTGTCTGCTGATGCTTCATCATGAAGCGTTTCCTTGTCAGTTCAATGTCTATCAGTGAACGTTTGCCATTGCCTTTCACTGTCAGGGGTAGGATGAAGGGGCAGGTCCCAAGGCTACCTCAGTTGGGAGTGCAACAGAATCCACGTTGTTGGTGTTATAGAAACATAGAAAATAGGAACAGGAGGAGGCAAATTGGCTCTTCGAGCCTGCTCCGCCATTCATCACTACCATGGCTGATCGTCCAAGTCAATAGCCCAATCCTGCTTTCTCCCCATAACCTTTGATCCCGTTCACTCCAAATGCTTTATCTAGTTGCCTCTTGAATACATTCAATATTTTGTCATCAACTACTTCCTGTGGTATTGAATTCCACAGGCTCACCACTCTTTGGGTGAAGACATGTCTCCTTATCTCCGTCCTAAATGGTCTACCCTATATCCTCAGACTGCGACCACTGGTTCTGGACACAACCAACATCGGGAACATCTTCCCTGCATCGACCCTGTCTAGTCCTGTTAGAATTTTATCAGTCTCTATGAGATTCCTCCCTCATTCGTCTGAACTCCAGCGAATGCGATCCTAACCTAGTCAATATCTCCTCATACATCAGTCTGCCCATCCCCGGAATCAGTCTGGTAAACTTTCGCTGTACTCCCCCGAGACCAAGAACATCCTTCCTCAGAAAAGGAGACCAAAACTGCACACAATATTCTAGGTGTGGCCTCACCAAGTCCTTGTATAATTGCAACAACACATCCCTTCTCCTGTACTCGAAACCTCTCGCAACATACCATTTGCCTTCTTTACCGCCTGCTGCACCTGCATGCTTACGTTCAGCGACTGGTGCACAAGGCTTATCCTGAGGCACACTATTTAGCTACCTAAGCTAACGAGTCCTCCTTAGAACTTATACCAGTTAGGAAAGATTAAGGAGGCAAGGATGTGTTTTCGACGGAAAGGGAAGATTCGGACCCACCCCAATTTTCAAAATTATGAGAGACTGTCGCATAATAGGCAGCACGGTAGCACAGTGGTTAGCACTGCTGCTTCACAGCTCCAGGGATCTGGGTTCGATTTCTGGCTTGGGTCACTGTCTGTGTGGAGTTTGCACATTCTCCTCGTGTCTGCGTGGGTTTCCTCCGGGTGCTCCGGTTTCCTCCCACAGTCCAAAGATGTGCGGGTTAGGTTGATTGACCATGCTAAAATTGCCCCTTAGTGTCCTGAAATGTGTAGGTTAGAGGGATTAGTGGGTAAATATGTAAGGATATGGGGGTAGGGCCTGGGTGGGATTGTGTTCGGTGCAGACTCGATGGGCCAAATGGCCTCTTTCTGTACTGTAGGGTATCTATCTAATAGTATCGTCACTAGACTATTAATCTGGAGGCCCAGATTAAAGCTCTGGTTCCAACTCACAACGTGGCTATTGGTAGAATTTAAATTCTATCAATAAATCTGGAATATAAAGCTGCTCTCAGTATTGATGACCACTAAACCAACACCGATTTTCATAAAAGCCCTTTGGTTCACTCATGTCTTCTGGAGATGTAAGTTTGCCTCGGTACGTGACTCCAGACCCAGAGCAACATGGTTGATTCTCAACTCCCATCGAAAATGGGCGAGCAAGCCACTCATTTCAAGGCCAATTTGGGGATGGGTAACAAACGCCAGCGACGTCCACATTGCATGAAAGGATTAAGAAACAAACAGTGTGCAAGCGTTTGACAAGTGAAAATTTAGAGACTTAGCATAGGCTATTTAAGAGGCAGACCAGAACTGGGGGCCATTAATATAACCTGACCATTAATAAATTAAATCGTGAATTCGCGGTAACCCGCTTTACCCAGAGAGCGGTTAGAATACGAAACCTGTTCCCACAAAATATAGTTAAGACTACTGGTACAGAGACATTTAATGGGAAACTAGAGAACCACATGAGAGACAAAAACAAGTACAAGAACCCGTTGATGGGGTTAGATGAAGAAGGGTTTGAAGAGTTTTTTGTCGATCAAAAAGAACAGCATGAAGCAGTGGAGTCGAATGGTCTGTCCCTGTGCTGTAACTAGCTTCTAATTTTCAAACTAGGGTGCTTTTGCAAAGTATTATTTCATGGGATAGCATGAACGGCATTTATTACCCATCCATAATAACCCACTTCAGAGGCCAGTTAAGAGCCAACCATATTGGGTCTGGAGTCATATGTAAGACAGGTCGGTTTAGGATGACAGATTTTCTCCAGGAGAATGTATTAATAAACCAGTAGGGGATTCCTTTTACACCAGTCGATGATTGTTTTCATGGTCCCCAATACTGAGGCTAGCTTTTAACTCCAGACTTATTAATTCATTTTATACGACACCAGCCGCTGAGATACCATGGTGGGACTTCATTGTCCTCCGAGCATTAGCCTGGGTCTGTCGATTGCTCGTCCAGTGTATTGCTACCATGTGCTGAATCACCTTTTATTTTTCAGAAAACATGAATTGCAGGGTAATAGTTTAATACGTCTTAATACTGTAACGTGTTGCCGGGAACCTGGTACCAGGGAACATTAAAGGAAGTGACATTAACAAGTAGACGAAAATAGGTTAGGAACAGTAGATATTGATTGTGAGTAAGATCATAATGTTAATTCCCCATTCATGCACATTTACAGTAAGTCCATTTTAGCAGAGATACACGATTTTAATAATTTTGAGATCGCATTGTGGTCAATCATTGTTTTGGATATCAATTGTCAATATTAATAACAGTATTAACCACGATTATATTTAATTATTTTATTTTTTACAGCTTACGCTTTACTTGTCAGGTAAGACAATCAATACTTCCTTGCCAATTTGTAATGACATAATGACTTATTCCGAATGTTTGCCCACGATGGAAAATTACAGCACATCTGCTAAATATCTTTTTGTTCTGCAGAGAATGTTCTTCTTTTGATTGCGCAAAAGAACCAGGTAAGTGATCACCATCTTTATTTGATCAAGATGTTGTCAGTTGCTTGTATTAATATAAAAAATCTGCAGGCTGTGTGGATGTATGTGCATGTATGTATGTGTGTGTGAATGTGTGTATGCATGTAAGCAAATGTGAGTGTGTGTTAGTGTGTGAATGCGTGTATGTGTACGTGAGTGTGTTTATATCTGTATGTTTGTGTATGTGTCTGTGTGTGTTGTGTGTGTTTCTGTTTGTGTGTGGGTGTGTATATGTGTTTCTGTTTTTGTGAGTGTGTGTGCGTATGTGTTTGCGTGTGTGAGTACATGTGTGTTGTGTGCGTTTGTGTGTGTCTATGCGTATGCTGCTTCAACTCAAACAAACCACTGGGTTTGAACGCACAAAGATAGACAGAGTACGCAAATAAAGGTTTATCATGCATCATTGTGCCTGAAATAGATCAACCTATATTGATCCACCGATTGTCATTAGTGAGCAAAATAAGGATTTGTCCTTGTTCAGAGCAGCAAGGAATATTTATTCCTTTCTATTGGGAAATAAACAGATTGGAATTTGATCACATGACAACTAAATTTTGAAACTTAGAAGAGGTGGCCTTTCAGCAGTGAGATGATTCAGCAAAAGTTGCTTTATTTCAACATAGCAGTCACTGAGTGAGCTCAGGGTGATTCTGAGATTTCTTTTCATGACGTGTAAAGGAATCAGAATTGAAATTTGGAAAGTTTTGCTTAACATAACCCTTATATTTAACATCAGAATAAAATACGTTTTGAAATGTAATTTCCATTCATGCTCACTTACACATTTCCTCAACATTGTGGTGACAAGCTGGAGCCATGACGCTCAATATCAGTTTCAGAGGCGCTGTTAAGACAAACTGTTCTCGCCTTGTACAGGCAGAAGGTGGTGAAGTGGTGAAGTGTAAGTTACATTCACGGTAGTTATACGGCAAGCCTTTATCACAAAACGGATACAAGCAAATACTTTTTAATGAAAGCACAAAGCTTCCTTAAGTCTTTTTTTCTTTAGAGAAATACTCTTAAATGAAAACGCAGAAACACCAGTTTTCGCAACAACATCTACGCTCTCATAACGTCGCTATCTATTTAACAAATTCAAGACTTCAAGCCTTATTTTCTCTCAACCATTTTGAAGTAGGAATTCCTTCTCATGGTCTGGTCAACTTTTATTGCCATGCACTCCTGCGGTATGTGAAGCAATATCAGCATAGTTTAAATAAGAGCATAAGAACATGATAAATGTGAGCAGGAGTAGACCATTTGACTCCTCGAGCCTCTTCCATCATTCAATGTGATCTGGCTGATCTGCTGGCTGAACCATATGTGCCACTGTAGTGGCCAGCCCCAGTATTCAGAATTTGCTGAATTGACTAGAAACTTTTTCGGTCAATTTCAGCTTTAGTGGCAACAACTGAGGCTGCAAAGGGTTAAGCCATTCCATTTCTGTAAATCACTACAACACAAAACGACAGTGAACAGATGTAGGTTTAAATATAACAATACGCGTAAAGTACACTCAATAAGAAGAACATCTGTCCGTCTGTTAGTCTTCCCAAAACAAGTACAAACTCCAATATGTACTGTAGGATCACATTTCAAAAAAATCTTCAGATCTTTTTTACTCTTCCCGTACTTAAGAAAACGAATTCATGCAGAACTATTTTGCTGCCTTTGTTTGCTCGAAAGGGTTAACCATCCATTCTTCCTCTAGGCACGATCACTCTTTACAGCTTTTGTACTCCCGAATAAGCCATTGCCGGCCAGCTATTTTCCTTTCTGTTGCTATAATCCGTTCCCTTGTGCTTCTATTTTTAACAATTTCTGCTTATTCTCTTCCTTTCTAAACTTCTCGGATGTGATTACAGCCAACGACAGTATGTGACCCCGCTTGTACAAATAAAGCATCGACCTGTTTCAGACTACATTACTTCCCGGTGAGGATATTCCCGTATCGGTCACAATAACTTGGTCACATCCTTTCCGCTTCTTTGCACAGGCGTGAGCAACAGATCTTGCCGTTCACATTTATTCGCTGCCAGAATATCCACATCGTCAGTTATTCTTTCAAACGGTTCTCCTTCCCGTATCAGAGGCAAGAGATGATTTCCCTTAATTTTATAATTTTAATTAGCATTTTGTGTGATGTGTTCAGCAAGAGTTCTTCAATGGCTTTTCCTCGGCCGAGCCGTAGAATCGCGAGAACCATATAATCCCGACAGTGCAGAACGAGGTCATGTGGCCCAACGTGTCTCCACAGGATTCTCCGAAAGAGCATTTTACCCAGCTCGCCCCACCCCTACGAATCCTCGTAATCCCACACACTTACCATGGTTAATCTACCTAACATACACATCTTTGGACACTAAGGGGCAATTTAGCATGGACAAACCACCTAACCAGCGCATCTTTAGACTGGAGGAAACCGGCAGATTCAGAGGAAACCCACGAAGACACGGGGAGAACGTACAAATTCCACACAGACGGTAACCTAAGGCTGGAATCGAAGCCGGGTCCGTGGCGCTGTGAGACAGCAGTGCTTACCAGTCTGGACTTGGGTGACTGCCTGTGTGGAGTTTGCTCATTCTGCCTTTGACTGCGTGTGCTTACTCCGGGTGCTCCGGTTTCCTCCCACACTCCACAAATGTGCAGCTGATGCACCCATCTGATCTGCTGAGGCACAAGGTCGCATAATGAGCCTCCAGCCCTTTCTAATTATTGCTTCATGTTCGCCACTAACTCATGACAAGAAGTTTTGGTAGTTCAGGTAAATGGAACCAGAATGAACGATGCATCAATTTTTTACTGAACTAAAGTGCATTTCATTCCGTGGAATTGTAAACCTACCGCAAAGAGCAGCGATTAAACTTGTTTTGAGAAAAATCGACTGAAGTGACAAACCGGCTGGTGTTCTCTGGATTGAGCGCATTTTAAGCGCGTTATTTCTTTCCGTCTGTTTATGGTCGTTTTGTGTTGATAATCGATCGGTCCGGGAGGGATTTTACGGCCTCGCTCGGGCGAGACGGACATTTCAGTTGTCGGGCCCTCGCCCACGCGGATTCCGTGGTGGGCGAGGTGGTAGAGGCCCGGCTGTTTCGTAGAATGAAAAGGGTTCATCCCTTCGGAGCCTCGTTGTACAAACAGCAATCCAAGCGTTTGACCAGTGTATTTTCTATAACCACATGCTCACTTTATGAATTGGTTCCTCTGTATACTGATATAAATAGGTTGCTTTTGATGATATAGATACATTCTGACTTTGTGTTTGATGTTGAAATTAACCGAACGAGTTTCTGATCAACTCAAAAAAATTTGAACACTGTGGTTGGCCACTACAGCGGATCAGCCAGGATGCCGTTGAATCGCTCTTTAGAGAAATGAAATGTTGCTCGGGCGAGGCTCGTAAAATCCCACCCGAGGCCAATGGAGAATTCCGTTCTGCGAGTTGCGCCCGCCCAGATTCCGGGGCGGGCGTGGCGGTAAAATTCCGGTCTTTCACAAAACTAGGGAAATACTACTCACACCTTGCCCCGTTCGTCAAACCAAGACAATTCAAATTTGACAGACCAAATACGATTGCAACACAAATCATTTATAGCGAGAAGCCAAGTGCAGACATGATGCAATGGCTTTAAGCAGGAGGAACCAGATGGTCTACTCCTGCTCATATTGGTGATGTTCTTGTGCTCGTATTTAAACTATGTTGCTATCCTTCTGCATACCATACTTGTATATGGCAATTTAGAATTGACCAGACCATAACAAGGGACTCATATTTTAAAATGGCTGAGAGCAAATCGGACTTGAATCATTGAATGTGTTGAATTGCTGGAGACGTTTTGAGAGGGTGAATGGTGTTGTCAAGCTTAGCGTTTGTCCGTTTTAACTTAATATTATCTAACGAAAAATGGTTTAAGGAAGCTAATGTGTTTTAATAATGTGTTTGATTTTATACGTTTCTGTGCAAGGAATGTACTTCAATTATTTCGTTTTACCACTTCTCAAGTATGCTGATTTTTGCCTGTACTGTTTGCTATAACAGCACATCTGAAACTACCATTGAGGTGCATGACTAACACTTGTTACCTACATACTGAGGAAATTTGTAAGCGAGCCTGAGTGGAAATGACTGTAAAATGCCTTGACTTTTGATGTTAATTACAGGTATTGTTTAGATGACCTTTCCAGATTTGAATTCTAAAGCCTCATCAGATCATGCAGGTTATCATTTAACACATTATTTGCTCTACCCTAACTTAGCTGCTTGCACAGTTGAGCCATTGATTATAATAAATGCCTTGCAGAGCGTAAATCTATAATTTTCTCCTTCACCAACTACATGTAACACCGTCGTGACCTGTAACTTGCTCTTGTGTTCATCGTGATGGCCAGCAGTTCACGAACTACTAGGTCATTAATCTTTTTTTTAAGACGTCCACCGACAGTCACCATGGTTACTTGAACATATTGGACAGAATATCTAATGGACCCGCCACAATGGCTCTTTAGCGAAATGAAATGTCGCTCCGGCAAGGCTCGTAAAATCCCACCCGAGGCCAATGGAGAATTCCATTCTGCGATTCGCGCCCGCCCAGATTCCGGGGCAGGCGTGGCGGTAAAATTATGGTCTTTCGCAAAATTAGGGAAATACTACTCACACCTTGCCCCGTTCGTCAAACCAAGACAATTCAAATTTGACAGACCAAATACGATTGCAACACGAATCATTTATAGTGAGAAGCCAAGTGCAGACATGATGCAATGGCTTTAAGCAGAAGACATGCAGAGAAATAAACAGTATGACATCGTTGAGCCTCTTTTGAAGCTTAAACATAGGTAATCCTTTTGAGCTTGACTTTCTCCAAGATTTACTAAGGGAAGTTCAAGATCTCTACAGGTCTCTGGTCACACTTACTGGGCGGAACGGAATGGTCCCAGCAGTGAACACCATCCTACCATCACCATTTTTTGGATTCACCCATTCGGATTATGTATGAATTCGGTGGTGTGCTGGTTGCTCTCTGGGCTCCAAACTCCACCCAGAGCAACATCCTACTGCACTTTCTGATGCTCGCCTATTCAGACGCCGGCCGCTCTCCAGTCCTGGAAGCAGCAGCGGGAACATCAGCCACGCTGTTCCTGAAGAAGGCCCGACCATGGTGAACGATGAGTTCGCCAAAGGAAGTTGAGTGGGGGAGGATCTCTGCGGCCAATCAGTGTGGACCGGGGGAGGGAGATTATTGTGTAGGGGAGGGTGGTGCCCTTCGGCGGATCCCTCCCTTACAACTGGCCGGTCCCTCCATTTGGCACAGGGAGTACCAGAAGGAGTGCCTCTCCATGGCATGATCGCAGTGTTCGCCAGGTAGTTTTCCCAGATGGCGTAGTTGAATGCCATTCTTAAAGTTACAAAGCCTTCTTGAAGTTTTCTTAAAGTAGAGCTCAGCGCGGGCCGTGCAAACTTTTAATCCATCTCATTATTGGCTCCAAAAAAAGCCAAATTCAAACTGAACCCAATACACAGCTCCCCACATGAGAGATGTACAAGATCCAAGCGGACAAGAAAAGGAATTGCACCTTATCTTGGGCTTGCTTATTCAAAAGGCTAAGAACCAGCGGCGACGGCCCTTTCATCGCCTTTGAGTGGCAATTTAAGTCCCTCAATTGGCTTCCAGGTGGGTTACGGCTTTGTACCTTATACGGTCCCGCTCCATTAAACTCTGCCGCGCCTCCCCGCCACCCTCAGGCTGAGTACAAAATTTTGCCCACTGTATGAGAGTGGAATTATGAAGAAGATCCCGAGAAATGAAACACTCCTGCAGAAGGTTACATAATAGCAAATTCTCTATCCTGTCCTATTGCATTTCCTATCAGCCGTTAGGCTGTCTCTGCTATCAGGTTCCACAGATGTGATGTCTAAACAAGCTAACAGATACAAATCACACAAAGATCTAGAGTCTCACCGGCAGCTGAAGGGCAAAGTCAGCCAAATTGCATTCCAACACATTGAACAGTGAAGCACCCTAGATTTTAACTAGCTACAGCTCACAAACAGAAGGAACTATGAATCAAAAAGCCAACACAATCATACACATACGAAATCTGAGTCTCACCTTAGCTACATATCCACGGCTAGAGTACCTTACAACTTCAAAAGTACTTAATTGATTGTAAAATCTCTTTGGAGATCCAGAGGTTTGCAAAACTTTCCTTTCTTCTTTAAAGTTTATTTTAGACGCTGAGCAGGTGAGTTGGGAATATCTCTAAGCATGAGTGCACATAGACCTTCAACAGGCAAGATAGTTCCATTCGCAAGTGCAACATTGCTGAAAAGCTACTTGCTGGAACACACTCGAGTGTGCGTCGCGGCAATGAAAATATTTACTTGTCCAAGAGATCAGGTGAAATTCAGGTTTGATTTTAATTCGATTTATTATTGTCACATGTATTAGGATACAGTGAAAAGTATTGTTTCTTGCTCGCTATATAGACAAAGCATACCGTTCATAGAAAAGGAAACAAGAGAGTGCAGAATGTAGTGTTACAGTGATAGCTAGGGTGTAGAGATAGATCAACTTAATGCAAGGTAGGTCCATTCAAAAGTCTGACCGTAGCAGGGAAGAAGCTGTTCTTGTGTCGGTTGGTACGTGACCTCAGACTTTTGTATCTTTTTCCGGTGGAAGAAGGTGGAGAAGAGAATGTCTGGGGTGCATACTAACCTTGATTATGCTGGCTGCTTTGCCGAGGCAGCGGGAAGTGTAGACAGAGTCAATGGATGGGAAGCTGGTTTGTGTCATGGACTAGGCTACATTCACGATGAGATGAGCTTCCTTTAAAATATGGATTAACCATTATCTCCCTTTGCACGAAACAGAAGTACCTCAGAGAAAGAAAGTGCGGGAAGTGCGAGATCACGTCCAACATCAGGTAAATGTGTGTCTGACTATTTTTTTAAAGTTTATTTATTAGTCACAAGTAAGGCTGTGAAGTTACTGTGAAATTCCCCTAGTCACCGCACTCCGGCCCCTGTTCGGGTCAATGTACCTAACCAACACGTCTTTCAGATTGTAGCAAGAAACCGGAGCACCTAGCAGAAGCCCACACAGACACGGGGAGTACGTGCAAACTCCACACAGCGAGTGACCCAAGCCGGGAATTGAACCCAGGTCCCTGGCGCTCTGAGGCAACAGTGCTCACCACTGTGCCACTGTGCCGCCCCAAAACATGTCGAGGTCCCACCACACGTGAAATGATACATCTTCACAGGCACATTTTTGTGCAATGGTATTGATTATATAAAAAACATTTATCAAAAAATAAACCAGGTAAAGCCATTGGAGTAACGGCACAGGTCTACCTGAGCAACATGCCATTTACCTGGGCTCTTGGGTGCCTGAACTGCCTGCAGTCCTAAACATGGACACCTTCTCTGTGGCGCTGCTGGGGCTACCGGTTACTGGGTTACTAGTCAATTCGATTAGCCCACAGCATTCTGAAGTGGGACTTGCTCATCATATCCATGGGTGGCTAGTTTATACATTCAGGGGCAAATTAAAATTGAAACCCTTTCTTCCCAAAATATCTAGTTGGCACCCTGTAAAGGGTAAATTCCATAAGGCCAGAAGGAATAGGAGCCGGAGTAGGCCAGTCGGCTAATCGAGTCAGCTCGGCCATTCACTGAGATCATGACTGAGATGATATGATAATTCTCAACTCCGCTTTCCTGCCTTATCTGCATAACCCTTGTTTCCCTTACTGATTAAAAAATGGTCTATCTCAGCCTTGAACATACTTACTGACCTATCCACCACAACCCTCTGCGGTAAAGCTTTTCACAAATTCACTAACCTCTGAGAGAAGAAATTCCTCCTCATCTCTGTCTTAAATGACGACCCCTTACTCTGAGATTATGCCCTCTGGTCATAGAATCTCCCACAAGAGGAAACACCTCTCAACATCTACTCTGTTAAACACCCTGAGAATCCTGTATGTCTCAATAAGATTGCCTCTCATTCTTCTAAATTCCAGTGAGTACAGGCCCTACCTAGTTAGCTTATTCTCATAAGAAAATACCTCCATTGCGGGGATCAACCTAATGAACCTCTTCTGAACTGCCTCCAATACCACGAGATCTTTTCTTAGATAAAAGGGCGAAAACTGTCCAGTTAATCCCGGTAGAAGACATTTTAGATCGCAAAACACAATTTAGAGCTCTTGAGTGTTTTGTCCCTAACAGGCTAGATTTAAAATGTTTCCAACACAATTGTTGTTCTTCGAGAGCTTTGTAAATAACGATACTCTGTGTTGGAGGGCCTGTTCCTGTGCTGTACTTTTCTTTCTACTTTTCTTTATGCAGATGTGGCTGAGACATGCGAATTAAGTGTAATATTAGCTCTGTAATATAATCTAGCATTACGTAAATATGATTTTTATCTGACTGTTGCTCCTTCAATTTGAAAGCTTTTTTCTTACTTTACTCAGACGGGGACTGTTGCTCTGATTTTGGCGCCTTCTTTATCTGTAGCTCCATACCATGTCCTACACCTGCGGTCTGCATTCCTGTTATTTGAACAACAAGGACTTGGAAGTTTTACAGAAAGGAACGTGTCATCGAAATTTTTCATTTTGTACTTATCAGTAAAGCTACACAAGATAAACCAATAGTAAAGGGAACAGTAATTTAGACTTCATTAGAAGAGAGTGCTTATTTGTTGGCAGGTGTACACTGGTTGTCAACAAATGCTGCATAAAATTAAACGGGTGAAAAAATGCGTTTCTTTTTACCGCGAGGCTGACCAAGGTAATGTTTGTGTCCTTTCTCCAAAAGCAGGATGATAGTTACCTTCACTGTCACGGTAATGAAGCCAAAGCAATGAAAAACCGCCCAGCGCTGCCAAGGAGGAACATGCAGTAGATCTCCGCATTGTTTGATTATTATCGTGTCTCTATTTCACCGTCCGGTCTTATCAAAATAACTGTAAGATAAAAATAATTACTTTCAACTTTTCAGTTTTTTGTGGTAATTAGTTCTTGATTGTTGGTGTACAATATACGCTGCATTAAATTTTAAATATATGACTTTGTTTATTTTTCAAATAGAATTTCTTTGAAGTTGCTGTTCCCGTGGCAACCTATATACTATTATTATTCATTATTATTAATATGATACTTTAAAAAATAAATTATGGTATGTTGCCGTATCTGACTAGTGTAAAATTTATTGCCCATCCCTATTTGCCTTAGGAAAGTGATGATGAGCTGCCTTCTTGAACTCTTACAGTCCCTGAGCTGTAGGGACACCCAGAGTGATGTGAGGGAGGGAGTTCCATGAGTTTCACTCAACGACAGTAAAGGAAGAGCGATAAATTTCCAAGTCAGGATGGTGAATGACTTGGAGGGGACCTCCAGGTTATGGTGTTCCCATGTATCTGCTGCTCTTGTCCTTATAGGTAGTAATCGGCGTTTGGAAAGTGCTGTCTAAGGAACCTTGGTGAGTTCCTGCAGTTCATCATGAAGATGGTACACCCTGCAAACACTGCATATCTATGGCTTGAGAGGAGGGTGGAGGGGGTTTAACATGTTATAGATTTTACTTAATAATCTGAACTATTTAGAAGTAAACCTATTACTTTGCAACTGAACAATTCACGAACATAGAAATGCGACTTAAATGCAAGCTTAATTGCATGAAACAACTTCGCATTATGTAATATTTTAGCGCTTTTAAATAAAAATGCATTTCAGTTTTGGGATTTCTGCTTATTTTGATTGGAATTGATGCTGTACAGTTAAATAATTTAAAAAAGTAAGTGTCAGAATAGTATATATATTTGCAGAGCGACTCATCTACCGAACAATGTCTTAGAGAATTTTGCAAGGGTGAGTGGGGAATAAAGCAAACGCCTAGAATTAGGGAGAAGGATGGAGGGAAGGGCAGAATGGATCAAAAGTTTATTTGTTGACTTAGGCCAGTAAATTCCACTGTTTAGAATGGAGATGAGTGGTAGGTAATGATCGTCTAAATGCAATAATGGAGGCAAAAAAAACTATGGTGTAATTCCAAAGAGTTAAATTACAATTCAAATACTCCGAACGGGGCTTATGAAGGTAATATAAACGAGTGTTGTGGTTTGGTGGCATGCTCTTCGTATCTAAAATTATCTTTGAAAATTATTTAGAAGTTGAAGGTTTTGAAATAGCCTTTCAAAGGAAGGATGCAGCAAGGTGGAGCAAGTCTCTTACAATGGGGCGGCACAGTAGCACAGTGGTTAGCACTGCTGCTTCACAGCTCCAGGGACCTGGGTTCGATTCCCGGCTTGGGTCACTGTCTGTGTGGAGTTTGCACATTCTCCGCGTGTCTGTGCGGGTTTCCTCCGGGTGCTCCGGTTTCCTCCCACAGTCCAAAGATGTGCGGGTTAGGTTGATTGGCCATGCTAAAATTGCCCTTAGTGTCCTGAGATGCGTAGGTTAGAGGGATTAGTGGGTAAATATGTAGGGATATGGGAGTAGGGCCTGGGTGGGATTGTGGTCGGTGCAGACTCGATGGGCCAAATGGCCTCTTTCTGTGCTGTAGTGTTTCTATGAATCGGGACGGGCCGGAATTTTACCGCCACGCCCACCTCGGAAACACGCCCGCCAAATTTCGGGACTGACGAGACTCGCAGAATCGAATTCTCCGTTGACCTCAGGCGTGATTTCACGAGCCTCACCCGAGCGAGGTCGTAGTCACTGAATAAATGGCCATGATCCATCATTATGGCGAAGCTGAAGATGCTGCGTGCTTGGCATCTTTACATCTGTGAGAGATCATAGAATCATGGAATTATAGAAAACAGACACAAGGAGAACGTGCAAACTCCACACAGACAGTGACCCAAGCCGGGAATCGAACCCAGGTCCCTGGAGCTGTGAAGCAGCAGTGCTAACCACTGTGCTACCGTGCCGCCCTACCACTGTGCTACCGAGATGACGGGAATGCAGCCTCATTTGGAGATTAGAGACGAACAAGCCAATTCTAGGGAGACAAAACCTACCACAAGTGTTACATGTGAAGTTATCCCTTGCCGTTGCAGGATGATCTTTGCTGCCTTGGGGCTTCTGAAACCACATACTGTTAGGGTGGCGTATTCCTGCCCACAGCTGCTGTTGCGATATGCGTTGATCGTCAGTTTGACATGATTGATCATAGAATTATTGAATCCCTACAGTGCAGAAAAGGCAATTCAGCCCATCGAGTCTGCACCGGTTTTCTGACACCCAGGCGTCTTCGCCGCCCTAACCCTGCAACCCCACACAATAACGATGGCTCGTCAATCTAACCTAGACATTTTGGAACACCAATGGGCAATTTAGCATGGCAAATCCAGCTAACCTGCACACCTTTGGGGTGTGGGAGGAAACCGGAGCGCCCGAAGGAAATCCACACAGACAAGGTAGAAGGTGCAAACTCAACATAGACAGTCATCCAAGGCGGGAATTGAACCCGGTTCCCTGGAGCCACGAGGCACTTTGCTAACCATTGTGCCACCGTGAAGCCGATGTTTAGGGCTTTCATGTGTCTTTTTAATTGAATTGTTGAATCGAGCTTTGGGCGCTCCTCTGATTACTCAGCACTGGCTTTCTCTCCATAAAACATGGGGATGTGGCCGTGTTTCATCCAATGCAAATACCCAAGGCAGTGAAGGCTTCGTCACTTGATTTGCAGTAGCATGCTTATCCTCGAAGGGACTGCTTCATTGGTTACCTTATCTTTCCAAGGATGCATCGTAAACACTAGATATGGACGTATTTCTGCCTTTGTTCTTGTAAGCTGTCCAGTTGTCGCTACCTTGCAGAAATGTGTTGAGGATTCAGGGCTTGTAGATAAGTATCTTGGTTCTGTGGGTCAGATTGTTGTTTAATCATGCCACTTTGTTAATGGATTTCTGTTGATGGCTGCCTTTTCATTGTTCTGCTTCATCATGATGCAAGTTGTCTGTAATCGTTAAACGAGATAGTATAATTTACTCACTGTTTCCAGTGGTGAGATATTTACACTGATCACAGGGGGAGCTGTAACAATCTATTCCGTTCCTACATTTTACCTGGCACTTTTGGTGACGCAGGGATGAAGCAGACGATCCATTAAACTTTGGAATTATTCTTACGTCTGAACAACGAGTACGACATTACGGTGTACAAAGGTTCTCTGATTAGGATGCACCACAGCTTTGTCGTGGTTTCCAGTTTTGATTATTTAAGGAATTTCCTGTCTGATCGTGTGTGGAGATACATTCCTCTCATGATGGCAGGGAAAGCACAGGACAGTAGGACACTTAAAAAGCTACCAAACAGAAGCAGCCGTGCTTGACCCCATTCTTGATCTGATAACTGTTAGAGTGGAAGCCATCGAACTGAATGGTGCCACGCATGTTATCATGCAATGACCATATTTGACAGTGAAATATTTGTTGGAGGGCAGCCAATTTCCTCTGGTATCAGTAGATACCCGGCCTGTTCACCGTGTACAATGGTTTAGTGTGATCCGCAAAAGCAGGTTATAGTGGCTTATGCTATTCTGTGCACTTCTCTTGAAGCTGACGGTGGGGTGGGTGTGAGGGAAGATCATATCTACCCTGAATCTATCGCTGTGAAGCCACATTGTGCCTCTGTTGGTTAGCTGCTGGAGCCTAATTACAATGAAGGCCTTCCCAGTGATGCGGAGGAGTGAGATGCCCCAGAAGTTTTGCAATCTGCTCGATGCTAAGATGTAGGCCTACCAATTGTGCCTCTCCATTTTGCTGCTTTTTCTAAGATTTCTTTTAACAAGCGAGCCATTTTTCGATTTGGGAATTTAGGAGTAATTTGGATCATGATTTCTGCCAAACATGGGTTATTGGAAATGTGGTATGTGCAAAATATTTATATTTGTTTTGCTGCCTTTTTGTGATACTTTAGTTTATTATTTTGTACAAGAGGAGAGAGAAATTCATTACTTTATCTTTGACTGTTGAATGACGGAAATCATTCAATTAATTTCTAAACATCACTATCACAGTATATTCAATGAAGAAATATTGCTGAGTGGAACTTGACCACATACAGATGAAATACTGTTTCACCAAAACTCTTAATGACAAAGCACGAAGAAAATCTAGCAAATGCAGTTTGAAAAAGGTAGAATTGATTCAGCTTGACGCGAGTAAAATTGGGTAACATTGTGTAGCGAGAGCAATTGCTTTCTTTAGCATAAGATCATTGTTCTGAGCATCAATCAGTAAACCTACTTTTTACCCATTACTCTTGCCACATTGGGGGAACCACGCAGATGCTACAACAATGGATGAATGAACACCGCTCGACAATCACCAGGCAAGACTGCTCTCTTCCTGTGGGGGAGCACTTCAGCGGTCACGGCCATTCAGCCTCTGATCTTCGGGTAAGCGTTCTCCAAGGCGGCCTTCACGACACACGACAGCGCAGAGTCGCTGAGCAGAAACTGATAGCCAAGTTCCGCACACATGAGGACGGCCTAAACCGGGATGCTGGGTTTATGTCACACTATCAGTAACCCCCACAGCTTGCCTCCTGGGCTTGCTGGCTTTCCTGTCTGGAGACAATACACATCTCTTTAACCTGTGTTTAATGCTCCCTCCACTCACATTTCTGTATCTTTCAGAACTGGTTGGCTGTAGGGATTCGCATTCTAATCAGTATTCTGAAACTTGATTTTGTGTCTCTGTGCCCTGTTTGAGAGCAGATTTCCACTCCATCTGATGAAGGAGCAGCGCTCCGAAAGCTAATGGTATTTGCTACCAAATAAACCTGTTGGACTTTAACTTGGTGTTGTTAAAACTGTTACTGTGTTTACCCCAGTCCAACGCCGGCATCTCCACATCATGACATCTTGCAATACAGATAAGCTGGTGAGAATTGTAAAATATAGTGAAAGTTAAAGCAAGAAAAGCTGTGGTATCAGGGAAATTTTAACTTAACCTCCCCTTTGGAAACTGAGTGAACTTGCGTACAACATTCGTTTTGCACGAGCTCAATATTTTTCTCCAATTGAGTCAAATATTGAGTTTCATGACTCTCCTGAAAAGCGCCATGGTGTGTTCTTTTACTTTAAATGCATCAGGTTTCAGTTAAATCCGCATTTCCTTTTTTCCATGGGATGGCAGTGACGCTGGAAATTCATCCATCCATTTTTTACCCCCCCATAATTGCTTCCGAACTCTGTGGCTTGTTAGACAATTTGCGAACGCAGTTAAGTCGTGGATTTGCAGTCAGATGCCGGCCAGGCCTTGTATGGATGGCCTCTTTTCTCTCATGGGTTCTTAGCAACAATCAATTATATTTTTCACTGTCGCTATTAGTTTTATATCCCAGATTTATCAATGGGACTGAGGTTCCACCAGCTGGTCGCCAAAGCAAGAGCCTGGACTTCTGAATTATCAGTTAGCGATATTACCACTCTGCCCCCACCTCCCAATCTTCAACATATCATTGGAACCTCACAAGAATCCATCTTCGAATCGAAAACATTTTATCTTTCTAAAGTGATTCCAAGCTTGAAAAGTGCGCGATCAAAATATAAATGGTTTACTTGTCTATCACTTAGCACTTATTTTGCCTCAGAAAAAGAACTTTGTGTTACAACACTTTGATTCGATACTTCAAAAGGAAAATTTTCAATCTGTCTTGCAAATTTCTGCTCTGCTCAATTAGCAATGGAAACATTACCTCGACATCGGGCTCAGTTATTATATTGTGGTTTAAGTTTGTTCCGTGTAAATGCCACCCACATAAGCTTTTGTGCATCTGATATCTCCAAGCTAAAATTTAGACAGGCTTATTGTTGAGACATCTTGCTTAATAATTTATTGCAATGCGTGGGAACAATTGACCTTCATCTGCGATCAAACGTGCACGTAACCATGGGTTATATGATGATTGAACTTTCAGTGGTCACATCCGGGCGTCAACAATAAAATTGCAGCTTTTACAAATGCTGAATGGTTTGATTCACTGTAAAACCAAAAACCACAAAGATCCTAAGAACTTATAATGTAACTGTATCTACTAGTCTACAGAAGATACATTTAAAGTGGAAGAACTCCTCTGTCACTAGAACAGAGGACGTCGAGGGGCCATTTACTAGTGGTATGTAGATAAATAGGCTATTGCCAATTCACTTATAGCTTCATTTTGAAGATCCCAACTATCTAGCCTTTGGTCCTCCATTCGCCAGTAACCGTTCTGCAAGTACTGATTTAATCCTTCGTACCCTTTGATGTGCTAGTGCCCAAGCAGACCATTCCACCCTCGCTCTCTGACCTTTCACCTTGGCACTACCCCCATCTCCACTCCCTAAATTCCAAAGAACTCAACTTGATGGAATATGGTGGGCACCTAGCCTAGACATCCACTGCCAGGTGTGACTAGGCCACTTGAAACATTATCGGATCCTACTGTCGTCTTCTAACACTGCTCACTATTTCAGAATCATTCTGAATTGCAAAGAGAGCCCCCACCTCCTTTCCCAACGGCCAACCATCTTCTTCAAATCCCCTCCCGTGTTTCCCACTCTCAATTCCAACAACATGTGTGAAGAGTTCACGGACTCCTTTGTTACAGAAATTGAGACAATCGGATCCGCTGCCTCTGTTTATCATTTGCTTCCGTCAGTCCATTTGGTTGAACTTCTTGCAGTGCTGTTCCCGGCTTTCGACGTGAACTCACACCTTTATTTAGTTTCTCTCCTATCTACCCATATGCTCTAGGTTCATCATGGCAATGAGAACCACTTGCTGTTCCTGTGACCCTATTCCCACTAACCTACTGATTATCCAATTCCCCCCAACCCGCTGCCACTCAGCTCCCTTTGTTAGCTGATATTGTAAATGGCTGCCTCTTTTCAGGTGTTGCCTGGCTTTGCTATATGGTATAGAATAGAATAGAATCCCTACAGTGCAGAAGGAGGCCGTTCAGCCCATCGATTTGTGTGTTCTGTTTCGCATTTGTCCTGGATTAAAAACACTGAACCTGACCCCGACCTTCCAGTTGTTGTTGAATATCTAAGAGTCAGTCAAAACAAGCGAATTGTGAGAGTTGTGGATGGATCAAGTCAGTCTACTGGTTAATGAATGTACATATACGGGAGACCCCAATCTCTATGATTCAACATTTCTTCAGTACATTTATATAGTATTTTTGTCGACGTTACAGTGTTAATCGTGGTAACAGAATATACCACACGCCCTTATTTATAGTTTCGATCTTGTTTATTTATGTCTATGCAAAATTGATAGTTCCTCTACCATTCCCTGGTTCCTCTATTAATCTCGTTCCTCATATCAAAAGTGCACGTATTCCGCCCCTGCCAACATCCTGCTTCCTCTTTATTGACGCGTTCCCAACAGCAAATAGCAAATTGTTTAAAAGAAATACAAATGTAAAAATAATGCCGCACCCAGAGACTTAGCAAACAGTCCCCTTACGTCATGGTTGGAAATCTTTTCTTTCCATCATATCTTAATTATGCTGTTTGTCTTAAGTTAATTTTGTCTAAGTTACGTCTGCAAGTTCAGCAAAGCAAAGCCAAATTTTGCAGCATATATGTATTAATGGTGACCTACTGTCCCTTCTCCAACCACCCTTACCTCTCGAAAGTCCTTAATCCATTCCCATCTTTCCCAGAATTCCAAGCTCGAATCCCTCCAATTACGTTTCAGTTTGGATTAAAGTCATAAATGATATCCGATGTGACAAAAGTAATGTGTCCCTCCCCGACCTTCTGAACTTGGTTGCAAATTCTAATACGGTTTACCCGTACAATCCTTCGCCAATGCCTTTCCACTGCCGTCCAACTGGATGGGACTGGTTCCACGTTGTTCCAATCTTACAACCAGTGAATCACTTGCAATGGTCAGAATCGTGTCTTTTCAAGCTTCCCCACCGTTTCCCAAGAATTATTCCTTCGCCCCATCATTATTTTATTCATCCATATTTCCTCCATGGCAACGTTACCTGGAAGCACAGTATTCATTTTCATATAGACGCCACTTCACCGCCATCTCCTCTACAGTTGCTAAATTTTCACGCGGCTATTCAGACATCCAGGACTGGATGAGCATAAATGTCCTCCAATTAAATATTGGAAAAGCTGAAGTCATTGTTTCTTACCCCTGCCCCATCTTTATCGGCATCCTCTCTCTTCCTAGGAACAATCTAGCATTATGGTAGTCTCATAAAAGCCTTGCTGTCACAGTTAGTCCTGAGATGATCACATAATCGGTGAGCTTTTAATCTTTTATGTGCAGCAAAACCATCTAATTCCATCCTCATAACTAAGAGTCATAGCATCAAAGAGATTTACAGCGTGGAAACAGGCCCTTCGGCCCAACTTGCCCATGCCACCCAGTTTTTACCATTAAGCTAGTCCCAATTGCCCGCGTTTGGCCCATATCTTACCCATGTAACTGTCTGAATGCTTTTTAAAAGACAAAGTTGTACTCGCCTCTACTACCATCTCTGGCAGCTCGTTCCAAACACTCACCACATTCTGTGTGAAAACGTCGCTCGAATTCGCCCCTGTCTCAGCTCATCTGCTGTTGCCACCCACACCCATGCCTTACTTTCCATTCGATTCGACTATTTCGACACATTCGTGGCTGGTCTTTGCTGTGGTTCTTTATCAGCTGCATTTAGAGAGGCATTTCATGCAACAACAACAACTGCACCCTTATCTAGTCTTTCTGTCATTACATCAAAGACTCAACCAAGTTAGTCAAATCTAATCTTTATAGATAGGTTCTATTCCTTGTGTATTAATGTAGGTCCCATCATAGAACCATTTAATAGTTGCAGCACAGAGGAGGCCATTCAACCCGTTAAGTCCGTGCTGCATCTCTGCAAGAGCAATTCCACAAATCTAATATTCCGTAATTTCCCTGTAATCCTGTATATTTTCTCTTCAACTGTTTGTTGAAGTGCCATTGCAAAGACAAGGTTGTACCTGCCTCCGTCACACTCCCAACTTGCCCTTTGCACGTTTCCATTCACATTAACTTCGTGTTCTCTGGTTCTTGACCCTTCCGCCAATCGTAATGGCTGTACACTATGGGGATGGAAGAGAGGAGGGGGCATTGCATTATTACTGAGAGAGACCCTGACTACATGAGGGAGGCTGTCTTAGAAGACTCTTCTAATGAGGGCAGATGAGTTTAGAAATAAAAAAGGGCGATTAATTTGCTGGGATTATACTACAGGCCTCCCGACCGTCAGAAGGAGGTTAGAGGAGCAGATATGCAGGTAAATCACAGGGAGGTGTGAGAAGAATAGGGTTATTGTAGTAGGGGATTTCAACTTCACGAGCGACTGGATAAATTGGGTTTGTTTTTCCTGGAGCAGAGGAGGTTGACGGGGGGATATGATAGAGGTCTACAAAACTATGAGAGGCATAGGTAGCGTCGTTCTTTTCCCCATTGCAGAGGTGTCTGAGAACAGAGGGCATAGATTTAAAGTGAGAAGTAAATGCTTTAGAGGGGATTTGAGGAAAAGCATTTCACCCTGACGGTGGTGGAAATATGGAACGCGCTGTCCGAGAGGGTGGGGGAGGCAGGTACCCTTGCAACATTTAAGAAGCATCTGGACGAGCACTTAAATCTCTAAGGCATAGTAGGCTATAGACCAAGTGCTGATAAATGGGATAGTTTGGATTGGAATTAGATGGTCGGTATAGACATGGTGGGTCAAATGGCCTGATTCTGTTCTCTATGACTCTATAAACAAAACCATACTCTGGCAAAATGTATAGATGTCGGCGTTGGACTGGGGTGGGCACAATAAGTATTCTCACAATGGCAGGTTAAAGTCCTGATGTGGAGATGCCGGCGTTGGACTGGCGTAAGCACAGTAAGAAGTCTCACAACACCAGGTTAAAGTCCAACAGGTTTATTTGGTAGCAAATTCCATAAGCTTTCGGAGCACAGCTCCTTCGTCAGATGGAGTGGATATCTGTTCTCAAACAGTGCAAACAGACACAGAAATCAAATTACAGAATACTGATTAGAATGCAAATCTCTACAGCCAGCCAGGTCTTAAATGTACAGACAATGTGGGTGGAGGGAGCATGCTCCCTCCACCCACATTGTCTGTACATTTAAGACCTGGCTGGCTGTAGAGATTTGCATTCTAATCAGTATTCTGTAATTTGATTTCTGTGTCTGTTTGCACTGTTTGAGAACAGATATCCACTCCATCTGACGAAGGAGCTGTGCTCTGAAAGCTTATGGCATTTGCTACCAAATAAACCTGTTGGACTTTAACCTGGTGTTGTGAGACTTCTTACTGAGGTTAAAGTCCAACAGGTTTATTTGAAGTCAACCTATTCCAAATAAGGTGATTCCAAATAAACTGTTGGACTTTAACCTGGTGTCGTGGGACGTCTTACTATACTCTGGCAAAGCAGTTGTCTCAACAAAATACATTGCTACGTGTCTGTTCAGCGAAGTTCCACAGGACGTGCTGGTACATATCGATCAAATAGTCCTTTGGACAGATGAATCCATGTTCCCCGTCACTGCAGACATAGAGCAGACATTGAAATCATTCTAGACGATTTTAAACACTGATTATGTCCATACCTTTAAATTCTATACACACACTGTATAACCTTTAAGTACTTCTCATTTTGTACTCCCCTTTTAAGGTTATAAACAACTTTATCACTCTATCCTTTGTTTTGGAAGTAAAACAACTCTGTGCGCATTCCAGAAGCATAGACAGGAATACATTTTTGCTGCAAATCGACTGTAAAATACTGTCAGATGGAGTTTAATTTAATGATGCAGTTACACCAAGTAAGAAACGTTTGAAACAATGGGTTCACTATATCATTCATGAGCGGATAACAGCACATTTCGCGTATACTGAAGTAGTGGGCAGGGAAGATACCATAAAACATTCTTTAATCTTAGCAAGAAGTTCTAAAAGTGACAAAAACTTTGATGAGAGGAATGGTCCCACGACCTTAGAGGGCCAGTCAGGGGACAAGAAAAAATACACCAACAGATGAACATCAAACTCGAGACACTATTCAGAAACTGATCGTGCGCCGTGCATACCAATCACAGATGGATCACGGGCCGCTCAAGCCAATTAGAAGCGACCCATGTCTCGTCTAAGCCAATCAGAATGCAATGATCGGGGCGGCACGGTGGCACAGTGGTTGGCACTGCTGCCTCAGAGTGCCGGGAACCCGAGTTCGATTCCTGGCTTGGGTCACTGTCTGTGTGGAGCTTGCAAGTTGTCCCCGTCTCTGCGTGGGTTTCCTCCGGGTGCTCTGGTTTCCTCCCACAGTCTGAAAGACGTGCTGGTTAGGGTGCATTGACCCGAACAGGTGCCAGAATGTGGCGACTCGGGGAATTTTACAGTAACTTCATTGCAATGTTAATGCAAGCCTTACCTGTGGCGAATAAATAAACTTTAACTTTATAATGTAATTACTCGCGCTGTGCGTTGTGTCTTGAAAAGAGTTAGTAAGGAACAGTTTTCACTCTTCAAGGAGGGTTCCAAGTTTGAAACAGGAGTTTTCAGTGCCTGCTGTCCACAGGGAAGCAGAAGTACTGGCGAGAGCACAGACCAAGTATCGACCTGCGCCTAAAGCTGAATCGGGAAGCAAGAACTGTAGTGCACCTGTGAAGTCGCTGCCCTATTTTCATAACTATTAGATTACAACTTATTTAAATTTACTGCGTTACTTCACGAACCTGTCTCATGATGATTGTATGGTTAAGTCTCAAGTGAACACAATTCGAATTTACATACGCTAAGTTACCTTAGCCAAGAACAGCATCATACGTGTTATCAATTTCGCCACGGGCGCAGTAACGAGTAGAGGCCCCTACGGCGGTTCTAGGGAGGGCCGGGCTGAAGTGTCACTCGAGTGTGACTCAACATGAAGAATCATGAAATAGCGCCTGCCACTGGAATATCAGAAGAACACGTTTTCTGTGGGATTAATCAGCAGTAGCCAGGAGTATCTCATCAATGTGGCCACATAGTCTGCAGTTATGTACAATAGCGCCATCGCGTGGGGAAGTTTAGAGCTGCTCGAAGCACTGCAATAGGTGCCAAAATCATTTGCACATGCAACCGGTACATGAGACTCAGGTCAGACCGAGATGGAATTTCTTGAGGCTTTGGCTGACAAGGTGGAGACTCGACGAATTTTGGCTTTTAGGTGCCTACTGAGGTATTGCGAGATCTGGAAGCTCCCAAAATTAAAGCAACCAGGCCGGTCACCAGAAACATAGGTCACGACAGCAACGAGGCATTAAAGGGGCAGACCAAATACGATATCCTGTCATCTTTCTGGACAAGAATACAGCTTTCCAGCAGTAAGCATTGAGTTGTCGCTATGTGTGAGACTGCGTGAGATCTCCACCCTAAGATGCGAGCAGTTAAACCTGGTTCAGAATTACACAGCAATCAGCAAGGACATACCAAAGTACCCCTACGCACCGGCCTGGAAGGTTTGCAGCAGGCAATATTTTCTGGGTTTACTGAGACACGCCGTGTTGGAGCATCTGAATGAGCGACTTGGGCAGGATTAGAGTTCAAATATCCAGACTCTTTCTTCTGAAAAAGTATGTTGTTTATTATGATTCATCCGACCGTTCATCCTTTTATCCATTCGTCCATCCAGCTGTCCATCCCTCTATTCGTCCATCCTTCTGTCTTTCCGTCCGTCCATCCGTCTGTCCAGCCGACCATCCGTCCCTCCATCCAATCATCCATCCGCCCATCTATCAATCCGTCCATCCATCCGTCCATCGGTCCATCAGTCCATCAATTTATCCATCTATTCATCTGATTGTCCTTTCATTCATCCATCTGTCCATACATCCATCTATCCATCCGTCCATCCATGTATTTGTTAGGTTTAGGCTGCACTCCAATATGGAGGTGGATTTACAGAGGAAGAAGTTTCAGTTCTGGCAGGTAGGACACTGTTTAAATAAAGTGGGCCTTGCTGTTCTTCGCTAATGGTCTTTTAGCTGCCTTTGCTGACTGTATTACATCCTGTTTTCAAGGTCAAAGTTAATTTCTAGGGAACGGAAGCGTTAAAATTTCAGCTCCCCAATATCAACAACGGACATTACACGAGCAGAAACCTTTTAGGTTGATTATAGTAGAATTTCCATTTTCAGTTCTGTAATGCTTAACCCCTATCCCGAAGCAGTTAAGTCTGACAATTTCATCTGCCTCATCAAAGCATCTTGTCCTTTCACTAAGGAGGATTACATGCTCATTGCCAATTACATGGGTGTCACTGGAGAGGGAGCAAGCGGAGCAATTGGCACCATCATGGCCTGACATGCTCCATGGGAACCGAGAGGTCTGGGCTGCATTGCCAACCCTCTTAATCATGTTACTTTAGCTTTCATTTATGATTTAATGTTTGTTTAATGTAGTATCCCTTTAAGGGACATTCACTTTAATTTGTCCCTCAGTTTATTTGGTTTCGTTTATTTGGTTATTTGATTTGCTGCAAAATAATAAACCACTTACCTCAAAAGTCACATTTAATCTCACCTTGGCAATTTCCCAAAAAGAGATAGCATTAATCTTACTTTCTGTTTGTTTCTCCATATTGCCATACACTATTGGAGTTTCAGATTAATTGCAACGCTTGATGGCAGAGTGGCACAATGGTTAGCACTGCTGCCTCACAACGCCAGGGACCCGGGTTCGTTTCCCGGCCTCGGGTTACTGTGTGGAGTTTGCACATCCTCCCCGTGTTTGCGTGGGTTTCCTCCGGGTGCTCCGGTTTCCTCCCATATTCCAAAGATGTGCGTACTACATGGATTGGCCATACGTCAGGGGGACTAGCTAGGCTAAATGCATGGGGTTGAGCGGATAGGGCCTGGGTGGTATTCTGGCTGGTGCAGATTCGATGGACCGAATGGCCCCCTTCTGCACTTTCGGGCTCTATGACCCAAATGCATTATGTATGGCATGGAGGACGGTGGGGTCAAAAATCACCATATTGCTTCAACCACTGAACGATTTCCATGCTTATTGTCCAATGCGAACCTCTAGCTCCTTTTACACTAGTCTTCCCAGCTCTTTATTTCCCACATCAAACTACTTTTCTGAATAGAGCGAATTGATGATTATTCCTCATTAAGACTGCAAGATTCGCTTGCTAATGCATTCGGTTTGACTTGGTTGAGCGTTATTGTTCGCACGTTTTCCCTGGCTACGGAACTCCCTCTAAATTAACTATTGGGGGATGTTTTATAGTATGTTTCTAAGCATAGCAGACATGGAGCGGTAAGTGACAATTTATGATTATTTCACTCTTTGTAGGTTTTAGTCAAGAAAGTGCGTGCAGATTCATTGATGGAGTTTTACTTGATAGTCATCTATCTAAAGTAAGAATGATCAGTATTGTTGATGTCTGAGTAGAAATCAGACCATTTCCTTCCCTATATCTGGGTCATCACTTGCCGACTGCTTTCCACATTCCACTAGAAATTTATTTAGCCCAGCTATGCCTACTTGCTTATCCAATAACTGCTTCCTGCAACAACATGGGCTCATTACCCTAAAGGATACTTCGCAGCTTAATAAGTTAACGTTGTTTTACTTAACCTGTCAGTGTGTTGTGGTGATAAACTGTTAGTTTTAACTACCCGATTTTAGTTGCCCGTGGTGATGTTTTAACAACAAAAGAAATTTCATTCTTCCGTGTCTGATTTGCCTTGCAGGTGTCTAACTCATTGACATTTGTTTTTGCCTTTGGATACTTGCTCCCCTTTGCGATTACAATGGCACTGTGGCATTGCCGCTGGATTAGTAATCTAGAGACCCAGGGCAATTCTCTGAGGACCCGGGTTCGAATCCCACCACGACAGATGGTGAAATTTGAATTGAATAAAACTCTGGAATTCAAAGTCCAATGATGACCATGAGATCATTGTTTATTGTTGGAAAAACCCATCTGGTACACTAATGTCTTTTGGGGAAGGAAATCTGCCGTCCTTACCTGGTCTCAGTAAAAAGTTTCACAACAAAGTCCAACAGGTTTATTTGGTACCATGAGCTTACAGAGCGCTGCTCCTTCATCAGGTGAGTGGCTTACCTGGTCTGGCCTACATATGACTCCAGCCCACAACAATGTAGTTGACACTTAAATGCCCTCAGTGATGGGCAATAAATGCTGGCCCAGCCGGCGACGCCCATGTCCTATAAACGAACGAATATTAAAAAATGCAGGAAATAGAGGGGAGAGTTCTCAACTATTTTCAAATATAAAGCTCCCTTGGTGATGTGAGTGCAACTTAAGGAGAGCGTTTATACGCTTTTGCTTTTGAAGTTTCTTTCCCTTGTTAAAGAAATCAAAAACGCTTGTATTGTAACACATGTATTTTTCTTCGGCATAAAAATGAGTTATACAACCAGACATGTACAGATAGTTTTGCTTCAGGTGCGCAATATGATCCTTGTTGCAAGTCCTGGGCAATAATTCAATCAAAATTTGGGCATCTAATCCACTCGAAATTTCATCTCCTTGGGGCCACGGCAATGGCTCAGGAGGAGCGATCCCCTCAGAGGCCGATCCCTGATCTGCCTACACGGTGTTCGCCGGCTTCTAGGTCAATCCTGTGGTCTAAGCTAAAAAGTTCTATAGTTCACTATCCCTGCAGCCGCCGCTCGAGTCCCATCGGTTGTCTGGGAAATCCGACAGCGGCTGATGGTGCTCCAACCCCTCAGGGCACCTTCCATGTTGTTATTGTTAACCGAGATAGGAAGATGTCAAACCTAAACAACTCCTGATTGACGCTCACTCGAAGCTTAGGCAGATGAAAAGAGGAGGTGATTGGAGAAGGCAACGAAACGAGAATAGATCTTGGACTTAATGTATAAAGAGAGGGAAGAAAGAATATCGAAAGAACTATCTGATCGAAGTAAAAGTTAATTTATTATTTGGTTTACATTAACACTGCAATGAAGTTGCTGTGAAAGTCCCCTAGGCACCACACCCCGACGGCTGTTCAGGTATACTGAGGGAGAATTTAGCATGGCTAATGCACCCAACCAGCACGTCTTTCGGACTGTGGGAGGAAGCCAGTGCACCCGGGGGAAACCCACACAGACATGGGGAGAACGTGCAGAGTCCGCACAGAGAGTAACCCAAGCCGGGAATCGAACCTGGATCCCTGCCGCTGGCAGGCAGCAGTGCTAACTGTGCCACCGCGCCGCCCCATGCGAAGCAAAGACAACGAAGGAATCTCCACCAAAACCTGCTCGCCCAGAGATCGCAGGCTGAGGTGATCTACCTGGCCTTGAAGCAGTTTGAATCAATTTTGAGAAAATGCTTCACCAGCAGAGAAACGTCTAGCAGGGAATGAACTTGCATTCAATAAATATTAAATTTTCCTTCAAACAAACCATAGCAGGGTTGTCTCTACACACTTTGCCAGATCCACGTCGCAGTCATGAGGCTGTTTCAGTGAAAGAAGGAAACTCCATTCACGGGGATGGGGATGGTAGGGGGTGGAGGAGGTGGAGGTCTCTACCTACCCGCCAATCCCCAAGCTCAGCTCCATACAGAGAGCAGAAGGATTCGATTGTGTACCTAAAGCTCCAGCCCGGCACATCAAAATGACAATTTATGAGTCATTCAGTTTTGTTGTCAAGATATACCTGTGAGGTAAGTACAGAGCCTTCAAACTGTTCAACCTCACAATATGTTTGTGTGGTAAGCCAGGCGGGTGGAGATTGTTTTTGGAGGATTTCTGTAGTAGTGGGGTGGGTGGAATGTCGAGGCAACAGGGACAGCAACGTATAGCTGTCTGCAATAATTTATTAATGTTTACTTAGTAGTGTCACAAGCAGACTTACATTAATACTGCAATGAAGTTATTGTGAAAATTCCCCAGTCGCTACACTCGGGTATACTGAGGGAGAATTTAGCACATCCAATGCACCGAACCAGCACATCTTTTGAACTGTGGGAGGAAACCGGGGCACCCGGGGGAAACGCACGCAGACACGAAGAGAACCTGCAAACTCCGCACACCCGAGGCTGGTATCGAACCTGCGTCTCTGGCGCTGTGAGACAGCCGTGCAGCCACTAGACCACCATGCCTCCCACACCGAGTGGTTGTCTATCGAACTTGGCTGTGCGTTTGCGTATGAATAAACATGAAAATTATTGGCCTCCCGGCTCCTTTTGCAACATTTTAATTCTTCACAGCAATAGATGAGAGAATAACATTATCAGCCTTATCAGCCAACCATACAAATCCGCGAATATTATTTAGAGAAAAGACTTCGTTTAAAGGAAAATAGCTAAGCCAACATCACGAACCCTAAACGAATCACGGACATACTCAACCACCTTCTTACCCGCGAGAGCAACGTATCTGGAGAAAATCTATTCCTCAATATCTCCAGGAAAACTTACGATAGTTAAAGGATTCCTTCATTGGAAAATGATTACGATGACAGGTGTCAAATAGTGAAGACCGTACAAAAAAAGGCAAGCTATCATAATTCGTAGCAGGTTACAATGATCAAAATCAAAATAAAAAGTAAAAGAATAAAAATAAATCGCGTGTTCATGAACTTTTGAGGATAAAAATAACCGCAATATATTGCAAAAATGCGGCTCTCTTTAATTTACAGGAACGGTCTACTGCACCCTACATTTTGTACCAAAGATCATGTTCATTGAAATCTCAACCCTGAACTCACTATTGATGTACTAATTTTCAGCCCTTTCTCTGTCGATCCCATGCCTGAGACATCATTGGCCTACTGGAGGCCGAACCATTCCGTACACTACCGGTTCTTCCATCTGGTTTCGAGATCTCACTGGCGCCCGATTCTTGTTCTTTTTATCAAGACCTGGCCCCACTGCCGCGTACACAACATTGTCTTCGCCTCGGTGAGGCGGGGATCCCGCGACATGATTGTTCGTGCGGTTCCCCGGTCTCTGTGTTTTGGGTTTGGCGATGCGCAGGTCAGCATAAACAACATTGTTTGACGTGTCTCCCTCAAATGAAACAAAATTTAAAAAGAAAGAAACGGAGATGTTAACGCTGCAGTTGCTCAGCATAATAGTGCCATTCCTGACCTAATGTAAAACCGCAGGAAGATGTGTTGAGAAGTTGTGCTCAGAGGTTAGAAGTGCAAGCAGATAGAGTGGCAAAAAATGAAACATTTGTATCAAAGAAAAAGAACAAAGAAAATTACAGCGCAGGAACAGGCCCTTCGACCCTCCAAGCCTGCACCGACCATGCTGCTTGACTTAATTAAAACCCCCTACCCTTCTGGGGACCATATCCCTCTATTCCCATCCTATTCATGTACATGTCAAGACGCCCCTTAAAAGTGACTACCGTATCCGCTTCCACTACCTCCCCCGGCAACGAGTTCCAGGCACCCACTACTCTCTGTGTAAACAATCTGCCTCGTACATCTCCTTTAAACCTGGCCCCTCGCACCTTAAACCTATGCGCCCTAGTAATTGACTCTTCCACCCTGGGAAAAAACTTCTGATTATCCACTCTGTCCATGCCTCTCATAATCTTGTAGACTTCTATCAGGTCTCCCCTCAACCTCCACCACTCCAGTGAGAACAAACCAAGTTTCTCCAACCTCTCTTCATAGCTAATGCCCTCCATAACAGGTAACATCCTGATAAATCTTTTCTGCACCCTCTCCAAAGCCTCCACATCCTTCTGGTAGAGTGGCGACCAGAATTGAACACTATATTCCAAGTGCGGCCTAACTAAGTTTCTATAAAGCTGCAACATGACTTACCAATTTTTAAATTCAATACCCCAGCTGATGAAGGCAAGCATGCCGTATGCCTTCTTGACTACCTTCTCCACCTGCATTGCCACTTTCAGTGACCTGTGTACCAGTACACCCAGATCCCTTTGCCTATCAATACTCTTAAGGGTTCTGCCATTTACTGTATCGAAAGGCCAAACAACAGGGTTACCAAGGCAACAGACTTTCAGGCGTTTGAATCTTTTTGAACCCAGCCAATCAATTTGAATTAGGCAATTAGATGCCAGCAACCTATTAAATTTAAATCTGATGATTTTGGCAACTTAGGACCAATTCCATTGTGAGGGATATTGATATGTCATCACAGGTATAAAAGAAGAGAGCAGCGGGACAAAAGGCAGAGATCAACTGCCGCCTGCTACAGCTCATAGCTCTTAGCTCAACGCCTCATCTCGATAGTAAAAGTACCAAAGAAGAAAGAAGAATAGACAGAGAAGGCCCAGAATTTTCCAAAAGACACAAAAGCTGGTTGTAATTTAGAGAGTGACTAAAATTCTATTTTTTGTTAATGATTGGGAATTGTATTTGATGGAACAATATTCCATTAGCGTCGTGTTTTATTCGGTTTGTTAATTATTTAGCTAATTTGTTCACTGTTATTTGGATAATAAATTGTTACCTGTTGACTTTAGAGAGAGTGTCAGGGAGTTATTTTGACTTAACCACTAAAGGTTGCTGAAGAGCAGGTCACACCACTTCACACCGACTTCGAGTGGTTAGGTGTTAAATTCTCAGATGGGGGCTAAACTTCTGCTTTATAACAGATGTCTTTTGCATCCACTGTTCTCCTGTGTATGGCAGAACAGGAATTCAGAAATAGCTTGAAATCTCAGTAATGAATATTGAAGGGAAGTTCCTTCAAGTTTGCAACTTGCAGTTAAAACGGTTAGTTTTATTGCTATTCTAACGAGGCAGACAGTGGTATTATCCTCGGACTATTAATCCAAAAATACAGCTAATGTTCTGTAGACTATGGTACAAACTTTGTCATCGCAGATGGTGGAATTTGAATTCAATAAAAATAATTATGGAATTAAGAATCTACAGATGACCATGAAAGCATTGTCAATTGTCCGAAAAAGCTATCTGGTTCACTCATGTCTTTTATGGAAGGAAATCTGCCATCCTTACCCGGTCTGGTCTACATGTGACTGCAGAGCCACAGTAGTGTGGTTCACTCTCAGCTGCCCTCAGCAAGCCACCCAGTTGTTCAAGAAGGCAGCTCACCACCACCTTCTCAAGGGGAGCAAGGGATGGGCAATAAATGTTGGCTGGCAAGCGATGCTCATGTCTCACGAGTGAATTAAAAAAATGGCAGTGAGAGAGATCGAGAATATTTTGGATTTTTTAGTCCATCAGTTAGTTGGCCGTGAACGGATTTCTATTGGTTACAAGTATTGTTAAAAGTGCATAGAAACTTTTGACAGTTCTTTATTGATCCCAACCTCTCTTAAATGAGGCCATATATAACCTCTCAGAATTTTTTCGAGTAATCTGTTAGCCAGCGAACTTAGGGTTAGTTTTCTTGAAATAGGGTTTGCTCTTTCGAAACAGAAGGACATGCTACCAGTGCTCCTGTCCTGCAGCATCGCTTCTGCAGCGATTGAAGGTTGGAAAATGAATGTTAGAGCTGATATTTGTTCCTGGCACCCGTTAGAACCCAGGTATACATCTCACCTGGGTCTGGAGACTTATCCACTTACAAGGACTGTAAACAGCTTACTATTTTCTCCCTTACTACGTTTATCTTATCAAATATTTTAGCTCTGTCTCCCTAATTACTTTTTCTGCTCTGTTCCTCTGAGGAAAACAAATGGAAAGTATCCATTTAGAGGCTTGTCCGTGTCACGTCCTTCCAGATGCATTTTAACTTTTTGATCTCTAATTGGCCTTGCTCTTTACTTCGTTGTCCATTTGTTCTTTATGAATAGATAAAACATATTGGGATTTTCCCAGATTCTACTTGCCAATGTTTTGCCGGATCGTTGTTTACCTAAGGTTCATAGAAATCATAGAATCCCGACAGTGCAGAAGGAGGCCACTCGGCCCATCGAGTCTGTATCGACAACAATCCCACCCAGGTCCTATCCCCATCACCCCACACAGTTATCCCACTAATCTCTCTAACCTTGGCATCCCGTGACACTAAGAGTCAATTTAGCATGGCCAATCAACCTGGCCTGCACATCTTTGGAGTGTGGGAGGAAACCAGAGCACACAGAGGAAACTCACGCAGACACAGGGGGAATGTGCAGATTGCACACCTTCAGTGACCCAAGCCAGGAATTGAACCCAGGCCCCTGAAGCTGTGAGGCAGCAGTGCTAACCACTGTGCCACCGTGCCACCCCAAGAGTGTGCAAACGCAGTCCCCTACTACCAGAAATTTTGCAGTCGGGTATCCCGCATTTGGGGACATCACAGGCGTCAGCACACCCGAAGTGCAATGGGCTAACTCGTCCTGGGCGAACCACCTGCTTGATCATAGTTTCACCCCGTCAGGTAAGTATTCTTAAGCATAATCATAGAACTACGGAGTCAATACCGTAAGGAGACAGCCATTAGGCCCATCGAGTCCATGCCTACTCTCTGTAGTGGCATCCAACCATAGGGTTTCTATGATTTCTATGATTTCTATGAGTCCATGCCTACTCTCTGTAGTGGCATCCAACCATTCCCATTCGCCCACTTAAGCCTTGTAGGTTTATTCCCTTCATATTCCTATCCCATTTCCTTTTGAAATCCTTTATCAGCTTTGCTTTCACTTCCCTCCATCTCCCTTAGAGGCTGTGAGTTCCAGGTCATCGTCACTCGCTGCATTAGGAAGTTCTGCCTCATATCCCCTCCCCCTTTCCTGCTCAAGAACTTACATATTCCCTGCAACTTCAGTTGACAGGAACAGCCTTTATTTTCCTCCTTATCTAAATCTGGCAACTCGTGTGCACCTCCATCAAATAGCCCTCTTCAATCACCATGGCTCCAAGGAGAACAACCCCAAATTCTCCAATCTAACCTTGTAACTAAAACCTTTCAACCCTGGAACCATTCCGGTAAATCTCCTTTCTGCATTTCCAAATATCATTTCCGTTCTTGTGAACTATGGTGACCAAAATTGGACACAATTATTATTTATTAGTGTCACAAGTAGGCTTACAATAACACTGAAATGAAGTTACTGTGAGAATCCTCTAGTCGCCACACTCCTGCGCCTGTTCGGGTACACTGAGGGAGAATTATGCATGACCAATGCACCTAACCAGCACGTCTTTCGGACTGTGGAAAGAAACCCATGCAGACATGGGGAGAATATGCAAACTCTGCACAGATAGTGACCCAAGCCGGAAATCGAACCTGGTGCTGTGAGGCAGCAGTGGTAGCCACTGTGCCACCATACTCTAGCATAATCAGAGTGCTATAAAGCTTGACTTCCCTGCTCTCGTATTCAACGCAGCGATACAAGAAGGCCAAAGTCCGATTGCCTTGTCAGTTTCCTCTCAACTTTAACTGCTTATACACATAAACCTGCAATTCTCATTATTTATACTTAATCTCACCCTTGCACTTTCCATGCTCCTGTTTGATTTGTGCAGTACTGGTTTATTGACATCTGAAATTAGCCTTCTTTTTTGCTTCGTCCTACTCTGTATGCTGTGTGTTACACCACTTCAATTTAACTCCCTGTATTCAACGTATCTATTGACAATACTCAATATTGTGTATGCCGTAACAACTGCCCTTTCAACATTTTACACTCCAGTCAAACACCTTTAATATATGTTCTTGTGAAATAGGAGCAGGAATAGGCCATTCGTCCCCTCGAGCCTGATGCGACATTCAATTAGGTCATGGCTGATCTACCTCAGTGCTATTTTCCCGCACGATCCCCACAGCCCTTCGTTTTCTCCAATATACAGACTCTAACCACCTCTGCTGTGCACATACTGAATGACTGAGCCTCCACATTCTTCTGGGGTAGAGAATTGCAAAGTGCAACGCAGTCTGAGGAAAGAAATTCCACCTCATTTTAGTTCGACATGCCCTGCTCCTTACCGCGTACCCTCTGAAACTGAACGATTTAGCTGTAGGCCTCTGCTCAAATTTCTAACCGTAGAGCACCAACTCACTCTTCCACTGGATTGAATTCTATCTGCCTGTGTCCACCCAGTCCACCAGTCTGTTTATGTCCCCTTGAAATCTGAGAACAATCTCTTTCCTGCTCATGTCACCTCTTGTTCTGCAATTTTACCATCGTCATCAATTTGTTTAAAATAATGGTATCAAATAGCAATCAGAAGGATATGTGAGTACCGATTGAATACATTTGCTAATTTTGCTAAATATAATACTCACAAGTGTGATGATGCTGTGCCTTTAAGAAATGTATTTTAATCATGTTCCTAGTAGCATTTTACTGGCACCGTGTTGTCTGCAACCAGTGTCCTTTATTTCTGCTGAGGCAGAATAATAGACATCATGCTAATTTTAATCTGGACCAATGCAGAGTTCTGTGGTTTAGTGGGTCATTTGGGGACTGCTGAGCTTGATTTGAGATTGATCGACAATATATATAATGTGATTAGGGAAAGATATGTTTCAGAAAAAAGTGCAGTTTCAGTTTCGTTTTAGTTGCTGCTCGAAAGAAGGCAATGTCTCTGTCTCTGTCTCTCCCCAGATGCTTGCTGAAAGTTCCAGGACTGGGAAGCCTCAGAGATTTAATCCCACATTTGAAGGACAAATTCACAGTCGGTGTAAAAAGCTTAAAGTCCACTGTTTTTGTGCCAAGTCTAGAGAAATGTGTATGTCTGTGGGGTGATGTTTGACTTGGATCAATATAGATAGCTAGTTGTAAACGTTCATATTGTGCTGTGTTTAACTATTATAATTGGTAAAATTTATGCCAAATATTTTTGTTATATTTTAACTGTGTACTTAAATAAACTTTATTTGACAAAAGCTTCCTAGTGCGTCACTTGAATCATGCCTGGGTTGAAACATCTTATGCTCACCCCACGCCAAAATCAAACGTAAAATTTATTTTCGGGGCTAACTTCATAAAATACTTCGCAGATTCTTGCCTGGGTCTTAACGCAAGAAAGAGACGTCATTCTGGGCATTATGGAGCGGATCCTGCATTTTTCAGAATCAATGTTGTCTTAAAGTTAAGTAGACTTATAAGTCAGATGACTGTGTGATGGAGCTGATAATCTACGGTTTTGATGCAATACTTTCGTCTATGGGCGGCACAGTGGCACAATGGTTAGCACTGCTACCTCACAGTGCCAGGGACCAAGGTTCGATTCCTGGCGTGGGTCACTGCCTGTGTGGAGTTTGCAAATTCTCCCCGTGTCTGCACGGGTTTCCTGTGGGTGCTCTGGTTTCCTCCCACAGTCCAAAGATATGCGGGTTAGGTGGATTTGCCAGGCTAAATTGCCCCTTAGTGTCAGGGGGAGTAGCTAGGGTAAATGCATGGGGTTATGGGGATACGGCGTGGGTGGGATTGTGGTCGGTGCAGACTCGATGGGACGAATAGCCTCCTTCTGTACTGACGGATTCTATGATTCTATGCTGAGATTTCATCCCTGACCTCAATCGAAAGCAAAAGTCTATTAAAAATCTAAATGCTTCTATAATTCTAATGTGGTACATCTTTCTTACCTGTGCTTTATTTCGAGTTCTTGGTGTTCGCTCTGCAAAACGTTTGAAATAAACATATTACATTTATGCGGCGAAGAAGGCAAGTAGAATGAATAGATCAGTTTTTTTCCGGTGAATCAAATAATCGCTCAATAAGGATACGAAGCCAAAATAAAGTTCTACAGTCGGACTTGAATCCTTAACCTTTCACTGCGCAAGCGCGTGTACCATAACGTGAGCTATCGGCTAACTTGAACTGGAGTCCTGAAAATTTTACTGGTCAAGTAATACACAGGCAGAGTTTATTAGCCTGGGAATATGAGTCCACATGTCAATGTGAAATTTAAATTCAGTTAATAAATGGCTATTAAATTGAAAGCTTGTCTCAATAATGATAACCGTGAAACCATCGATTGTGGTAAAAAAAACTCATCTGGTTTGATCATGTCTCTTAGCAATCGTTCTTAGTTCATGTTGTCTTGATGACACCAGACCCACAGCAATGTGTTTGACTCTGAACTGCCACCTGAAATGGCTCGCTGCACTATTCAGATGTACCAAACCGCTGCCAGAAAGTTAATGGACTGCAGTGGTTCACCACCGCCTTCGCAAGGACAATTAGGATGGCCACATGCTGGCCTTACCAGCGACAGCCACATCCCGTGAAAGTATATAAATATATAAAGGAAATAAAACATAATTGCAAGTGCATCTTGATGTTAAACATAAAGTAATCAGTTACAATCTACTTCTTAGCTCGAAAGGCATTGTGGCGCTTTACTGTGCATGCCATGCTACAAACTGGAAACAAATAAACTAGTAGCAGGAATAGGCCATTCGGCCCTTCGAGCCTATTCCACAATTCAATATGATCATGGCTGACCTTCTATCTCAATATTCCTGTTTCTTCCCTACACCTCTTCATCTTCAGCTTCATGCATGTGAACCGTAGCACCGATAGTGCTCTCATAAGCCTATGCCCAAGCATAGAGCATAGTTGTAAACTCATTAATTGTTGCTGATTTTGGAGGTTGTCCTCAAGGTTAGCACTGCCGTCAGCTGCTGTAATATTCAGCAATGAGCAACTGCCCTCTCTCGACAATTTCTCAATGCCAACCGCATTAGAAGGTTGTGAGCTCACGCCCCACTCCACAACTTTCAACACAAAATCTGACACTGCAGAAGGAGCGCTCCAGTGTCGGAGGTGCCGTATTTGGGGATGTGAGGTGAATTGAAGTCTAGGATGACCCTCTTGCTCCAGGATCTTTTAATATGAATGTAAACGATCATTGCCGACGGGCAGAGGAGTTACCACCACCGCTCCCCCACCATCAAACTCACCTCCCACTCCCATTCAGTCCCGCAGCCAATATTGATTACTGAAGCAAAAGCCCATGGCCAAAGTATCTGATCATGATCACATTCTTGTAGTTAACAGCCTGCCTTGTCGACTTCCCCACAGTACATTGTGCAAGATATAGTTCTTGGGGCTAAAGGGACCAAGGGATATGGGGGGGAGGGCGGGGTGAGGATATTAATTTTGATGATCAGCCGTGATCAAAATGAATGGCGGAGCGGGTTCTGAGGGCCGAATGGCCTACTTCAGCTTCTATTTCATTATTATGAAACTATTTCATTAGTTGTAAGGTGCTCATCAGTTCCAGAAATGCTTTGCACGTGAAGATGTCGCTGGCATGGTCACAGGCCATTCGGCCCAAAACGATGCAAGCTCTCTTTTTCTTTGTGAAATTGTGCAATCGATGTGTAGTAGCACCCTCGCATCTCCAGCCAAGGCTGCTTTCAATCCCTAAATATGCCCAATCACTATTCGCCACGATAAGACATATATGAATTACCTTGACACTTGTTGCGGCTCAAGAAGATAAGGATGGCGATTAGGAGAAGCACCAATGTAGTGACCACCAACGCTGAAGACAAAGCGATCAACTTTTGCTTTGAAGCTTCTTCCTTGCTCTCGGCCTGACCTGGGGAATATGAAAGGATTACTAACAATAACATCCTAGTTAGCTTTTCAATGTACTGAGCAACATGTTTGGCTCACTGTAAAGTCAGTTTTTAAAAAGTAAATCATATGTTTTAACTGTTTAGTTCCCTTTTCAATGACAATGTATTTGTTTGATTTGATTTGATTTATCATTGTCACATGTTTTGGGGCACAGTGAAAACTGTTGATTCTTGCACGCTATGGACAAAACATACGTTCATAGGGTGCATAGGGGAGAAGGAAAGGAGAGAGTGCAGAATGTAGTATTACAGTCATAGCTAGGGTGTAGAGAAAGATCAGGTGCCCCTTTGCGTTCTGCCGAGTTATATAAGAACAAAGAACAAAGAACAAAACAGCACAGGATCAGGCCCTTCGGCCCTCCAAGCCCGTGCCGCTCCCTGGTCCAAACTAGACCATTATTTTGTATCCCTCCATTCCCACTCCGTTCATATGGCTGTCTAGATAAGTCTTAAACGTTCCCAGTGTGTCCGCCTCCACCACCATGCCTGGCAGCGCATTCCAGGCCCCCACCACCCTCTGTGTAAAATATGTCCTTCTGATATCTGTGTTAAGCCTCCCCCCCTTCACCTTGAACCTATGACCCCTCGTGAACGTCACCACCGACCTGGGGGAAAGCTTCCCACCGTTCACCTTATCTATGCCTTTCATAATTTTATACACCTCTATTATGTCTCCCCTCATCCTCCGTCTTTCCAGGGAGAACAACCCTAACAAGCCCAAGATTATATGAATAAATCTACCTGTGAGTGTGTGTGAGATGTAGGATCTACAATGTTGTACCAACACGAAGCTAGCCCGAATCCAATTAACTTTGGATAACTGAGTATGCCCCTTGGCGAAGAAGCTGTGATATAGAATACAAATTCATGCACATGCAATGACTGTCCGATATAACTATGGATGAAGAGGTACCTGTGCATGCATGTTTGCGTTTCAACACCAAGTCAAGGTTGTACTATTTGTCGTAATCGGTTTGAAATGGAACAGGGAATTCACATAAACTTTGACCAGTCTGAACAAGAACAATGCTAACAAAAAACATTTCTCTCATTTTGATTCGTGCCAATGCAGGAAACATAGAAAATAGGACCAGGAGTAGGCCATTCAGTTCGGTGAGCCTGCCCTGCTATGAAGTAAGATAATGGCTGACTTTCTATCTCAACGCCTTACTCCAGTGCTCTCCCCATACCCCTGACATCCTTAGAGTCTTGAAATCTATTTCCTTTCTAACGTTTCTCGGTCTCCACTGACCTTCTGTTGTAAAGAGCTCCACAGGTTCATCACCCTCTGAGCGAAGACACTTCTATTCACCTCAGTCCTAAATGACCTATCTCAAATCCTGAGACTGAGATCCCTGCAGCCATAAGAATTATCAAACCTGCAGCCAATCTGTCCAGCCCTGTCAAAATGTTGTACATTTCAATGAGAGCCCCTCTCATTCTTTTCAATTTCAGTGAATACGGGCGCAATTGACCAAATCTTTCCTCATGCGCCAATCCTGTCATCTGAAGAATCAGTCTGATGACCTTTCACTGCACTCCCTCTAAGGCAATTGTATCATTTCTTAAATAAGTACTCATAAACTGCACACAATACTGCAAGTGTGGACTCATTGAGGTCTTGTAAAGCAGCAATACGACATCCTTGCTCCTGTACTCAAAACCTTTTGCAATGAAGGCCAACATGCCATTTGCCTTCATAACCCGTTGCTGTACCTGCAAGCTAGCTTTCAATGGGTGGTGAACTAGGTCGCCCAGGTCTCTGTCATCAACGTTTGCCAATCAGTCACCATTTGAATAATATTCTGCCATTCTGTTTCTTCTTTCGAAGTGAACAACTTCATATTTACGCACGTAATACTGCATTTGCCATGTATTTTCCAATTCACACAACTTGATTAAGTTACCACTAAGCCTCCTAACATCCTCGTCACTACTCAACTTCCCACTACACCTCTCTTTATCAACAAATTATGGAAAGATTACTTTAAGTTTCCGCATTCATACCATTGGTTCCTTCATCCAAATCATTGGTGTACCTAGAGAATAGTTAGGGCCTATGAATTGATCTCGGTGAGTCTTCACTAGTTACTGCCCGCTACATCGAAAAAGACCCATTTATTCCTATTTTCTGTTTCCTTTCTGCGAACGAATTCTCAACAATCCCGTTTCCCCCAATCCCATATGTTTCAATTTTGTACACTAATCCCCTTTGTGGGACTTTACCAGAAGCTTTCTGAAATTTCCTTTTCATAAATCCATATAGAACATAGAACATAGAACATAGAACATTACAGCGCAGAACAGGCCCTTCGGCCCACGATGTTGCACCGACCAGTTAAAAAAAAAAACTGTGACCCTCCAACCTAAACCAATTTCTTTTCGTCCATGAACCTATCTACGGATCTCTTAAACGCCCCCAAACTAGGCGCATTTACTACTGATGCTGGCAGGGCATTCCAATCCCTCACCACCCTCTGGGTAAAGAACCTACCCCTGACATCGGTTCTATAACTACCCCCCCTCAATTTAAAGCCATGCCCCCTCGTGCTGGATTTCTCCATCAGAGGAAAATATTGACATTGTCTAATCCCTTTTATATTCTCCAGCCGTTCTGTTATTGCGTCCTTCATAATAGACTCCAGCATCTTCCCAGTTTCGTACCTGAAACTAACTTGTGTATTTTCTCCCTCGCTCATTTTGTAAATAACAAGGTTACATGTGGGACCCTTCAATCTGCCAGGATTGTCCAGAATCTGCAGAATTTTGGTGATGACAACCAACACATGCATCATTCCCATAGCCAGCACCTTTGTTACCCTAGCATGTAGATTATCAGGTCCTAGGGATTTTTTGGTTTTCTTCCCATTAATTGCTCTGACACTAAATGTTCTAGTATTGCTAATTCCCTCAATGTCTTCCTTCTCACTACAATCTAGATTCCTTAGCATTTCTGGAAGTTTATTTGTGTCTTCCCCCAAGGAGACAAGAAAAATGTACTTGTTTGATTGCTCTACTGTTTCCTTCTTCTCTGTTATAAGTTCTACTCTTTCTGACTGTAAGGGACCTACATTTGTCTTCATTATTCTCTTTCTTTTTATATGCTTGCAGAAGCTTTGAGTGTCCACTTTTATGTTGTCTGCAGGTTTACTTTCATACTCCATTCCCCCTTAGTCAAACTCTTAGACGTCTTTGCGGAATATTGAATTTTTCCTAATCCTCCAGCTTGCTACTTTTTCTAGCAAAGTAATAGGACTCCTGTTTGGATCTAATATTATCCTTGGCAGTGGCATATTTTGGCCACTTTTCTTGTTTTGTTTTTGCACCAGAAAGAGATATATAACGGCTGCAATGCATACCTTATTTCCTTAAGTATTAGCCATTGCCTAGCCACGATCATGTCTTTTAATGAAGTTCCACAATCTACCGAGCCAACTCATAGGAACGATAGAAACCATAGAATCCCTACAGTGCAGAAGGAAGCCATTCGGCCCATCGAATTTGCACCAGCCACAATTGCACATAGCCCCTATCTGCACAGCTTCACTCATTTAGCCTGCTAGTCCCCCTGAAACTGAGAGTCAATTTAGCTTGGCCAATCAACCTAACTCGCACATCTTTCCACCTTAATGAAGAATTCTGTCATGGTACCGATACTGTTCGCTAAATGACCACTCACAAGAAAATGATTAATTAACCGATTGTCACTGTATAATTACAAATCTATGATGACATGTTTCCTTGGTGCTTCCTAGTTGAACATACTGGTCAACAAAACTCGTACACACTCCAGGAATTCATATGCCACAGTATTGTAGCTGATTTGCTTTGCCCAATCAAAGTGTAGATTATTAACATTCGTCCATGTGGTGTAGGCTTCCATCTCATTGCCCTTCTCACATTGCCCTTCAACAGTGTGGTCTGCGGAACCATCTAGAATCATAGAATCCTGGAGAAGGAGGTCATTCGGCCCAGCGAGTCTGCACTGACCATAATCCCACACAGGCCCTCTCCACATAAATCTACTCTAGCTAGTCTCCCTGACGCGAAAGGGAAATTTACCGTGGCCAATCCATCTAACCTGCAAGGGAGGACTATGGCTGGAAACCGGAGCACCCGGAGGAAACCCGTGCAGACACGGGCCGAATGTGCAAACTCCACACAGACAATGACCCAAGCTGGGAATCGAACCCGGGTCCCTGGCGCTGTGAGGCAGCAGCGCTAACCACTGTGCCACCGTCTCGTGTCTTTAGACTTGTCTTTTTAACATTTCTACACATTTTCTGTACCTTCATCTCATGGACTTAGGGAATGGGGTCCAGAAACCTATCAGCCATGATCAAATGGCGGTGCAGACTCGATGGGTCGAATGGCCTAATTCTGCTCCTATACCTTATGGTAATATGGCGCTCTATCTCAGATGCTGCAGGGCCGCAATGGTCAACATCGATAGGGAGGCAGTAAACCATGGAGGAATTTGAATACAGGAATGAAGATTTCAAAATGCTCATGAAGGGCCGTCAATCAAATTTAGCAAGGATAGGAATGAATGGTGAATGGGGTTGTGAGCAAGTTAAGTTAGGAAACGAAATCTATAGGTAACGATGCATGGACGAGGATTTCCGCAGCACGGAGGCTAAGGTAGAGTTAGGGCGTGGGATATAAGGCAGATAGATATGTGCAATCTTCGTGATGGTACGAAAGGATGGTCAGAAACCAAATATGAGGTCCAACACGGCACCCAAGTTGGGAAATGTCTGACTCAGTTTGAGAGAATTACCCCCAATTGAGACAGTGGATATGAAGATGAGATTGTGGCGGGGAGAGAAAACGATGGCATCAACCTTCCCAATGGTCCGTTGCCGAAAATGTCTGGTCATCCAATTTCAGTGATAAGAAACAACTCGCTTGAATAGTAGAAGAAGCGATGACATGTTGCTCCCACCCCGCACACCACCTGGATGGAAAGACGACTGGCTCCACGCCGACCATCCCAACAGCCATAATGCACTGCTGGGCTCTTTACCCAGGGCTGAGTGGGCCACCCGTTCATCATTGTACCCAATACATCCAATTACATTGGCCCTGAGCTCTATCAGTCTCGACAAAGCCAGGAAGGCGTGAATCGCAGCTACCTGGACTGCAGATACGCACACAAACCCCAGTGCCTTCGGAGAAAGTAATTCCAGGGTCTTGGTTCAAAAGGGTTTGGTAGTGTTCGGGGCAGGGGTCACTGTGCGGTAGGGGGGTGGGGGCGGGGGGGAGGGTGGATTTCAGAGAGGGAGCGGGTAGGAGGAAGATGGGCGCAATGTTCAATCTAGGAGGCCGCCCCTGTATTGGCCTTTAGTCCATTTCAGGGTAAAAACCGGACTTTCAGTTCCCGCCCTTCTGCCCACGCCAAACGCATTATTACATAGAACAGTACAGCACAGGACAGGCCCTTCGGCCCACGATGTTGTGCCGACCTTCATCTGAAACCAAGATCAAGCTATCCCACTCCCTATCATCCTGGTGTGCTCCATGTGCCTATCCAATAACCGCTTAAATGTTCCTAAAGTGTCTGACTCCACTATCACTGCAGGCAGTCCATTCCACACCCCAACCACTCTCTGCGTGAAGAACCTACCTCTGATATCCTTCCTATATCTCCCACCATGAACCCTATAGTTATGCCCCCTTGTAATAGCTCCATCCACCCGAGGAAATAGTCTTTGAACGTTCACTCGATCTATCCCCTTCATCATTTTATAAACCTCTATTAAGTCTCCCCTCAGCCTCCTCCGCTCCAGAGAGAACAGCCCCAGCTCCCTCAACCTTTCCTCATAAGACCGACACTCCAAACCAGGCAGCATCCTGGTAAATCTCCTCTGCACTCTTTCCAGCGCTTCCACATCCTTCTTATAGTGAGGTGACCAGAACTGCACGCAATATTCCAAATGCGGTCTCACCAAGGTCCTGTACAGTTGCAGCATAACCCCACGGCTCTTAAACTCCAACCCCCTGTTAATAAAAGCTAACACACTATATGCCTTCTTCACAGCTCTATCCACTTGAGTGGCAACCTTTAGAGATCTGTGGATATGGACCCCATGATCTCTCTGTTCCTCCACAGTCTTCAGAACCCTACCTTTGACCCTGTAATCCACATTTAAATTAGTCCTACCAAAATGAATCACCTCACATTTATCAGGGTTAAACTCCATTTGCCATTTTTCAGCCCAGCTTTGCATCCTATCTATGTCTCTTTGCAGCCTACAACACCCCTCCACCTCATCCACTACTCCACCAATCTTGGTGTCATCAGCAAATTTACTGATCCACCCTTCAGCCCCCTCCTCTAAGTCATTAATAAAAATCACAAAGAGCAGAGGACCAAGCACCGATCCCTGCGGCACTCCGCTAGCAACCTGCCTCCAGTCCGAAAATTTTCCATCCACCACCACCCTCTGTCTTCGATCAGACAGCCAGTTACCTATCCAATCGGCCAACTTTCCCTCTATCCCACACCTCCTTACTTTCATCATAAGCCGACCATGGGGGACCTTATCAAACGCCTTACTAAAATCCATGTATATGACATCAACCGCCCTACCTTCATCAACACACCTAGTTACCTCCTCAAAAAATTCTATCAAATTTGTGAGGCACGATTTGCCCTTCACAAATCCGTGCTGACTATCCCGGATTAATCCGCATCTTTCTAAATGGTCGTAAATCCCATCCCTAAGGACCTTTTCCATCAATTTACCAACCACCGAAGTCAGACTAACCGGTCTATAATTACCAGGGTCATTTCTATTCCCTTTCTTAAACAGAGGAACAACATTTGCCACTCTCCAGTCCTCTGGCACCATCCCCGTGGACAGCGAGGACCCAAAGATCAAAGCCAAAGGCTCTGCAATCTCATCCCTCGCCTCCCAAAGAATCCTAGGATACATTTCATCAGGCCCAGGGGACTTTTCGACCTTCAGTTTATTCAAAACTGCCAATACATCCTCCCTCCGAACATCTATTTCCTCCAGCCTATTAGCCTGTAACACCTTCTCTTCCTGAAAAACATGGCCCCTCTCCTTGGTGAACACTGAAGAAAAGTATTCATTCATCACCTCGCCTATCTCTACTGATTCCATACACAAGTTCCCACCACTGTCCTTGACCGGCCCTAACCTCACCCTGGTCATTCTTTTATTCCTCACATAAGAGTAAAAAGCCTTGGGGTTTTCCTTGATCCGACCCGCCAAGGACTTCTCATGTCCCCTCCTAGCTCTCCTCAGCCCCTTTTTCAGCTCGTTCCTTGCTAACTTGTAACCCTCAGTCGAGCCATCTGAACCTTGTTTCCTCATCCCTACATAAGCTTCCCTCTTCCTTTTCACAAGACATTCCACCTCTTTTGTGAACCACGGTTCCCTCACTCGGCCATTTCCTCCCTGCCTGACAGGGACATACCTATCAAGGACACCCAGTATTTGTTCCTTGAAAAAGTTCCACTTTTCATCAGTGCCTTTCCCTGACAGTTTCTGTTCCCATCTTATGCCCCCTAATTCTTGCCTAATCGCATCATAATTACCTCTCCCCCAATTGTAAGCCTTGCCCTGCCGTCCGGCCCTATCCCTCTCCATTGCAATAACAAAAGACACCGAATTGTGGTCACCATCTCCAAAGTTCTCTCCCACAACCAAATCTAACACTTGGCCCGGTTCATTTCCCAGTACCAAATCCAATGTGGCCTCACCCCTTGTCGGACTATCCACATATTGTGTCAGGAAACCCTCCTGCACACACTGCACAAAAAGTGCCCCATCCAAACTATTTGACCTACAAAGGTTCCAATCAATATTTGGAAAGTTAAAGTCCCCCATGACAGAAAGAAAAATCAGACACTCTCACATACAATTTGCACATTTAACTCTATGCCCCAGGTTAATGTGGAAATAACTTTGAAATATATGCTTTAATGGAGTACAAGTCAAACAAATAATTAATATGGAATTGGATAAATGAGCATTAATCTCCATGTATTCAAAATGAACACATTCCTCATGACTATTATCTCAGAATTACAGAGTGGATATTGTAGGAATAATTAGTTTTATCTGTTATTGAAAAGAATAAATGTAAAGAAAGGCGGATGGGAGCACATAGGAACGTACCTTTAACAGTTACCTGTGTGCCCATTCCGGCTCCTTTGCCAAATTCCGGCGAATCCACTTCACAATAATATATCCCGGAATCATTCCGATTTGCCTCCATGACTGTAATTTGGCTGATGTTTAAAAATTGTCCGTGTTTCTTCAAAACTCGGCCTACAAATTCTTCAGATGTGTTCGTAACGCAACTCTTTTCATGACCTGATGCTTGCTTGTACCAGCTGAATCCAAAGACTGGTGACACGTTTGACGCAGTAAATGTGCAGGACATTTGAAATTGCCCTCCTTCTATTACGTCGATAATACCTGGGCTTTGAGTTACTTTGACGTCGGCAACAGCAACAGCTGTAATGCAGAGACTCCAGTTTTACTTGTTAGACAAACCTACTCCTCTCCTCAAACTACTGTCCTGCCACCTTGCCAATAATTCATCTGCGGCTAATGGCAAAATCAAACAAAGAATCCTTACTCACATCCCTTGACTTTCAGCAGGAAGATGACCATTGAATTTTCTATCATGAACCATTTTGGTGGGAACAATTCATTATTCCTCTGCAGCCTTTAACCCTGAGCAATTTCGTGGGATCAAAATCACATCCAAGTTCGCGTCTGAGCATGCGCATTCTAGATGTTGTCATCTCCTTGATGCCCATTGAGCCAGTCTGAGACTGTTAAAGGCTAATACAAGTACAATACTGCGATTTCTGGAAATCTGACATAAAAGCACAAATGCTGAATAAACTCGGCAGATCTGGCAGCATCTCCGGGGAGGGAAACAGGAGGCATCGTTGCGAGTCCAACGACGCCCCCTACAATGGACTAGAAACGCTTAATGTGTCCATAACCACAGATGCGACCAGACCTGCTCAGTTTATCCAGAGTTTTCTGTTTTTATTTGTGTTACAGGTCAATGTTAAAAGTCCTGTTCGCAGAGACCTCCCGGCACTTCTCTACTCATTTCATGAGAAGTGGTGGTGAACATGTTACGAACAGCACCAGACAACTCTAAATGTCAGGTGCCAACCTGGTGTCGAAACAACACAGGCAAGCTAAACGATAGAAGCAGCATGTTATGAATACTGATCTATCCAAAACTAACGGATCACATCCAACCTCTGCAGAGTTGCCCCAACCACTCGTGAATGGCTGTGAGTGATTAAATAATTAACAGGGGAAGGAGGTTCTCTAAACGTCCCCCATCCTCAATAACAGGGAATCCGGCGAGCGAGTGAGTACAAAGGAAATGGTGGAAGCATTTGTAACCATCTTTAATCAGGCGGCACGGTAGCACAGGGTTAGCACTGCTGCTTCACAGCGCTAGGGACCCGGGTTGGATTCCCGGCGTGGGTCACTGTCTGTGTGGAGTCTGCACATTCTCCCCGCGTCTGCGTGGGTTTGCACCGTGTACTCCGGTTTTATCCCATAGTCTGAAAGGCGTGCTGGTTAGATGCATTGACCTGAGCAGGTGCCGGACTGTGGCGACTAGCTGAATTTCACAGTAACTTCATTGCAGTGTTAATGTAAGCCTTACTTGTGACTAACAAATAAATAAAGTTTAATGAGCTGTTCAGAGTGGATGATCCATCCCGGCTTGTTCCTGACGTTCACGAAATCGGAGATTTTGCTTCAAATTACTCGATTCACTTCACATAACAAGAAATTGCCGAAAGCCCTGAATATGGCACAAGATGTGGGACCTGATCACATTCAGACCGCAGTTCTGTTGAATTGTGTTCCAGAACTGATCATACTACAAGAACACAGGAATCGTGAGCAGGAGTACGCCACTCGGTCTCTTGAACCTTCTCCATCATTCAATAATATCATGGCTAATCTAAGTGTGGACTGAACAGCACGTTATTGTCTGTCCATCGTAGCACTTGACTCACTTAGTGATCAACAATGTGTCAACGTGAGCCTAGAACATAATCAATGACACATACTCTGGAGGGTAGAATTTCACAGATTAGAGGCCCACTGAGAGAAAATGATGTTCCCCTTACTCTTATCGTAGAATCGTAGAATCCCTACAATGCAGAGGAGGCCATTCGGCCCATCGAGTCTACACCGACTCTCCTGCAGAGCATCTTACCCTAGCCCTCCCTCCTGCCCCATCTCCGTAACCCCCCACATTTCCCTTGGCTAATTCATCCTTAAAAGAAAAGGGCATCAGGCGCCTGGTAATTCCAGTACCTTTATATCCCCACCCTGGCTTGGACGTATATACCCATTGTGCTGCTTTGAAAGCCTGGAACACCTTCCTAACAACACAGTGGGTGTTACTAAACTACAAAGAACTGTAGCAGTTCAACTTAACGGTTCGCCAACAACGTCTCAAGGACAATTGGTATGCAATAAATGTTGGCCTTTTTGGTGAAGCCCACTTCCCATTAACAAATGTAACAAGAAATGCAACTAAGTTCAAGACTTACCAGAAATTAGCAGTACACCCATAACTGGATACATGTTTCAATTTTGCCTGTGAATGCAATAAAGAAGACAAGAGTTGCAACAATTTTTATTTGCATTCAGTTTTGCTGCCATAATTAAACGTTCTTTACACGTGACAATGCATGCCTTTGCTCAACGCTTTATCTCCAATTTGGTCGTTCATTTGTTTACAAATTTAGTTTTGCATTTATGGAGGAGACATTTTGCGACGTTCCCGTACTCGTCCGCTTTAGATTAGAGCAAAAGCTGCACAAACCCAGGGAGGAAATGGAAACACGCCAGGAGGGGCACAATCAAACACGAGCTGGATCGGCCCAATGGTTCGTTTCCTAATCATAATATGTACATATTTAGACAAGAAGCTGCCATTCCTAGGATTTCCATCACAGTTAGGATGATGAAAAGAGCACGCAAACTTAACTTTATACCCATATGTTTTTCATGATATTGTATTATCAGATTCTCGACCTGAATGCTCAGTAGTATAATCATAGAATCCCTACAGCACAGAAAGAGGCCATTTGGCCCACCGTGTCTGCACCGACCACAATCCCACCCAGGCCCTACCCCCACACATTTACCCGCTAATCCCTCTAACCTACGCATCTCAGTACAGGAAGGGGCAATTTTAGCATGGCCAATCAACCTAACCCGCACATTTTTGGACTGTGGGAGGAAACCGGAGCACCCGGAGGAAACCCATGCAGACACGAGGAGAATGTGCAAACTCCACACAGACAGTGAGCCAAGCCGGGAATCGAACCCAGGTCCCTGGAACTGTGAAGCAGCAGTACTAACCACTGTGCTACCGTGCCGTATCTATAAGGATGGACAGTTTGAGCCTACACGTAGTGGAGAATGAGAGTTGATCTTCTTGAAACATATACGATCCTGAGGCACCATAATAGGCCACAAAACGGGAAGATGTTTTCACTTCTGGGAGAAACTAGTACTAAAGGACGCAGTTTAAGGATAAAGTGATGTTTGAGACGGAGATACTGAGCATCGCAGCCCCCCCCCCAAAGTATATGAAATTCGCTTGCCAAAGCACAGTGGAGGCTGGGTCGTTGAATCCAATCAAGACACAGTTAGAGGGGTTTTAGATAGATAAGGGAGTCAAGAGCTATGAGGGAAGGTCGGCAATGATAGGGAGTGGGATAGATTGATCTTGGCTTCGGAAAAGGTTCGGCACAACATCGTGGGCAGAAGGGTCTGTACTGTGCTGTACTGTTCTATGTTCTCTGTGGAGTTGAGATCCCTATCAAGATTAGACACGATTTATTGAATGGTGGAGCAGTTTCGAATGACTGAATAGTGTATTTCTGCTCTTGGATCTTATCATAGAATGCCTACAGAGCAGAAGGAGGCCCATTCAGCATACACTGCTTCTCTCACAGGGTATCCTACCAAGGAACTCTCCCCCGCCTATCACCGTAACTCCACACATTTACCATGGCGAATCCACCTAACCTGCACATCTTTGGACTGTGGGAGGAACCCGGAGCACCGAACGGAAACCTACTCAGAAGCACGCACGCTCCACTCAGTCACCCAAGGCCAGAATTGAACCTGGATTCCTAGCGCTGTGAGGCAGCAGTGCAAACCACTGTGCCACTGTGCTAACCGTGTTCTTATGCTTAGTTAACTGGACGAACATTTCATATAGAGCGGTGTTTTCAACATCCAGATCTAGCGTCAGGACAGCAGAAATTGTTCCCCTTGTTATTCTTCCGATAACTTTTTAGCATTCCTCACATTCACCTGAAAGTGCGAATTAGCCGCACATTTAAAAAAAAGGGCACCTTTTTTGATGTGGACATCGCTGGCTGGGCCAGCATTCATTGTCCTTCCCTAACTGTCCAGAATTTCAGGGGACATTTGAGAGTCAACAACATTGCTCTGGGTCTGGAGTGACATGTAGGCCAGACCGGGTAAGGATGGCAGATTTCCTTCCCTAAAGGACATTAGTGAGCCAGATGGGTTGTGGCGACAATGGATATTGGTTTCTCGATCAATATTAGAGTTTTAATTCCAGATTAGTGAATTCAAGTTTCACCATCTAACGTGGTGGGATCTGAGCCCGGGCCCACAAATATCATCCTGAGTTACGAGTCGAGTGACGATACCACTACGCCACTTCCCCCCCCCCCCCCCTACCCCCGACACACGTTCCTGCCTTAGAGTATTTGCCTTGAATTTTGTGGCCAAGTAGGACTTCAACCCATCACCTTCTCATTCAGCGGTGAAAGGTTTCGAAACCATAACTTGTGGCGAATATTCGATTCTAGCGACTTCAGTAGGCCCGACTATCCGGCATGTGGTATATAAGTGAACTTATGTAATTCCGTGTGTTCTGAGTCTCAGATAGTCGTTTATTTCCTTTATTGTAGGTTCGAGTCCAAGGGCGCATTGGAGAAGCTTGGTGAGATGGACGCGAAACCCGGAACTCTTGTAAGACATGTTTTAACAGAGGTCTAAAAGAGAGTCACAACGCTAGAAAGGCGGAAGTGTTTCAGACAGGGAATTTAAAGCCAAGGAGAAAGACACCAACAACTGTGTCCTCGTGCTGAGTTGGGGGCGAAGTGTGGTGCAAATTAGAGACAAGGAAATGATGAGATGGCCACGTAGAGCTAAAGGATCACTTTGGGTTATGGGCAGACTTAGAAATAGGGTGACGAATTTCTGATTCGAGTTATTGGTGAACCGAGGTGCAGTAAAAGTCAATACAGAACGGAACCCGAACAGTCCCTGTCAAAACTGCTGCATAAATGTATGTGTGTGCGCGTACATCTATTCATTTACGGGATATGGGTGACTCTGGCAAGACCAATATTTCTTACCCACTCCTAAATGCCTTTGAGAGGGTGGTAGGATTAATCTGCTCATATACGCATGAGCATTCAGCGTTGACTTAAAACACTAATTAACAGTGTATTAAATGAAAGCACGAACAGTAGAAACACATCAATTAAGGAAGTGGCTGAGTATGAAGGTGACTAGACAAAACATTTCGGAGAAAGCAGCTAATGCTCTGAAGAGGAGGCACACAGACTCGATACGTTAACTGTATTTTTCTCTCTCCACAGATGATGCCACACCCGCTGAATTTTTTCCTGCACTTTCCGTTTCTATTTTATATTTTCAGCATCCGCAGTGTATTGCTTTAATTGTAATGCTCTGGGAACATAGTTACAGCTTATATTCAATAAATTAATTCGAACATTCTGGAATGTAATGTTTTTTCAGTGATGATGACCATGAGTCTATCGTCGTATTGTCGTTAAAATCCATCTACATCACTAATGTCCGTTCGGGAAGAAAATCCACCATCTTTACCCGTTCTGATCTACATGTTGGCCGAAACCCTTCGGGTTTTGGTTGACTCTTAAGTTCCCTTTGACATGGCCTCGTGAGCCTCTCACTCCAACGGAAATTACCGAAGGGCAACAAATGCTCGCCTTACCTTCCATTTCCCCCCATTTTAAAATCGATTTTAACGATAAGAACAGTAAAAAGACATGCAGTTAAATTCTGAACATGACTTCTGCTTTACTAAGGAACAGAACGATAAAAATCTACTTACTGTAACTTGACAGAGAAATGTACAGTCGACTTCTGCAAATATTTTCCCCCTGTACTGTAAAAGAATTACTTGTGGTACAAATACGGGAAGCATGACGTCTTACAGCAATTAAAGAGGCGTGTCAGCATTTTCTTGAAGAACAAGAAAGGAGGATTCGGAACTGAAATTCACGGCAAGTGCAGACAACATGGCACAATAACTCCATATGGAGTATCAATGAACAGAATAGAATAGGATCGGGATCCCCTAGAGCGATTAAGATTATTCCAAGCAATAAATGACACTGACAGTATAACGGAGTACAACGTTGGCAAATGCGAAGTTATTCACTTTGGAAGAAATAATAGCAAATTGGATTATTATTTAAATGGAAAAAAATTACAACATGCTCCTGTGCAAAGGGACCTGGGGGTCCTTGTGCATGAGTCGCAAAAACTCAGTCTGCAAGTACAGCAGGTGATCAAGAAGGCAAATGGGATGTTGGCATTTATCGCGAGGGGGATAGAATATAAAAGCAGATAAGTCTTGCTGCATCTGTACAAGGCATTGGTGAGGCCGCAGCTGGAATACTGTGTGCAGGTTTGGTCCCCTTACTTGCTAAAGGATATATTGGCCTTGGAGGGAGTGCAGAGAAGGTTCACCAGGTTGATACCGGAGATGAGGGGTGTAGATTATGAGGAGAGATTGAGCAGATTAGGTTTGTACTCGTTGGAGTTTAGAAGGCTGAGGGGTGATCTTATAGAGGCATATAAGATAATGAAGGGGCTGGATAGGGTAGAAGTGGAGAGATTCTTTCCACTTAGAAAGGAAACCAGAACTAGAGGGCACAGCCTCAAAATAAAGGGGGGTCAGTTTAGGACAGAGTTGAGGAGGAACTTCTTCTCTCAGAGGGTGGTGAATCTCTGGAATTCTCTGCCCACTGAAGTGGTGGAGGCTACCACGTTGAATATGTTTAAGTCACGGATAGATGGATTTCTGATCGGTAAGGGAATTAAGGGTTATGGGGAGTAGGCGTATAAGTGGAACTGATTCACTTCACATCAGCCATGATCTTACTGAATGGCGGGGTAGGCTCGAGGGGCTAGATGGCCTACTCCTGCTCCTATTTCTTATGTTCTTATGTTCTTATGACACTGACACTGGTTAGGTGCATTGGCCATGCTAAATTGTCCCTCAGTATACTCGAACAGGCTCTGGAGGATGGCGACTAGCGGATTTTCACAATCACTTCATTGCTGATTTTGTCCATATGATCATTTGTTTAATTCATGTTGTTGCTGGATACATATGTATCCATCTACTTGACTATTTAACTACAGTAACAATATAGACTCCCACTCTTAATGACATTTCAAATATTTGTCAATATGTCGTTGCAAGTTTCATTGCTTTGATAGTTCAAGAGTTGACTGAATCCTCGCGGAATGGTCAACGTAGCCAGATACGGAATCAGAAACTGCAGTTACCATGAGAAACAGAGATAGTGCAGATCCTTGTTTAAATTTCATGAAAAGCTGTGCTGTAAAATGGGTAAGCTTAAAACCTCGCCCTCTACAAGCGTACGAATGAAGAGCAGGAGTAGGCCATTCGGTCCCCTTGAGCCTGCTCCATGATTATCTACCTGTAGCCTCAGCTCCACATTCCACCTACAACCGTTAACACTGGTCTGCTTCGTTAACATCGACCTAAATTAGGCTTAAGATTATCCATTACCTCTACCTTCACTGCTCTCCAAGGAAAACAGTTCTAAAGACTGATGAACCTCTGAGAGAATACAAAATCTTCTCCTCCCCAACTGGAATGCGAGACCATTTATTTTTAAACTCTATCCCCTAATTCTGGTCTCTCCCACAAGCAAAACCATCCTTTCAGTCTCCATTTGCTCAAGTCCCCGCATGATCTTATGTGTTTCAATCGGGGCACATTGAAATTGCCACATAGTCTTCTGAATTCGAACTGTCACAGCACTGACACAGTGGATAGTGACAGGGACGCGGGTTCAATTCCGGCCTCGGGTCACCGCCGGTGGCGAGTTTACACGTTCTCTCCCTGTCGGCATGGGTTTCCTCCGGGTGCTCCAGTTTCTTCCCACAGTCCAAAGATGTGCGGGTTAGGTGGATTGGCCATGCTAAATTGCCCCTTGGTGTCAGGGTACTAGCTGGGCAAACGCTTGGTGTTAGCGGGATAGGGCCTGGGTGGGATTGTTGTCGCTGCAGGCTCGATGGGCCGAATGGCCTCCTTCTGCACAGCAGAGATTCTATGGTTCTATGAATAGAGTTCTATTATCCTACACTTTCGTTCCAGAGAACTTCCTTTGCTTTCTATACAACATTAGATTTAGACATGCAGAAAGTCCCGTTCACTCAACCTCAGTCCTGTTCATAAATAGTGCAGAGGTATTTTGCAAACATATGGGATTTCGTTTTCGGGAATCCCATGAAGAGTAAGTAGTTCCCATAAAAAGACAGTCTTGTCTGCAATGTAGTTTTAATACTGTACGCAGAAAAGTTTCACTCAACAGTTCTGGTGTCATTTCCTATTGCTTCATCAAATTGCTTAAAGGGGAATAGAATTAAATCGTGAGGACAAAATGAATCACCATTTCGTGTTGTCGGTAATGTCGTGTTTTCTGATAAGTCATTGCCTAATAAAACACGCGGAAAGATACCACAGAAATCTAGTGAACTGGGTAGAGATTGCAATTCAACCGTACTTGGTTTATACAGATAGCGTTAATAAAAGCGGATGAAAACAAATTGTTGTGATTCTTCTCGCGTCTTTTCCAACCATTACGACTAAATTTTATTACCAGTAACGATGTCTGCATATCTTGCATTGCATGCTTGAGAAAAAAAAAGAAGCAATACGGGGTTCACTTTGATGAACGGTGCTTACAGAGCAAAATGCAGTGCTGGTTGCATGTTGCAGTTCTAGGCCGAGGCGTATCTTGCTAAATTTGGATTATCTTCAAAGTAATTGAACGCGGCAATATGCAATTGCGTTTCATGTTCACAGAGGTCCAATTTCCGTCGCCCTGCACGTAGAGAAGACTCATAGGGTGCATTCACCTTCAGCAGCCAAGGTGAGGAAGTTTAGTTATGCCTCCCAAACAGATAGGGCAGCCGAGAGGCAGCTGTACAATGGGCTATTCTGTACAATTGAACTGGCAAAGACAGCCTTTTTATGAGAACTACTTCAAGGTTCACAAGACCCATCATAAGATGTGGTGGACTGCATGAATGAAGGTTCACGAAGTCACAGGTCTGATATGTTTAAAAACACGAATCTTACTCAATGAATAACATCAGCACAATTGTCCGATATTTATATCAGCTGCTTGGTATATGATGGCAACATTAGATTGGGGTATGATTAGTTTGCTTTAAGTTGACTGTTCTTCTGTATACTTAATCAACAAACTATGCACTGATAATAATAGAAGGCTGCTAATGTTCTTTTCTAAGTCTTCATTGCCGAGGCTGACATAGAAAGGAGCTGATTGTTCATATTTATTACGAGACCTAATCCGGAAATGATCATCACTCACTTATAATCCAGGTTAGAAACTCCAAGGGGTCTTAAAAAGTCATCCGAGATCATTGAAGTTTGGTACAGGTAAGATGTTTCATTCCACGTATGATTAACATGACCCACTGGGGAGCTTTTACCAAACAAAGTTTAGTTAAAAATACAGTCAACACATAGAAGGAAAATTAGCAATTACAATTACAAACAAGAAAAATACAACCATGATGTTGTATAAACCTTAACAGCTACGGATACGGTTCCAACACAACATTCTTACAAACATGCACCCCCGGTTTACGTTTAGCGCAGAAATTGCATATGCTCACGTGATGCTGGATCTTGTGGTTCTAGCAACAATAAAAGATGCCACTACAGGCTTCACAGTGCCAATTGCAAAATAAAAAAAAACAGGCTTGCTTTCAAACTGCACAAACATGTTTAAAAATACACTTCTTAAAGGTACAGCAGCGTGACATGTACCATCGGAATGTTGTCAGATATGGCTAACCTCTGTGTGGCTGCTGGTCCACCGAAACAGTAAACCACTTTTATTTTATGTAAGTTCTTCTGATTAACTTGAATGGAGAACTATAAATTCACTGGTGATGGACAGATTCCAGGAAAATATAGAGCATAGATAGATAGACAGGCAGACCGATTGACAGACAGACAGATTGACAGACAGACAGATTGACAGACAGACAAATAGATAGATAGATAGATAGATAGATAGATAGATAGATAGATAGATAGATAGATAGATAGATAGATAGATAGATAGATAGATAGATAGATAGATAGATAGATAGATAGATAGATAGATAGACAGGCAGTCAGCGAGACAAATAGATAGGTAGATAGATAGCTAGCTAGCTAGCTAGATAGATAGATAGATAGATAGATAGATAGATAGATAGATAGATATATATAGATAGATAGATAGATAGATAGATAGATAGATAGATAGATAGATAGACAGACTGACAGGTAGATAGATAGATAGATAGATAGATAGATAGATAGATAGATAGATAGATAGATAGATAGATAGATAGATAGATAGATAGATAGATGGATAGATAGATGGATAGGAAGGAAATAAAGGAGAGTATTAAAATAAAAACAGCTGCGTACAGAGTGGCCAAAAATAGTGGAGAAACAAGTGATTGGGAAAAATTTAAGAAACAACAAAGAGAGACTAAGAAAGCGATAAAGAAAGGAAGGATAGACTATGAAGCTAGGCTAGCAATTAATATAAAAAATGATAGTAAAAGTTTTTATAAATATATAAAAAGGAATAGAGTGGCTAGAGTGAATGTTGGACCCTTGGAGGACGAGAGGGGGGAGTTAATAGTGGGAAATGAGGATATGGCTGAGTCTTTAAATAAGTTTTTTGTGTCGGTCTTCACGGTGGAGGACACAAATAGTTTGCCAAATATTAACGATAGAGGGTTGGCAGCAGGAGAAATACTTAATACAATTAATGTTACCAGAGAGGCAGTGCTGGGTAGACTAATGGGACTGAAGGTGGACAAGTCCCCGGGTCCGGATGGAATGCATCCCAGGGTATTGAAAGAAATGTCAGAGGTAATAGTGGATGCGTTAGTGATTATTTATCAAAACTCGTTGCATTCTGGGGTAGTGCCGGTTGATTGGAAAACGGCTAATGTTACGCCGCTGTTTAAAAAAGGAAGGAGACAAAAGGCGGGTAACTATAGGCCGGTCAGCTTAACGTCTGTAGTAGGGAAAATGCTGGAATCCATTATTAAAGAGGAGATAGCAGGGCATCTGGATAGAAATGGTTCGATCAATCAGACGCAGCATGGATTCATGAGGGGAAAGTCGTGCTTGACGAACATGTTGGATTTTTATGAAGATGTGACGAGGGCGGTTGATGGAGGAGAACCGGTGGATGCGGTGTTTTTGGATTTCCAAAAGGCGTTTGATAAGGTCCCCCATAAAAGGCTGCTGAAGAAGATTAGGGCACATGGAGTTGGGGGTAGTGTGTTAAAGTGGATTGGGGACTGGCTATCCGACAGGAAGCAAAGAGTCGGAATAAATGGGTGTTTTTCCGGTTGGAGGAAGGTAACTAGTGGCGTGCCGCAGGGATCGGTACTCGGGCCGCAACTATTTACCATTTATATAGATGATCTGGAGGAGGGGACGGAGTGTAGGGTAACGAAGTTTGCAGACGACACAAAGATAAGTGGAAAAGTGAATCGTGTGGAGGACGGAGAAGATCTGCAGAGAGATTTGGACAGGCTGAGTGAGTGGGCGAGGATATGGCAAATGGAGTATAACGTTGATAAATGCGAGGTTATACACTTTGGAGGAAATAATAACAAATGGGATTACTATCTCAATGGAAACAAATTAAAACATGCTACCGTGCAAAGGGACCTGGGGGTCCTTGTGCATGAGACGCAAAAGCCCAGTCTGCAGGTACAACAGGTGATCAAGAAGGCAAATGGGATGTTGGCCTATATTGCGAGGGGGATAGAATATAAAAGCAGGGATGTCTTGATGCACCTGTACAGGGCATTGGTGAGGCCGCAGCTGGAATACTGTGTGCAGTATTGGTCCCCTTATATGAGGAGGGATATATTGGCATTGGAGGGAGTGCAGAGAAGGTTCACCAGGTTGATACCGGAGATGAGGGGTTTGGATTATGAGGAGAGACTGAGGAGATTGGGTTTGTACTCGGTGGAGTTTAGAAGGATGAGGGGGGATCTTATGGAGACTTATAAGATAATGCGGGGGCTGGATAGGGTGGAGGCGGAGTGATTCTTTCCACTTAGTAAGGAAGTTAAAACTAGAGGACACAGCCTCAAAATAAAGGGGGGTCGGTTTAAGACAGAGTTGAGGAGGAACTTCTTCTCCCAGAGGGTGGTGAATCTCTGGAATTCTCTGCCCACTGAGGTGGTGGAGGCTACCTCGCTGAATATGTTTAAAGCGCGGATGGATGGATTCCTGATCGGTAAGGGAATTAAGGGTTATGGAGATCAGGCGGGTAAGTGGTACTGATCCACGTCAGATCAGCCATGATCTTATTGAATGGCGGGGCAGGCTCGAGGGGCTAGATGGCCTACTCCTGCTCCTATTTCTTATGTTCTTATAGATGATTGACTTATTGAATAAACGTATCGCTTCCAATATATGGCGAAGAAAAAATGAATTAAGCATAATCCACAACAAAGCTCAGACAAACATTACAAAGTATGTCTAAGATAGTAAAAGTTACCTCGTGACGTGCAGACATCGTTACTTTATCGAATAGAAGCAAAGGTTGATCTGAACTATGTGCTTTATTTTCAAGTCCATAGTTCCTACATTGCCAGATTGAATTCATTCAGGTTTCAGTCTTTGATTGTAATGAGAGAGTCTGTGACAATACTCGGTCATTTCACTTTAAACGGATTTACTTTAAAAAGCTCCATGTGGCAGTATTCGTTACAATTAGAATTTTGCATATGGCCCAGTTATAATCAGTTTCATGTTGTTTAGTTTTGATTTAAGCTACAGTTTATATCTGTGTGCATATGGGTTAGCAGATCTTTAGAATCATAGAAACCCTACAGTATTCGGCCCCTCTGCATCGACTCTCTGAAAGAGCATCTCACCAAGGCCCAATCCCTATAAACCCGAGTATTTACCAATCCACCTAACCTCCACATCTATGTACATTAAGGGGCAATTTAGCATGACCAATCAACCTAACCTCCACATTTTTGGACTGTGGGAGGATAGCGTGCAAACTCCAGACTGTCACCCAAATTCGGATGACCATCGTGCCACCATGCCACCATGTCAGCATGTCTTTGATAAGTCAAAATGACAAGGGGTAGGGAGCGACAAGCACAACTATTACAAGGTGCTGATCCCGTATCAAATCGCATCAGGAAACATGGTGGCAATACATAAAAGGTTACCTACAAGACACCATTTGCTTCAAAAGGTGTTAAATCTCATTGTTGGCTAACGATAGGACTCCTGTTGCTCATAGACTCTGTCGAACCTCATATAAGGTTTCTTCACTTGCAGAGCGAGCGTGCAAAGCGGAGTAAGTTCAATGCTCATCAGAAAAGTCGACAACAAATACTTAGAGAAAAGGACAAGAAAAATCGAAAATAAATCCATGTTTCATTCTCTGCGATGAAGAGTCATGCTTTGCTAAGTTTGAATTCTCCTTGCTTTTTCTATGAAACTGAATGTCCCTCAATGAAGCATACCTCTTTCCTGTATTGCAGGCTAGCATCGGAATTTGGACTACAGAGCTGCATACATTGTATATTTTATAGCACATATTTACATTTAATGATAATGAAGGAGAAAATACAACAAATGTTCGCTTATAATGAGTGATAGATCTTCCGCTTGTTCCTTCATGTGGTTTTCTGTTCCTTATACGATTGTCATTGTATGACTCTTGTCATCTTTTCCCGTCTTCGCTGGGGGGAAAATACAACATGGTGTAAGAGCGTTAACATGTATCGATGTCAGTTTTTTTTCCAGCAATTAGGAGATAAAATTACTTAAAATGGGAACCCGAGACATATGAAATTGGCAATGACTGCGCCATCTAATGGACTATCGACAATAACACAGAATAGAATGTTTTATTAGTAAACCACTTAAATATAAAAGGGATTGGGGGGGTGGTGGCGGGAGAGATAATGAAGGGCATATGATCGTGCCCGCACACAAGTGACGTTGGGACAGACTGTACATGCTTCTCCACGTTTGCATTTAACAGCTAGAACCATGGGCAGCAGGGTGGCACAGTGGTTAGCACTGCTGCCTCACACAGCCAAGGTCCCGAGTTCGATTCCTGGCTTGGGTCACTGCCTGTGTGGAGCTTTCACGTCCTCCCCGTATCTGCGTGGGTTTTTCTGGGTATTCCAGTTGCCTCCCACAGTCCGAAAGACGCGTTGGTTAGGGGCATTAGCTAAGCTAAATTCGCCCTCAGTGTACCCGACCAGGCACTGGAGTGTGGCGACTAGGGGATTTTCACAGTGGCTTCAATGCAGTGGTGAACCTACTTGTGACGCTGATAAATAAACTAAAAAAGAAATCACTTCTGCTGCCACTTTATAATGAACTGCAAATACAATTTGTCCAAAGTGTCAATCGGTTCAGTTTAACTTTTTACCATGGGATGCCTGCCAGGTGTGGTAGCTTCTTCACGCTCTGTAGTAGGAGAACCTCGAAACTCGCAGCAATATACGAGAGATATCGTTATCATGATTAACACAGCAAACACTGCAAGTCTCACTCCCATCGCAATCAGCTGCCTTTGCAGCGAACATCCAGTGTTGTCGTGCTCCTCCCGGCCTGTAGGGAACGAACAGTCAAATATAGCAATTCTTTTATTCATTTCACTCGATTAACTTATCGAAATAGTCACGAATTGTGTTACCAATTTGGTGCGTATTGGTGCACCGCAGGTTGTTGATAGCTATTGTATTCAAATTTGGATGCCTCGGAAAAGCAGCCAGCACAATTAAGGAACCCAGACACCCCGAACATATTCTCTTCCACCTTCTTCCGTTGGGAGAAAGATTTTAAAAAGTCTAAGATCACGTACAGCAGACTCAAGAACAGTTTCTTCCCTGTTGCCATTGGACTTTTGACCGGAAACAGAAAATGCTGGAAAATATCAGCAGGTCAACGTTTTGAGTCTGGATATCCATTCATCAGAGCTGAAAGGGGAGCAATGAAAATCACACCAGATGTATACTATGAGGATGGGGGGAGGGGGGCTGTAGTTGGACAAAGGAAATGTAAATGATGATGACAAAGGCTGAGAAAGGTGCTAAAAGTGTCCATGAAGGGATTGGAATGTGTAAATGGCAGAACAGGATTAAAGAGATCTCACAGTCTGCGTTTGGTGCCTTCGATGTACTCTCCTGTCTAGTCTACATTAGAGAGATCAAACACGGACTGCGTGAACGCTTTGTAGAACATCTTTGGTCCATCTGCAAGCAGGACCCAGACCTTCCTGTCGCTTGCTATTTCAGCACACCACCCTGCTCTCATGTCCACGTGTCCATCCTCGGCCATTTGCAATGTTCTAGCGAACCCCAACGCAAACTGGAGGAACAGCAGCTCATCTTCCGATTGGGCACTTTATTGCCTTCCGGACTGAAGATTGAGTTCAACAACTTCAAGGCATGAACTTCCTCCTTCACATCCACCCCATTTCCATTTATTTTATTTCATTTTTTCTTTTCATCTCACTCACCCATTTTTATCAGCTTTCATTCGTACTTCTATTTTTCAATTTCTCAAATCCCGCTCCCCACCTTATCTCCAACACCCCCCACCCCTCCCCCACCTCCCTCTCCGCCTTCAGGGCAACTTCCATATTCCTCAAGTGGTCTTTAACAATCTGTGCCTAGTTCTGCCATTCATACATTTCGATTACTTGATGGAAACTTTGAGCATATTTCACCACTTACATTTGCTCCGTCCAACTACCTTCCCCACCTTCATAGTATAAATCTCGCCTGGTTTTCTTTGCTCTCAGCTCTGACGAATGGTCATCCAGACTCGAAACCATCTCGCCCGCTCCGGAATTGGGGCGGGTAAGGCTAGCAGAACGGAATTCTCCGTTGCCTCGGGCGGGACTTTACGAGCCTCGCCGAGCGAGGTCATAAAATCCCGGCCAGGCTCTATTCTGGCTCCACAGATGCCGTCAGACCAAGTGCGATTTTCTTGCATTTTCTATTTTGTTTCCAGTTCCAGCAACCGCAGCAGTTTGCCTTTAGACTTTTGAATGGACCTACCTTATATTAAGTTAATCTTTCTCTATACCCTAGCTATGACTATAACACTACATTCTAAACCCTCTTCTTTCCTTCGCCCCATGTACTATATGAACGACATGCGTTGTCTGTATTCCGCGCAAGAGCCAATACTCTTCACTATATAACCAATATATGTGATAATACAAATCAAATCAAAGCCAACTTTGCGGCAGTGATTCACCTGAGTCCTCCCACTTTGACCTGAACGCTGATGTTAACTTCCCCTCATTTACTCAGTCCTTTAGTGCTATGATCTGATTCAGAGGACTGAGCAATGTTTCCTTCGTCAATAAAGGGTGGTGGGAATTATGAGGTGCATAAGATTATTATAGCTTTGGGTCTGTAGCTTTAAACGTAAGTGAATTGGGTCATGTGACCTGTTCTGCAGTCTGCCCGAGAATCGGCTTCATTGGTTTCATTCTTACAGATCAAAGGGAGGCTTAGATTATAGAAATGAATAGCGAGTGCATTTCTTTTGGAGGAAATTATATCAGTCTCTGAGCTTACAGTCTGCACACTCCGAGACTTCCAATAGCCCAGAAAGGTACTGAAGCACCGAGTTGTAAACAGTTGCGCTGTAAACTGTCTATTTACCGCTAAGATGAAAGGAAGTTGCCGTCCAGAATGACAAGTTAGCATTTCTACCTCGGGACGAAGCTAATGCGTTCCACATTGTCACGGAGAAGAGGGCAGAAAAAATCAATCCTGACACCAATTTAAAGGCTTCCCTACAAATTATCGAATATCACAGGCAGACGGCAGTTCTGTGTGGTCAGCAAAAAAAAAGAGGCTGCTTGGCTTTGTGAGATACTCCAGACAAATGACAGAAGAGATGGTCATTGATTGAATAGACACTTCCTCTTGTCTGATCACCCGTAGTTGCTATTTTAGGACAACCCATTGGAAACAGGAAGCGACCGTGGACTGTGTTGAAGTTTATTTATGAGTCACGAGTAAGACTTACATTAACACTGCAATGAAGTTACGGTGAAATTCCCCGAGTCGCCACAGTCTGGCACCTGTTCGGGTCAATGCGCCTGACTAGCACGTCTTTCAAAATGTGGGAGGAAACCTGCGCACACGGAGGAAACCCACCCAGATACGGGGAGAACGTGCAAACTCCACACAGACAGTGACCCAAGCCGGGAATCGAACCCGGGACTCGGGCCACCAAAAATCCTGTAATTCATTGTAGAGTGTGATGAAGACAAAAAGGGAAACATCAGTTTCTGACATTTAAAGTGTAAGGAGCACACAAAAAGAATAGTGTTCAGTCAATAGTGATTTGTTACAGTCAAAGTTTTAAAACATGAGATGTTGACCTGTTGACCTTTCGGCAATTAACTGGAAATGCGGGATTGTTGGTAAGGATTATCAGCCTCCCCGGGGATCGCAGCAAGAGATAAATTTAGAGCTATGGCTAGGAATAGGATGAGGCAATTGATGTCCTTCTGCACCTTCCGTTTTTCAATGGAATCATGGCAGACATGTGACCGAGCTCCATATATGTGTCTTTGCTCGGTATAGCTGAGGTGAACTGAAATGTACCAAACGTGTGTGTCTGCTTATTCATATGTACCTAACGTATGGGGAAGGCAACCTCAGTTGGCTGGCCGTCCGGTATGTGTGTGTGTGTGCTAGCATAACGCCAAGTGCGTTGGGGTCGATTCTGGTTCCAGCTGAAGTGGGTTTGTGACCTGCCTCCTCTCTCTACTCCTTAGCAAAAATCCAAGGTCAGCCATGATTGTTGACTTTGGAAAAATGGAAGATGCTACTTGATTAGGAAGAATCAGCAATATCGAATACAAACACATGCCCATATTCCTATGGTTGAAGAGATGTATGTGTACACATATTTGCGTGTCAGCATCAAGTCAAGCTCATACTTATGGCCACAATTGATTTTAAATAAAACAGGGATACCCATGAACGTCAGGCTGAACAACAACAATACCAACTAAAGGTATTTCTACCATTTTTGACACGGACCCAACCAAGATGTCAAATAAAGTTGTTCAAAAGGGCGATCAAATATGTCGGTTTATTAAAGTGGAATAAAAGATAAGAGTGGGAGAGAGGGGTAGGAGGGACATAAATCCAGGACCGAGCGACCTTGCAGTGCAAGGCTTCCAATAGTGAAAGGATGTAAATCGGGAGGCCAGTGTTGCAGAATGATAGATACAATGGGGTGAATAATACAAGGGGCGATGACATCCTCCTCCCCGCACATGACGTAGGCCGGAAGCCGACTGGCTCCGCGCCAACCAGCCCCGCATCCATAAAGCATTGCGGGGCTCTTGAACGAGAGCTAAGTGCTCAGTGGGACACCCGTCTCACATTGGATCTGATCAATCCAATTGGAAGGCGTGAATGTTAGCTGCCTGGACTGCAGGTGAAGAGAGGAGTCCAAAGCCCATTATATCCGGGGAAAGTATTCCCGGGGTCTTGGGGCTAGAGGTTTTGGGAGTGTTCGGGGCAATCAGGAGGAATAGGGTCGCTTTAGGAGGGGGAGCGGTAGGAAGGGTGGGGGCTGGTGGTGTTCAGCTTAAGGGGCCCTGTTCCCCCGATCGGCCCTTTTTCCGTTTCAGATTAAAAATCGGGTTTCCTGCCGTTATGCCCACGGCATTATACCCAGAAAAAAATCAAATTGCCAGACACATTGAAATGCGATTCGTCGATTTACACATTTAACTGTATGCTCCGGGCTAATATAGAAACAACGTTGGAATGGATGCTTTGATGGAGTACATCTGAAGCAAATTATTTAGCTATATAATTAAGTAAATGAATGTTCATCTCCAAATGTTCTTCATAACCATTATCTCAGAATTAAAGGATCATAGATTCCCTACAGTGTAGTAGGAGGCCATTCGGCCCATTGCGTCTGCATCGACCACAATCCCACCCAGGCCCTATCCGCGTGACCTCATGCGTTTACCCTAGCTAATCCCCCGACACTAAGGGGCAATTTAGCATGGCCAATCCACCTAACGCGCACATCTTCTGGACTATGGGATGAAATCAGAGCACCCGGAGGAAACCCACCCAGACACCGGGAGAATGTGCAGTCTCCACACAGACAGCACGGCGGCACAGTAGTTTGAGCTGCTGCCTCGCAATGCCAGGAACCCGGTTTCAATTCCGGCCTCGGGTCACTATCTGTGTGGAGTTTGCATAATCTCCCCGTGTCTGTGTGGGTTTCCTCCGGGTGCTCCAGTTTCCTCCCACAGTCCAAATATGTGCAGGTTAGGTGGATTGGCCATGCTAAATTAACCCTTAGTATCAGGGGGATTAGCTAGGGTAAATGCATGGGGTTACAGGAATAGGGCCTGGGTGGGACTCTGGCCGGTGCAGACTCGATGGGCCGAATGGCCTCGTTCTGCACTGTAATGATTCTATGGGATTCTATGGGATAATTTTAGAGTGGATAGTGTAGGAATAATTAGTTTGATTTGTTATTGAAAAGAATAATTGTAAAGAAAGGCAGATGGTAGCACATAGAAACGTACCTTTAACAGTTACCCGTGTGCCCATTCCGGTTCCTCTGCCAACTGCCAGCAAATCCACTTCACAATAATATATGCCGGAATCATTCCGATTTGCCTTTATGACTGTAATTTGTTCGGTGTTTAAATATTGTTCACGTTTCCGCAAAACCCGACCAAAACATCCTTCAGATGTGTTCGAAACAAAACTGTTTTCACGATCTGATGTTTGCTTGTACCAGCTGAATCCAAAGACCGATGACACTTTAGACGCAGTAAATGTACAGGAGATTTGAAACTCCTCTCCTTCTATTACTTCGATAACCTCTGGGCTTTGAGTTACTTTGAAGTCGGCAATAGCAACAGCTGTAAAACAGAGACTCCAATTATCCTTGTTAGACAAACTTACTCCACACTCCAAACTGCTGTCCTGACCACTGGTAAAGAATTCAAATGCGGTTAATCACAAATTCAAACAAAGAACTCCCACTCACATCCCCCAACTTTCAGAGGCTACATGACAATCGAATTTCCTTCAATCGACGATGCGAATTCTCGGGTACATTCAAGTTCCTATCCAAGTGACATATTGTACATTGCCATCCCTTGACCCCCGCTGAGCCAGTGCCAAGAACATCAAACTGTTCACAGAGTGACGGCATTATTTTGCCAGTTCATTGAGGAGTTTAGGAGATCATTCCAGGAACAGTATCAGACAGACCCTATAAGGAGGTGTCAATCTGGCGAAGGTAGTACATCGGAGTACATACAAGCAGAATGTTATAAATAGCGCCAGGCGATCCAAAGCAAGCTGGTCAGCTCAGCTCTCTGCCGTGCTTCCCAGTCAGCAGCTTGAAGGAGGCGACACAGGCATCTCCCATGCTCCCTGGCTGAAGGAGGCTGCACAGGCATTTCCCATGCTCCCTGGCTGAATGTTCAGCCCTTCAGCGCACAGCAAGCTTGAAAGGTTTCTAACCATCTGGGCCTAGAATTGTGAACTGGAGGATCTATCTGGGATTCCTCTTCAGAGCTTCACCTTTACAGACGCCAGTCTTCAGGTAATCCGAATCATAGAATCATACAATCCCTATAATGCAGAAGGAGGCCATTTGGCCCATCGAGTCCAGACCGACCACAATCGCACCCAGCCCCTATCCTCATAACCACACTTATTTACCCTGCTAACACATAGACATTATGGGTCAATTTACGATTGCCATTCAACCTAACCCTCACACCTTCGGACTGTGGGAGGAAAGCAGAGTACCCGGAGCAAACCCACGCAGACACGGGGAGAACGTGCAGACTCCACACAGGCCGAAATCGAACCCAGGTTCCTGGAGCGGTGCGGCAGCAGTCCTAATCATTTTGCCACTGTGCCACCCTCATTTGAGGAACTGATAACATCTCAGCTGTTGGACTGATGGTTTATGCTCCCTAACAAACCATGCCGGAGTCAGACTGTGCTAGTCTAGCTGCAAAACTGGCAGACACCCAAAACGGTGGAATTTGCTTACCTAAGACCTGGTGGGATGCATGCAGATCCAGTTAATGTTGCCCCGAAATTCTAATCTAAACAAGCAGCAAATCGATAGAAGGTTTCGAAAATGTCATCAAGGGACGGTTTAATAACCTGCTCACCTGTGTTGGTTTGGATTTCATCAGGACCTGTTGGGCCCAGTTATCCCTGAGGCCTTTGTCCAGCAATGGTCAAAAGAGCAAATTCCCAGTGATGAGGTGAGAGAAGTTGCTCTTGATATTCAATCAGCATTTTTTAAAGTTTATTTATTGGTGTCACAAGTAGGCTTGCATTAACACCAGAAGGGAGTTACTGTAAAAATCCCCTGGAAACTTTGCTGGTATTCAGTCAAACTTTGACCAGGTGTGACATCGGACTGTACAGGAAAAAACTACTGAAATCTGTAGAAGCACATCATTGGTTGGTGTCACGTCTACTTCGAAAGAGGATGGGCCTAGTTGTGGAATGCCCAACCATTTGAGCCCAGGACAAGCAGCAATATTTACTCAATGCAATGCTGTGGGCCAAACTTTCATTTGCTTTATCACTACATCGTAAGGCCATAAAGAGAGATATGCGCAGATGACTGTTGAATGTTCAGTACCGCTCACAACTCTCAGATCTTGTAGTATTCTGTGTCCATAGTCAGCAAGACTTGACAATGTTTAGCCTTGGGCTGAGAAGTGATAGGCAACATTCGTTCTGAACAAGTGCTTGCCAATCATTATTTTCCCCTCCCCTACCTCTTAGCATTCAACAGCATTATCATCTTAAAGTCCCCACCAAAATATTCTGCTGGTTATCGTTGAGCAGAAATTTAACTGGAGGAGCCGCTTGAATGTTGTTGTTCTGTGGCACATTTCTCATTTCCTGACTCCAGCCTGTTCAGCACCTGCAATGTGCAAGTCAGCAGTGTGATAGAATATTTCCCGCTTGTCTAGTTGACTGTAACATCAGATATTTCCCACTATCTTGGAAACAGCAGCCCACCAGATCAGCAGCCTATTGATCACCTCAAACCTTGGGTCCACCTGCCATTGTTGCACACTGAAATCTACAAGATGCACTACAGCAACTATCCAAGCCTCCTTCTACTGCACTGTCCAAATTCCCAACCTTGGCCACCTCAGAAGAAAAAGACAAATAGCAACCCCAGCACTTTCATTTCACCCTGATTTAGAGCAATATTGGTGTTCCGTCACAACGATGGGTCTAAATCCTGGAACTTCCTCCCATCAGCACTGTGGGTGTAGTTTCATCACAAAGGTTGGGATGGATAAAGATGGCGCCTCACCACCAACTTCCAAAGGTGTGCAATAAATGCTGACCTTGCCAGTGATATCCACATCCCATTACCAAATGTAAAAAATGTGACAAATAAGTTCAACACTTACCAGCAATCAACAGTACACCAATTATAGCATCGGCAAACATTTTTTTCTATTTTTGTCTGTGAAGGCAAAGAAGAGATTTGTAACCACAATTTTAATTGGAGTGGATTTTCTTAACTTTTTGTGAAAGTTTTTAAACGTGATATTTTACCTTTCCAAGTTAGCGAACTGCTGCTCAGGGATAAATTTCGAAATCGGTCGCTCGATTCTGTACAGATTTTCTTTTTACATATATGTAAACGAAACACCGCCAGATCCCACTACTTGTCCTCCAACGTTTGGGGCAGAAAATGGCGGAAATCCAGGGTAAATGCAGAAACACAGCTCAAAGGCAATATCTAATATGAACTGGTTGGGCCGAATACACTGAGTCTTGATCGTAACCTCTAAGTATTTATCTTTAAGGAAAACAAAGACAGTTTTAAGGGGTTTGTATTGAAATTGATCAACATTAGAGATAAGGCATATCTTTAAGTGTGTTTAATTTAGTGTTTCTGTGCCTGGAACGGTAAACATGTAGTGTGATTCATGCTGGGCAAAGACATTTGTATATGTGGGGATTGCTTAAGTTCCAACTGTGCTTCTGGTATGTTTATAGAGGAATACGGCATGAAAAATAAATATAAATACTCATGTGACCATTGCTGAGCAACTGAAGGCACTTGTGAGCATTGCTGGCTCACAGCGCCAGGGACAGGGGTTCAATTCCGGCCTTGGATGGCTGTGTGGGGTTTGTACATTCTCCCTTTATGTACGTGGGTTTCTTCCGGGTCCTCCGGTTTCCTCCTACAGTTCAAAGATGTTAATATCAAGCAAGACGATGGAAGGTGGCTGGGCGCGTAATACAGCGATCGGGCTCATGCTCTGGAGACGTTGATAAGTCAGGAACTTAAAACTGGTCTCAGGAATGGTGATCATGAAACTATCATTGTTGAAAAAAAAACATCAAGGAAGAAATTCTGCGGTCCTTACCCGGTCTGGCCTACACGTGACTCCTGAACCACAGCATAGAACATAGAACATTACAGCGCAGTACAGACTCTTCGGCCCCCGATGTTGCGCCGACCAGTGAAACCAATCTAAAGCCCCTCTAATCTACACTATTCCAATATCATCCATATGTTTATCCAATAACCATTTGAATGCTCTTAATGTTGACGAGTCCACTACTGCTGCAGGCAGGGCGTTCCACGCCCTTACTACTCTCTGAGTAAAGAACCTACCTCTAACATCTGTCCTATATCTCTCACCCCTCAATTTAAAGCTATGTCCCCTCGTGTTAACAGCAGCGTAATCAACTCTGTGTCCTCTGAAATGACCTAGCACGCCATTCAGTTCAAGGGTAATTTGGGATGAGAAACAGGTCCTTGCTAGTAACACCAAGTTTAAATTCAATTAACAATAAAAAATCGGGATTTGAATTGTAGCCTGAGTTATGGTCATCTTGAAACGATCTTCAATTGTAAAACTCATCGGTTTCAGTTGGGGGTGGCACAGTGGTTAGCACTGCTGCCTCACAGGGATCTGGGTTCACTTCCCGGCTTGGGCCACTGTCTGTTTGGAGCTTGCACATTCTCCCTGTGTCTACGTGGGTTTCATCCGGGTGCTTCGGTTTCGTCCCACAGTCCAAAGATGTGCAGGTTAGATGCGTTGGCCATGTTAAATTCTCCCTGGTGTACCCGAACAGGCACCGGAGTGTGGTGACTAGGGGATTTTCACAACAACCTTATTGCAGTGTTAATGTAAGTTTATTTGTGACTAACAAATAAACTTTACTTTTATTTTAATGTCTTTTAGGGAAGGAATCCATGAGAGGTAGGAGCAGAGCTAGGCGGATCGAGTTTGCTCCAACATTCAGTGATATTATGATTGATCTGACGTGATAATCTCAACTCCACTTTCCCACTTTATCCCCATAAACCTTGATCCCCTTACTGGTTAAAAATCTATCTATCGCATCCTTGAATATACTAACGATCCAACCTCTACAGCACTCTGCAGGAAAGAATTCTACAAATTTACTACCCTTTGAGAGAAGAAATTCCTCCTCACCTCTGTTTTATACGGCGACCCCTTATTCTGAGATTATACCCTCTCGTCCTAGGCTCCCCACAAGAGAAAACAACCTTTCAGCATCTACGCTGCCAAGCCCTTTGGGAATCCTATATATCTTAATAAGATTGCCTCATTCTTCTAAACTCCAACGAGTACAGACTCAAAACCTATTCAATCTCTTCTTATAGGAAACTCCCACCATACCTGGGATCAACCTAGTGAACCGTCCCTGGCCTGTCTCCTTATCTGCCAAACTTACCGGTCTGCCCTACATGTGACTGCCGGTCCACAGCAGCGTGGTTATAATTAACTCTGAAATGGTTTAGCAAAGCAACAACAAATGTTCCCTTGCCCAACACCCAGGTCTCATCGATTTTCTTGTTAGACAAAAGCTTGACCTTCCATTTCTCCATACCCTGTCTGATTTGCGAATAAGAATAGTTAAATGTCAGCCAGGGGGACTCAGAAATGTCCGCTGCTTTACTAAAGGTAAAGCTTGACTTACCTTAACTTGGCAGCAACGTGCATTATTTGCATTGAGATCTCTGCATTTTCCTATTGCTTTTGCTGTAACAAAATCATTTATGGAACACGGTTGGAAAACCGGATGCTTCACAGAATCTAAAGGGATGTGTCAGCACTTCCTTGAAGGGCAGGGAAAGGGGGTGTGAAACTGAAGTGCTTTTCTCATGCACACAGAATAGTGTAATATCTCGCTATGAAAGACCAGTAAATATGTGAAAGTGGGAAGCGAATCCCGTTGAACTGCGAACAGTTTTCCAAGTATTCTTGCTTTGGGTGAATATGCAACCATCTGCTTCATTCCTGTCCTTGCAAGATTCGTTCCTAATGGATATTTATCAGCAGAATAACGAAATGGAGTGTCACTCCTGTCGAAATTGCAATCTCCAAATGCTTGCTCTTAAAGTGTTAGAAGTTTCAAGCTTTTGGTAAAACAAAGGTTTCAGAAGAATACTTGTGAAATGTCCACCATGGCCAGACACTCAATCTGAAACTGAAGTTATAATTGGAAGCAAATGTTCCGAGAATCATTGTTCCTAATTTCGCGAAAATTGTGCAAAGGTGGTTTCTGAAAAGGCTGCATTTATTTTCGCTGCAAACCTTTTCCTGCGCAAAATAGTATCAGTCGCAGTGAATCAGTATGTGATCGTATCGTCTGCAACAAGCAGACACCGGAAGCTAAGTCTTCCTGTACAGACTGAAACTTGTGAATTAAAACACAAGTTTGAAGTTCCCTAAAAGTTTTTCTTAATTTGTCAGGCACCATTTTTCAAATTCTCACTAGATATATATATATATATATATATATATATAATATATATATATTTATATATGTATATATAAGCATACGCTTTTGTTAGCAAATGTGTTTGTTCCTTTTGCGACAACTGAATGTTTCCTTTGTTAAATAAATAGTACATGAACAATATTATAAAATACCATCAGCCAGTGTGGGATTCGGGAGCTCCCTTAACTACCAACTGAGCAAATCGGAAATTGCCTCCACAAAGCTTTTCCAACTTGCTCCCGGAGTCTGTGACATAAGAACATAGGAAATAAGGGCAGCAGGAGGCCACTTGACCCATCGAGCCTACTCCTCGATTGAAACAGGTCATGGCTGATTATCTCTATGCCAGACTCCCCCATGATCCTCATGTCCCTTGATATCACTGGCACCCAGATGTTCTCACGATTTCTGTTTTGAACCTGCTCAATGGTTAGGTTTCCACAGCCCCCTGGGGTTGTGATTTCCAAAGAGTCGCCACCCTCCGAGTAAAGAACTTCCTCCACATCTCAATTTTAAATGGACTGCCCCTGATTCCGAGACAATGTCCCCTTGCTCCAGACTCACCAGGCAGGGGAAACATCCCATCCACATTTACCCTGTCATGAGAACATAAGCACTAGGAGCGGGAGTAGGCCATCTGGCCCTTCGAGCCCGCTCCGCCATTCAATAAGATCAGGGCTGATCTTTTTGTGGACTCAGCTCCACTTACCCACCCGCTCACCATGACCCTTAATTCCTTTACTGTTTAAAAATGTATGTATTCTTGCCTTAAAAACATTCAATGAAGTAGCCTCAACTGCTTCACTGGGCAGGGAATTCCACAGATTTACAACCCTTTGTGTGAAGAAGTTCCTCCTCAACTGAGTCCTAAATCTGCTTACCCTTATTTTGAGGCTATGCCCCCTAGTTCTAGTTTCACCCGCCAGTGGAAACAACTTCCCTGTTTCTATTTTGTCTATTCCCTTCATAATCTTATATGTTTTTATAAGATCTCTCCTCATTCTTCCGAATTCCAATGAGTATAGCCCCAGTCTACTCAGTCTCTCCTCATAAGCCAACCCTCTCAACTCTGGAATCAACCTCGTGAATCTCCTCTGCACCCCCCTCCATTGCCAGTATATCCTTTCTCAAGTAAGAGAGGACACAGGTTTAAGATGCTGGGGGTAGGTACAGGGGAGATGTTAGGGGTAAGTTTTTCACATAGAGGGTGGTGGGTGAGTGGAATCGGCTGCCGTCAGGGGTGGTGGAGGCGAACTCAATAGGGTCCTTTAAGAGACTCCTGGATGAGTACATGGAGCTTAATATGATGGAGGGTTATAGGTAAGTCTAGAAGGTAGGGATGTGTTCGGCACAACTTGTGGGCTGAAGGGCCTGTTTGTGCTGTAGTTTTTCTATGTTTCTATGTTTCTAAGTAAGGAGACCAAAACTCTACACAGTACTCCAGGTGTGGCCTCACCAGCACCTTATACAGCTGCAACATAATCTCGCTGTTTTTAAACTCCACCCCTCTAGCAATGAAGGACAAAATTCCATTTGACTTGTTAATTACCTGCTGCACCTGCAAACCAACTCCTTGAGATTCCTCAAGCTTGTCACAGCCTGTAAGAATTTTGTAAGTTCCAGCGATATCAACTCTCATTTCTTGAAAATGTATACAGAGACAATTTATGCAAACATTAATCACAAGGATTAGCCTGATAGGCCTCCGTTGCACTCCTGTGGCAACTATATCCCTCTTTAGATGAGGAGAGAAAAACTGCACTGAATACAATTTGGAAACTTGGTAGGACTGCATTTGCTGTCCACATCCACTTCATTTATATAGACTGAAACAACCTTAGCCCAATTGCGGCACACCAGTAATAGCAGACTGCCATGCTGATAATGATCTGTTTCTTGTTGCTCTCTGCTTTCTATCTGTTAGTCAATTTGTAATCCAGACCTGAAATATTTATTCACTGCATCATTTTGTACTTCTTTGGAGCATCATTTTTTAAATTTGGCTTTCGAACCTGGATATTGAACACCCTGTTTGAATTCAGGGCCAGGAAACAATGGCTGCTGATGTGATTCGATGTCATTGCAGACTATCGCATGAAGAACTAGAACTTATGCTCTGAAATCAGTGAAATATTGACTCCAATCTAGTTAGGGGTGTCAATGTTAAACGAATGCGAGTCACACTGAGTTTCATGATTTAAGATAAAGTTTTACTCCCACTAAAGACGTGAGAAAAATATATAATTTTGTTTCACTGTGCTTTCATTTTAACGGTTGAATAAGTCCTAAACATTTAGGATTTTTGAATCTTATAATCCCTACAGTGCTGAAGGAAGCCATTTGCCCCATCGAGCCTGCACCGACAACAATCCCAGGCAGACTCTATCCCGGTAGCCCCATGTATTTACCCTACTAATCGTCCTGACACTAAGGGGTAATTTAGCATGGCCGATCAACCTAACACACACATCCTTGGAATGTGGGAGGAAAACGAAGCACCTGGAGATAACCCGCACAGACATGGGTAAAAGGTGAAAACTCCACACAGTTACCCAAGATCGGAATTGAACCCAGGTCCCTGGCTCTGTCAGATGACAATGTGAACAACTGTGCCACGCTCACTTACACTCGAAAATTACTTTTCCAAGTGGAGGGTAAGACTCTATCTGCTTTTGATTATTGTTGAGTGCTTGAAAAAGTATTCTTTCCTTATTCTTTCTGCCTTTTGTCGCTGCCACATTAGTTCCATCCGCTTCTTTATTTCCTTTTCTCTGCCTGCTTTGGCTTCAGATTACGTAATCTACTTTAGGCCTCCTGTTTCAGACTCTTTGTACCCCAGTATGGGTTCTTCAAATTACTGGATTCAGAAGAATATACAATTGCCCTCCCTGTTTACAAAGGTCCTATATCCTTAGTTTGCCCCAAGAGGAAACTCAAAATGCAGTCTTACTTTCAGCAATGTTAGAAAAGCTTAATTATACCTCCTAGAGGGCAATTGTATAATGTCACTATAGGTAGCGTTGCACTGGAGAGCGTAGAGAAGAGATCCGCCAGAATGTTGCCTGAGATGGAGCAATTCAGCTACGAAGAGAGGCCGGTCAGGCTGGGATTGTTATCTCTAGCGCAGAGAAGGCGGGGGTGAGGTGGGGGGAGGGGGGGATTGGTGAGGAGAGGCATATTTAAGCTGTATAAGATTATGAGGGTATGGACAGATTGAGTAGGGAGTAGTTGTTCCCCTTTGTTGAGGGATCAATCAGGAGTGGGCATAGCTTTAGGGTAAGGATCAGGAGATTCATAGGGGATTTGAGAAAACAGTTTTTCATTCAAAAGGTTTTGGGAATCTGAAATGAGTTGCCTGGGAAGTGGGGGACCGAAATGTTACAACCTTCTAAGCGTATTTGGATGAGCTCTTGAAACATCATAACTTTCAAGGGTATGGGACAAGTGCTGGAAAATGGGATTAGTGCGAATTTAGTGCTATGTTTTGTCGGTTCATACTGGATGGGCAGAAAGGCCTTTTAATGCGCTGCATGACTTTGCCGATTCGATCGCCCCGCCCACCACGGAATTGGTGCGGGCGAGGGCTGAACAGTGGAAATGTCCCTTGACCTCGGGCGTCAACTTCCGGTCTCGCTCGAGCGAGGCCGTAAAATCCCGCCTATATGACTCTACCCTTTACATCGAACTGATTTGCTTTTCAAATTCTAATCACTGCAAGATTATGAGGGGCAGGGACAGAGTGGATAAGGAGAAGCTGTGCCCCTTAGTTGAAGGTACACAAGTTCACGGTGAGGGGCAGGATATTTAGGGGGGGCGGGGGAGGGGGTGGAGTGTGAGGAAGAACATTTTTATCCAGAGGGTTTTGACGATCTGGAATGCATTGCCTGGGAGGGTGGTAGAGGTGGGCCACCTCACAACCTTTAAAAAGCACCTGGATGAACACTTGTCACATCATAACATTCAAGGCTATGGGCCACGTGCTGGTGAATAGTACTGGCTGGGAACTCAAGGTGTTTCATACGTATTGGTGCAGACTAGATGGGCCGGAGGGCCTCCTCTTCACTGAATGCTTCTATGATTCGATGATAAATTCGAATACAAAGCCCCATAGAATGTGTGAGGACAGGCGTATGCGCAATAAAGCGTGAATTCACTTGGCGGTATTATGGCGCAGTAGGTTACATCCCCGCCTTTCATCTCGAAGTCGTCAGCTCCAGTCATCCGACCACTTATCTTGCGTCCTTTCCAACGCACCAGTGGCAGGCGGTGCCTGCTCTGCCCTGTTTGTGTGAAGCGCGACTCCCTCAAGCTTTGAGTTTCTTTGCAGTGATGAGTCCACAAGCTCGTGACCTCTTCCGGGGAAAACCTTGCCATGTGAACAGATACAGCGTCCACCACTAGGTGGGGCAAGAGCAGTTGATGTTTCGCTGCTGGTCACAAATCTGTGCAGTTTAATTAAAGTTCAAGAAATAACATATATTGATTTTAATTTAATATTGAAATTTAATTTATTGAAAATTATTGTATTGAGAGCAGCGTTACTCTAATTTGATGTGGAGATGCCGGCGTTGGACTGGGGTGGGCACAATAAGAAGTCTCACAACACCAGGTTAAAGTCCAACAGGTTTATTTGGAATCACGAGCTTTTGGAGCGCTGCTCCTTCGTCACCTGATTTTGTGAGACTTTTGTACTCTAAATTGATTACCATGATCTCGTATTTGTCAGAGCTGTCGGTGTCGAGGGAACACAATGGATCAACATTACCTTACAATGTAGCATTTGTAAGTGTTATAGCTTTTTCAAGGGCTCATTATGCATATTAGATATTTCATTTACCGGGGGAAATAGCAGATGAAAAATAACGGCCCATGTTAATGCAGAGAACATTTTGATCGATTTGTGGGAGAAACATAGACTGTGAAATGGTAAGGCAATGAGGTACGCTTCTGTTATTTAGCAGGAAGCAGGATCTGTACCAGAACACAAAATTGTGATTCATTTCGCATCGCCTGAACTTCCCCACCATGCAGTTTTACTACCCTTTAAGCAACTCGCTGCGGCAACATGATATAAGAACAAAACAGCTGAGCGGAACTTTCCTGGATGCTATATGAAAACGACACTGCGTCCAATAACTCTCCTTTTCTAAAAACTGCTAACTCTTAAACGCTTAAAGGGGCACAGCGCCAATTATAAGTTGTTGTGTACTGGATCCGGTTAACATGCCACGTGAAAAGAGCATTAACCATCGAGTCACAAGTGGAGTGTTTTGAACACCACTCATCTTTGTGGAGGAACAGTAAGGCTCAGCAGAATGGACTGCTTGTTACGCCAGATGGGTTATAATGCGAAATAAGTTTGACCCACGGTCATTTTGTTTTACATTGACTGTCCTGTTTACTGGTCCATCACAAATTGGTGCTGTAATAATGAAGAGGCCTGTTGAGAGATTTTTGTCAATCTTTCTATAGGTTAGGCTGACTTAGAAAGATGCTGATTGCCCATATCTGTTAATAAGCCTAACATCGACTAATATTCTCTGACCCAAGGACAAGCTTCCTGATATGTACAAGCTGCCCCAAGGAGCCAGGTTCGAGGTTCTATCAGTCGTTGATATTTATAGCTACAAATACAGCTGATTAATAAAAGCAAAACAGAAGTGCTTTGTCAATCAGAAGTGAACAGTTATCTTAATTATTCGGCAGCTTCCCACTGCAACCCTGGATTTGTAATCTAGACATAGATAATTGGTTTGGATAGAAATCAGCACAGCGGCAGGAGTCGAATGGTGCTGATTATCACAAGATCCTGATCCCAGCAGGCGAAACTTTGAAACTGGAAGGAATGAATCAGACAATTTCCGTGATGTTATGGGGAAAATAAGAGTATGGAAGCTTTCATGTTCGTCGCAATGGGCGTGCAAACAGCTACAATGCGTATGTCGGGACGCAGCGTGGCTCGGATCCCACGTGGATAATAACAGTAAAAACACATTTCATGGCTCAAGACAACCCTGACGGATGATGGATGGTTGACCACATCCCAGGAAGAAAGGCAAAAGTCATAAAACGATGATGCGCAACTGAGACACTCGTTGTTTCTCAATTCTTCTCAACCATTTAAAATAAAACATTATGTTTTAGATAGATTGATGGTTAGTTTAATGAGAAATACTCATGGCGCCAGATGCCGTTTTGTGACGACAATACAAATAGAGCATAAAATCATTAATTCAGCACAGCTTCAAACGATGATTTTTTTGAAAAACATTGTACAAGTACACAAGTGTAAAAAGATTTCATACTTATTTTAGCGAATGCAAATAAAATTACACCACGTTGCAAAATGCAAGTCGCCTTAAATTATAGAATAGAAATAAAAAGTCGGCATTCTATTTTACAGCCATTGTTCACACATTGTCAGGTTGAATTCATTGAGCTTTCAGTTTTTGACTAAAAGTAGGGTGGCACGGTACCACAGTGGTTAGCACTGCTGCTTCACAGCGCCAGGGACCCAGGTTTGATTCCCGGCTTCGGTCACCGCCTGTGTGGAGTTCACACGTTCTCCTCGTGTTGGCATGGATTTTCTCCCACAGTCCAAAAGATGTGCTGGTTAGGTGGATTGGCCATGCTTAATTCTCCCTCAGTGCACCCGAACAGGTGTCGGAGTGTGGCCGACTAGGGGATTTTCACAGAATCTTGCTGTGTGAATGTAAGCCTACTTGTGACTAATACATAAACTTTAAACTTTCAAGTCATTTGCATTGTTTCATTTCAAGGTTGGTTTACTTAAAAAAACTTATATGCTGCGATATTGTTGAAAATCAAATTTTTGAGAAGGAGCAGGAATAGGCAACTGAGCCTCTCACTGTGCACAATCCACCATTCACCTCAACCCCACATTCCTGCCTACGGCCAATGACCTTTTGCCCTTTGCCAATCAAGCTGTTCAAGTCTATATCGGCCATTTATGCCTTGATTTAAGCGACTGATTTCGCTTGCTTTCCAACAAAGTACCTTGCTGACTTTGGAAGTGATTTGCCAGCAGTGCCCTTTGCAAAAGTCAAAAGAATAAGAGGTAGGGAGTAACAGGCAAAAATGTTACAAAGTCGCGAGACAGTATCGAATCACATCATCAGGAATGGACAAAGAACTAAGGACAAAGAACAGTCCAGCACAGGAACAGGCCCTTCGGTACACTAGGCCTGCGTCGACAGATGAGGTCTGACTAAACTTTCTAAACTGAAGGCCTTTTGCCAATATGCAGTCTTTATCCGTCAATTCCCCGTCTATCCATGTATCTGTCAAGCTGTCTCTGAAACGTTGCTATTGTATCTGGGTATCTTTTTCTACCACCTCCTCTGCCAGCGCACTTACCATCCTTTGTAAAAATACTTGCCTCTCACATCTCCTTTATACGTTCCCCCTTCATAGCTTTAAATTGAGGGGCGAGAGATATAGGACAGATGTTAGAGGTAGGTTCTTTACTCAGAGAGTAGTAAGGGCGTGGAATGTTCTGCCTGCAGCAGTAGTGGACTCGTCAACATTAAGAGCATTCAAATGGTTATTGGATATGGTGATGTTGGAATAGTGTAGATTAGAGGGGCATTAGATTGGTTCCACTGGTCGGCACAACATCGAGGGCCGAAGGGCCTGTACTGCGCTGTAATGTTCTATGTTTATCTTAAACCTTTGTCCCCTAGTAATTGACATTCCTACTCTGGGAAAAAGACTCCGATTATCCATTCTATCAAGGGTGACAACATATAAAAGGCTACGGTTAGTTTTGAAGGCGGTGTTAGGTCACATTGTTGCTTCACTATATCGGGTCTTTGTTGTTGCCCATAGGTTGTGCTGCACCTCACATACGATTATTTTAATTGAAGAATGAGTGTATAAAGCTGAGTAACATTTCAATGCCGAACTGCATCTGCCGGAAACACATAATTGACGAAGAGGCATGGAAATAAGTGCAAAATAATTACATTGATTCGCATCTGCAGAGAATAGTCAGACTTCTCTGCTAAATCAACATTGTTCTGTCAGACTGTGATTTGAATTTAAGGGAAGTTTTGCCAATGAATTGAATGTTTCTTACGAAGCAAAACCGTCCCTATATTGCAAACTAGAATCTGAACTTGAACTCCAGAGGAGCATACGTGTAAATTATGCAGCACGCGTTAATATTTAATGGTTACGAAGGAGACAGCATAAGAAACGACCGCTTATAATGGTAAATCATAGAATCGTAGAAACCCTACAGTGAAGAAGGAGGCCATTCGGCCCATCGAATCTGCATCGACAGCAATCCCATCCAGGCCCTACCTCCACAACTCCATACATTTACCCCGCCAATCCCTCTTACCTACACATCCAGGGACACCATGGGGGACAATTTAGTATGGCCAACCAACCTAACCGCACATCTTTGGAGGAAACCGGAGCACCCGGATGAAACCCACGGAGACACGGGGAGAATGTGCAAACTCCACACAGACAGTCACCCAAGCCGGGAATTGAACTGGAGCTGTGAGACACTGTAACCACTATGCTACCGTGCCGCCCATACACGCTCACAATGTTCTACTTGCGTGTGCATGCACAGTGTTTAAAAAATGTTTTTTAAGACATTAATGTTATATTCCACCTTGGAGCATCTATCCAGCTCCTCTATCTCCCAGGGGAAAAAAGGCATGGGAATATCTTAGCATGTTGACATGGGTTTTGTTGATTCACTAGGTAAAATCATTTAAAGTCGCACGTGGAATATATGCAACTTCCTATAAAGCACACTTCAACGAACGGGTTTCATCAGTTTAAGAGCACAGAATGCACATTTGAATATTAAAACACTCTCATATGAAACTGCATGAAGAAAAAGAGGGACTACGAACATATTTGAACTCAAGTTACGTTCTGACGTATGGCATAATTTGCGTTTGCATTTAACAGCTACAGTGATTGCAGTTGTAATTTCACTTCAGAATCAACTGTAAATACACACGGTCCAAAATATCAATCGGTTCATTTTAACCGTTTTCCATGTAACATTTCCAGGATGAATTAATCTCCTCTCGACTTGAATTAAATGACGCAGGAGAATCTCGAGAATCGCAGGAATGCACGAGAGATATTGTTATAATGATGAACACAGCAAACACTGCAAGTTTCACTCCCATCACAATCAACTCCCGAATTAACGAACCTCCGCTGTTATTGGGTTGCTTCTTGTCTATAGAGAAGGTAGCAATTAAATTCAGCAAATAGTTTCTTTGATTCATTCCGGCAGCTCACCGCGATATTCACTCAGCTTGTTCCCCATTCTCTTCGACACTCGTGCGGGAAGGTTTTCGAGAGATGGTACCTGAGCATTCAGAGTGGTACTCCACACAACTTACTGTATACTAATGATCCTGCTTCTTAGACCATCTAGTTCGACTTTAATCCTGGTGTTGACTTTCTTCTTACTCAATAATTTGCCCATTCCTTAATGCCATTGTTACATCATCTAAAACATTGAACAATGTTTCTTTCTGCTTGAATAAAGGGGCTTTTTTTTACAATTTGTTCGGGATGCCATTGGACTAGTAAATTAATTGCATGTTACATATTCTCTATCGTGTGTGTGGTAATATCATGAGGCTTTCGTTGCACTGATTATTTTGCTTGTTCTTTGGCTACCCATTGCACTTAATACATGTCAGCTGTGTGCCTTGTGGCATGCATATCTGCATCCACTCACTCAATCCCATAATGTGAGGCTGGGAAATGTGTTTTCGAGATAGTCATCCTCATATATTGCTGAAATATTATAACGGTTACGCATTTTGGAGTAAATATGGAATGAAAATATTCGACCAATCAATCAGTCTCTATCTATCTATCTATCTATCTATCTATCTATCTATCTATCTATCTATCTATCTATCTATCTATCTATATGTATATATCTATCTATCCATCTACCTACCTACTTATGTCTGTCTATCTATCTGTCTGTCCGTCTGTCTAATCGTCTGTCAGTCTTTCTACCTGTCTTTCTTTCTGTCTGTCCATAAATCTAGTCTATCGTTCTATCTATCCACCTGTCTACCTGTGTAAGTGTTAACGTGCCTGTCTATCTATCTGCCTTTCAATTTCTGAGTCCATGATATGTCTCGACCTCTGTCCATCTGCCGACAGTCACACACACACACACACACACACACAAACACACACACACGGATTCCTATTCTCGTACCAACCATATAAACTTACGTTCAACTGTTAGTATTGTTCCTGGTCCAAACTCTTTCTCGCCGAAAAATATCTCGACCTGACAATAATAGGTGCCTGAGTCATCCTGCTTCACGTTTCTGATCGCGATAGAAGCGTTTCGATTGGCTTTGAAAGATGGTCTGTCCACCTCGAAAATCCTACCCGAGTATTTTTCGGATTTATTTGTCACTCTGGTATCTTCGGTTCCATTTTTGATGTTTTTGTGCCAGGAGAAAGCTCCGTTCTGTTGAGTGTGAGATGTGTTGTAAGTGCAGAGAAGGTAGACTGTCTTTCCCTCCGTTGTCACAATGGAGGGTGGTTTTTGAAACACTTTGATCTTGCTAGCAGTTGTTGCTGGAAGACAAATGCCGAAGCCAGTTAATGTACAAACTGAGGGAACTCTTCCTTGTATGATTTGCGACAACAGTCGGATCATCAAACATTATATAGTTAATTATATCAAATGATTCTCCACTTCATCGTTTGCTGGTCACAGTTCAAAAATAATGGGTCGCCCATTTCAGGCACAGGTGAGGAAAAGTTTATTTTCTCTGAGAGGGTCTTGAATCTCTGACATTCAATTCCTTAAGAGGCAGTGGAAGCAAAGGCTTTGAATGTTTTTAAGGCAGAGCTAGATAGATTCTTGATTAACATGGGGGTGAAAGGTTATCAGTGATAGGGAGGAATGTGGGGTTGAGGTTACAATCAAATCAGCCATGAATTTATTGACTGGCGGGCAGGCTCGAGGGGTCTACTGACCTGCACTTGCTCCTAATTCGTATGCCCATATACTTCTAGAGTCTGGTTACGCAACTTTGCCGGACAGCACAATAGGTACGTGTAGTACTAAAAGAAAATCTTACTAAAGAATAGTAACATCGAGGTCCACAGCAGGTCAGCGGGTTTCATTGCTTCACAGTGGTCTGGAAATCATAAAAAGTATTTTGAAATAGGCAACATAGTGGCACATTCCCCTTCTCCATGTGTGGCCGCTCCTGTACACACCACACAATCTTGCTACGGCAAACTCTCCAAGACGTGCCGGACCATCGACATGGGTACCACCATCACACATGAGAATACCACCCACATATACTCATACTCATGCCACTCGGCCAACGTTGTCTATCTCACGCTGCAGGAAAGGATGCCCAGAGGCATGGTACATCGGCAAGACGGTGCAGACCTACGACAACGGATGAATAGACACTGTGCGACAATCGCCAGGCAGGAATGTTCCCTTTTAGTCGGGGAACACTTCAGCAGTTAGGGGCATTCAGCCTCCGATCTTCGGGGAGGCAATAGCTAGTGGTATTATCGCTAGACTATTAATCTAGAAACGCAGCTAATGTTCTGTGGACCCGGGTTCGAATCCCGCCACGGCAGTTGGCAGAATTTGAATTCAATAAATAAAATCTGGAATTAAGAATCTACTGATTACCATGGAATCATCATTTATTGTCGGAAAACCCTATCTGCTCAACACGTGACTCCAGATCCGCAGCAATATGGTTGACTCTCAAGTGCCCTCCCAGGACAACTAGGGATGGGCAACAAAAGCTGGTCAGCCAGCGACGCCGATGTCCAATGAATGAATAATAAAAAAAAGAATCCCTTGATTCCACTTAGAAAACAAGGCCTGCAGTTTCACCTGTTAACTTAGGGGGGGGGGGTGGCACAGTGGTTAGCACTGCCGCCTCACTGCGCCAGGGCCCTGGGTTTAATTCCGGCTCGGGTGACTGTGCGGAGTTTATACGTTCTCCTCTTGTCTGTGTGGATTTGCTCCGGTTTCCTCCCACACTCCAAAGATGTGCGGGTTCGGTGGATTGGCCATGACAACTTGCCCCTTAGTGTCAGAGGGATTATCAGGGTAAATACATGGGGCTACTGTGATAGGGCCTGGATGGGATTGTTGTCCGTGCAGACTCGATGGTCCGAATAGCCTCCTTCTGCACTGTAGGGATTCTATGATTTATTCCATGACATAACATTGATGAGTTTCTAATGTATTAGTTTCTCCCTTGTGCCCATCCAACTAATGACGACTCCCCTGCTGTGTCTCCCTCAGTGATGGAGGAACACTTCTGCTGATTCTCCATTTACCCCATCTAGAACATCTATTGCAGACATAGTGAGGAACATTTGTATATTCCATGCACTTTTCCCCGCAGAGAGATTGAGACACACTAATAATTATATTGAAATATGTATGTTTCAAGCAATAATATACACAAAACATGCCTTCAATTGATAATATAGAATTTATCTGAAGCGTACTTTTAACGAACATTGAATTTTAAATCAAAAGCGAATACAACTGAAACCACAACACACTGATTCTACATTCAAAATGGTTCGGAGGTCGCAGAGGTAACTTTCCGTCTCAGGTGTTTCCACTTCTTCCAATCGTATTAAATAAAGGAGAATCGCTAATCAAATGGACTTACCTTCAGAGATATAAAAATAATTGTCTGTCACTCGCCTTTCCAAAGATAGACCGGGCAGCATGCATTCTCTCCACCAACATTGTTCACACTGAATAATGTTAGTCGCCTGCAGTCAAAAGGTGAACAGGTCACTTTCAACCAGGTCAAATCGAAAGCTTCATGAAGCGGATGCAGGAACCTCGCAGGGAAATGCTCATCCAATCATCTTCATTGATTCCTTGCGGAGGCGTAGGTGGTGGGGGGTGGGAGTAGGTCACACGTTGCAAGAATAAAGAACAGTGCAGCAGAGGAACAGGCCCTTTGACCCTCCAAGCCTGCACCGATCGCGTTATTCTATCTAGACCAACCGCTTATATCCCTCTCTTCCCCGTCTGTTCATGTACTTATCCAGATAAGTCTTAAATGTCGCTCACGTATCTGTCTCGACCACCTCACTGGCAGTGCATTCCAGGCTCCCACTACCCTCTGTGTAAAAAACTTCCGCCGCACATCTCCACTGAAACTTTCCCCCCTTACCTTGAACTTGCGCCACCTTGTGATTGTCATTTCTGCACAGCGAAAAAGTTCCCAACTGTTCACCTTATCTATGCTCCTCATAATTTTATAACCTTCCATTAGCCTCCGTCTTTCAAGGGAGACCAAGCCCAGTTTATTGAACTTCTCGATCAATCTGCCACACGAAATGTACGGTCAACCAGCATGCGAATTACGCGGCTGCAAACCAATGCAGTGAAGGTAAGGGGGAATTACTCCGTTAATGGGGAAAATACAGCTATAAATACTATAATGAGGAAGTAGATATCCAAATGCAGCCAATGAGTTGCGGTTAAATTGAAGATGCAGGTTGTAATTACTTCAACAAATGACTCTGACCTAATTTGGGAAATCCGGTGTGCAAAGCTGGAAGAATGCTTCCGCATTCTGGTAATGCACAATCTCTAAAAGGGAAATCGAGCACAGAATCACAGAAATATTACGGCGCAAAAGCAGGCCATTTGGGCCATCGTATCTACATCGGCTCTTTGCATGAATAATTCGCCTAACTCAGTTTTCCCGTCTTAACGCTGTATACTTGAAGATTCTTCCTTTTCTGATAGCTGCCTGGTTTGAATGCTCCCTCCACCCAACTCGCTTAAGCGCTTCCAGTTCTATCCCCATTGATCTGGTATTTAAAAGAGGATTGATAATCTAGGTCCCATATGCATGGAATTGCTGATGTGAGAAATTGAAATAGAAATGGGAAAGTTCCTGTGTTTGTATAGCGCCTTCCGACCTCAGGACGTCCCAAGGAACTCTGCCGCCAATTCTGTACTTTCCTCAGTTGTTCTGTGTAATGTAGGAAACACGTCTTCGAGTTATCTGCCAATGATTTTAGAGTCTTGTAGCTTTGGAAGAGGCCCTTCCCTCCATCATACCATCAAACGTCTAGCTATTGGAATCCCATTTTCCAGCACTTGCTCCCTAGCCTCGTATGCTATGGCGTTTCAAGTGTTCATCTAAATACTTTTTAAACACTTATTTATTTATTAGTCACAAGTAAGAATATTGTGAGATTGCCCGCAGCAACCACTGTTTCAGGCAGTGAATTCTAGATTTCCACCACCCTCTGGGTGAACAAGCTTTTCTTCAGATCCCCTTTTAGTCTCCTTCCCTGAACTCATTTCTGAAGAATTAGGCCCAGAGGAAGATTGTAATAAAGAGCAGGTGACCTACTGTCAGAAAATTCGTTGAACAATGCGGATTTCAGGGAGAACTCACCCACACTTCTCGAGCCGGAGAGAGATTAAGTGAGGTTTGTAAATATTTGTTATTTCACATGTAATCTATTTTGTTCAATTTCTTTCCAGGTACTTAGTTTAGTATAATGGACAAAGGGACAGGAGTCGACTCAAATTCACTTACAGAAACTCTAGTTAATTTGATACATTAGGTACCAAAGCTCGAAACGTACAACGTTAACCCTTTCAATTCTCTAACATTAACTCTGTAAGTTTTAACTTTAACTCTTTAATTTTAACTCTTTAATTGAAAATGAATACGACCCTGATTTTTGAGAGAGCAGCCCAGGTCAGTTCCTGGTGTAAATTCTTCCTCGGAGTTGTCAACTCCGAAGATGTTCTTCAGGGCGCACTTGCGATGGTGGGACTCGAGTTGTCACTGGAGGCAAAGGCGGAAACACTGTTCTTTATCCCCAAGCTCTCCCAAGCTTCCAGAAGGTTCTCTGGGACTCAGCCAGCTAGATCATCTGAAACCGATCACAATGTTTGGTCACGGCCAATGGAGTTATTTGTACACAACTCCATAATGTTTATCCCAAACTGCACGTAGCTCACATAGCCTTAAACATATATGGACATTGCGGGAAGCCTTGGTGACAAGAAGTCTAGCATAACCCAAACGACTTCCCTTATTTGGTCAACACAGAAAGTATCAGGTCACAGTCCACAGAACAGGTCAGACTTACAGCAGCCTTCCAAGCTGCATCTGTTTAATTATAATTTGGTCAAAGTTCCCAGCATGCTTGACTCTCATTGTCACAATTGCTCTTACGACGAATATTGACGTTGTTGTTGTAGTAGTCGTTGTTGTAGTTGTCCCTCTGGGCACACATGGGATGTGGGCATCAATGGCGAGCCCAGTCTTTATTCCTCATCCCAAAATTCCTTTCAGAATATAATGATGAGCCGCCTTGTTGAACTGCTGTAGTCCATGTTGTGTGCATATACCGACCGTGATGACAGTGAGGGAGTTCTGGGTCATCATGCCAGCAAACGTGGAAGAATAATGCCATTGTTTCAAAGCGGATTGTGTTTGGGAACTAGAACGTGGTTATGTTTCCATGCATCTGCTGTCCTTGTACTTCGAGGTGGTGGTGGCCGTGGGCTTGGAATATCCTGTTGAAGAAGCGTCAGGGAATTGTTACAGCGCATCTTCTAGATGCTACACATTGTTGGCCCTGTGCTTCGAAGGTGAAGGGATGGAAGACAAGGAAGTCGAGCCATAATTGTATAGAGGTTTGGCAGGAGCATGTTGAACAGTGCAGTATGTTGGTCTCTGTGTCTAAAGGTTGATGCACGTGCTTTGGAAAAGATACAGCGAAGATTCAATAGATTATTTCCTGGAATGAGCGAGTTGTTCTGTAATGAGACGCTCGGTAAATTTGTCCTGTATTCTTTAGAATTTAGAAGATTGTGAGGTAATTTGATAAAAAAATGCAATATTCAAAAGAAGGTTCTTAGGGTAGGCACACAGAGGCTGTTTCTCTTGCTGGGGAAGCTAGAAGTGGGGGGCAGTCTCAGGATAGAGGGGGGATTATTAAGACAGGAAATGAGGATATCTTGTCGCTCAGCTGGATGGGTATCTTTGGGATTCTCTGTCGCCACCTCTCGGTGGTACAAAGGTAATCAAAGGATATGAGGATGGGCATGAAACTGGAGTTGAGGCCGAGCAATCATAGTCATTTTCAATAGCAGAGTAGGCTTGAGGGGCCATATTGTCTGCAGCGGCTCCTATTCCTTATGCTCTTATGTTGGTTATCAGAGTGTCCTAGTGTCCCAGAGTGTCCCAGCGTGTCCTGGTACAAAGGACCCAGAGAATCAACATACAGCTACTGCAAGCAATTAGAAAGACAAACGGCATGTTTGACTTTATTGCATTTGGGACTAGAGCAGAGAACTGTTGGTTTGGCGAGAACACAGTTGCAGCAATGTGTTTACATAAAGGTTTAACAAATGGGATATGCTAATGTATGATGATGCAGTGGTGACTCTAGTTAGCCATGGGCGAGACACTCGAAAGCGAAGTTGTAATCATGCCAAAACATGACATGTGTACTCCATAATTTGTTTAAATGTAGTATCAATAAACAAGAGATCAGCAGGTAATAGAGGATGTCTACACACTGTCTAAGCAGCAAGTCCCACGCCTTGAGTCCAAGACAGAAGGACCAATCTCAAAACATGGTAGCAACCATGGATACATCAATGTAAAGTAAAAACACATCGGTGCTACTAAACGAACGTCAGAGTGAAGGGAGCTTTGAAATCAGCTGGATCTGTTTGTGCAGTAGAAGGAGGCACTATGGAGAGAGGTAACGATGACAGTAACCACCGAGCACCCTTTCTTGGGGAAGTATGTCGTGTTCATTCAAATTGTTGGTTAGTGACAGATCAAATTCAAGGCTTCAACAAAACTTTACAACATTGATGCTGGAGCGGCTGTTAACATACGAGCAGTTGAATTCGACTGGCTTCAGTTGGTGACACCAATCCCTCAGACCTAATTTACAAGGTCCAGGCAGTACTGATCTTCCAATAAAGGGAACGACTATTGCTGTTCTGAGACTAAGATATTGATGTTATTCATAACCAGCATTGAATGAATAGGCTTGATTACTTCAAGGAATTACAGACAAAGCAACTGATGTCTGCCATTTAGATCACTCATTGTCACTCGTGTACAATTCATCTTTTATTTATAGCAGTGAAAGTTTATTTATTAATGTCATAGGTAGGCTTACATTAACACTGCCATGAAGTTACTGTGAAAATCCCCCAGTCGCCACACTAGGGCGGCACCGTGGCACACTGGTTGGCACTGCTGCCTCACAATACCAGGGACCCCGCATTCGATTCTCCACTTGGGTCACTGTCTGTGTGGAGTTTGCACGTTATCACCATGTCTGAGTGAGTTTCCTCCGGGTGCTCCGGTTTCCTCCCACAGTCCGAAAGACGTGCTAGTTAGATGCATTGGCCGTGCTAAATTCTCCCTCAGTGTGCCCGAACAGACACGAGAGTTAAAGTTTATTTATTATTGTCACGAGTAGGCTTACAGTGACACTGCAATGACGTTACTTTGAAAATCCTTTAGTCGCCACATTAGGGTGGCACAGTGCCAGGGACCCGTGTTTGATTCCCAGCTTGGGTCACTGTCTGTGCGGAGTTTGCATGTTCTCCCCGTGTCTGCGTGACATTCCTCCGGGTGCTCCAGTTTCCTCCCACAGTTTGAAAGACGTGCTGGGTAGGTGCATTGGGGTCATTCTAAATTCTCATTCTGTGTACCCGGGCAGGCGCTAGAGGGTGGCAACTAGGGGCTTTTCAAAGTAACTTCAGTGCAGTGCGAATGTAAGCCTTCTTGTGACACTAATAAATAAACTTTAACTCCGGCACCTGTTTGGGTACACTGAGGGAGAAGTTAGGATGGCCACTGCACCGAACCAGCATGTCTTTTGGACTGTGGGAGGGAACATACGCTGACATGGCAGAATGTGCAGACTCCGCACAGACAGTGACCCAAGTCGGGAATAAACCTGATCCCAGGCACTCTAAGTTAGCAGTACTAACCACTGTGTCACCACTTCAAAATTCAGCATTCAGAAGATGAGGGGATTGACACAATGGAAAGGAAATTTAATTCTTCCACAAGGACACATTTCACTAGACCCAGGACTGACCTGGAAGTTATGAGTCTTCCAGCAATTACGAATTAACGCCAGAGGTGGCGATATAGACGGCATTCAGCAAACGGGTGACCATACTCATGAAGACCTGCTGGACCTCAATTGGCTCTTTCAGGTCAGTGAAGAGGGAGAATCCCTTATAGGACGGAGTGATCACTCGAGATGGAGGTCCCAGACCGTGATTAAACCTTTCCATTCTTACATGCATCAGATGAAGACTCTGAAGTATTTTAGAAGATGCAAAAGTGTTTGTCGTGTCTGAACAGGATTCAAATCATAGTTCCACGTTAGACTCCATCGAGCTCTGGAATTTTCCAAGGGTGAAAGTTAATTGACATCCATACTTTGTACCCAGCTGAACATCCTGCCTTTCAGAACAGAATATCAGCGCAGAAACTACAACAGAATCATGAGCAGCTGCATAATCCAGGACAGTAATCATGTCCCAGAGTTCATTGTCTACAGGAAAGTTCCTCATGACAGCAGATGCGGTTATTTTGCCTCCATGTTCTCAGCAGATTCCCCATTAGCCATAGTGAAGCAACATTGCACAGGGAACAGTTTTGACATCTCCCTATTTAACCCTTTCCTGCCAGCTGAAAGTAGAAACCCCCCAGCCCCAGCTCCATAATTTTGGGAAACAGTTATTTTTTCTGTTCTATTCTTTTTCCATTAATTGAAATCTCAGATCTTCAATGCCTTTTCAGTCGGGATTCATTTTAGGCGGGATTCTGGCTCAGAGGCGTTCAGTCAAAATCCCACAGATAACAGCTTCGCGCCACTGGCTCCTCAGCAAAGCACATACACCAAATGTCTCAACCTGCGCTTCCTCTCGTACTGAGCAGGATTACTTTTGCAAGAACAGTTTTATTATCAGTTGATGCAACCGTCAACGGTACAGTTGTGATGTCTTCCTAGGAATTGAAGAAACCTTTAAAGGTTTCTTCCCAGAGTTCTCCGAAGGAGAAACAAGTTCCTCAGAGTGGCCTGAGTTCTTGCTTGCTAGACCAGGAGATTCCAGAGTTCGATTCTCTTCAGTTTTCTCCTCAGGTTCCATCTTTCACGGCGAAGCCATCGCTGTCTTTGCATCACAATCATCCTGAAACCAACACACAGCTCCCGAGCCATGCTGGTAACGTGTTGCCCTATTTTACGGATGATTATGTCAGAGTCATAGAGTCATAGAGGTTTACAGCATGGAAACAGGCCCTTCGGCCCAACTTGTCCATGCCGCCCTTTTGTTTAAACCCCTAAGCTAATCCCAATTGCCCGCATTTGGCCCATATCCCTCTATACCCATCTTACCCTTGTAACTATCTAAATGCTTTTTAAAGGACAAAATTGTACCCGCCTCTACTACTACCTCTGGCACCTTGTTCCAGACACTCACCACCCTCTGGATGAACAAATTGCCCCTCTGGACACTTTTGTATCTCTCCCGTCTCACCTTAAACCTATGACCTCTAGTTTTAGACTCCGCTACCTTTAGGAAAATATATTGACTGTCTCGCTGATCTGTGCCCCTCATTATTTTATAGACCTCTATAAGATCACCCCTCAGCCTCCTACGCTCCAGGGAAAAAAAGTCCCAGTTTTTTTTTGGTGTGCTTTGACTCAACTATATTTTACAAAGTTTTCTCTCAGTTACCTGATTTCACCATCCTGGAATTATGTGAAGTTACACAAGTTACCATTCAGCCTTAAGTACAAAAGACCCATATAATCCAGTGAAATGTGATGTTCAAAACATCCTGTACTGAAATGATTGTTCAGAAACTCCGGTTAGTTTTGGATTGAACAAATGTTTCACTTCATTATTCAGCCCATTTTTAAATGCAGAAGTGTAGGAACATGACGTGCCATACAACCCTTTGAGCCCATTTCTTCATTTAATTAAATTATGCCTGATCTGTCTCTTAACTCCACCCATCATTGCCTTACAATAGAAAGGAATATAACTGGCATCCTACAATGAATGTCAGGAACTTGACTGGAGGTTAAAAAGCAGGAACTCGACTTAAGTATTCCTAGGTCATTCCCAGGACCAGGTGCAAGTGGCTAGTGGAAGAGTGGAATAAAACAGGTTAATGCAGGTTTGGAAAAATGATCTAGCAGGGAGACATTCCGATTCTTGTGGCACTGAGATGTTTTCAAGGGCAAGAGCGTCCGAATTAACTTGAATAGGTTGTATCTCAATGGAATGTAGACCAATATCTTCATGGATTGGTTCACAAGTATTATAGGGGAGGGTGTAAAATAATAGGGGAGAAATGGACGGTTTGAATGATTAGATAGAAGAAAGAAACTGCTGAGGGGATTGGGTGAGGTGAGTATCATGAGTATATCATCATTCAGAAATATGAGCAATCAGAGAAAATGCAGTGCAGTCTTATATTGGTTTGGAGTTCATTTACATAAATGGTGGCACAGTGGTTAGCACTGCTGCCTCACAGCGCCAGGGACCCCGGATTCAATTCCAGCCTCGGGTCACTGTCAATGTGGAGTTTGCACATTCGTCCCGTGTCTGCGTGGGTTTCCTACGGGTGCTCCGGTTTCCTCCCACAGTCCAAAAATGTGCGGGTTAGGTTGATTGGCCATGACAAATTGACCGTAGTGTCAGGGGATTAGAAGGGTGTTGACCAAGACTGGTCAGTATCTAACAACTCTGCGACCAGCCTGAAGGAGTATGCCACTGAAGTAATTGAAACCATTAGTAAGTGTGTAGAAGACTGTGTGCCAAAGGAGCAACTGCACGTGTTTCCCAACTGGAAACCACTGCTTGCTGAAGTCTAGGTCTGAGGCAACCTTGATCTACACAAGATAGCCAGATACGATATAAGGAGATCCATCAAAGATGCCAAAATATAGTACTGGGCCAAGCTAGAGTCCCAGGCTAGCCACACGGACCCCCGCCGACTATGGCAAGGTCTTCAAAACATAACAAGCTACAAGATGAAGGCATGAAAAATCTCCAGCTCCAACGCATCCCTCCCTGATGAGCTCCATGCATTCTACGCCCGTTTTGAGTAAGAGGTCAGCGAGACCACGTCCTCCACACTGGAAGCTTCGAATTAACCTATCTTTAAGGTCACCATTGCAGATGTCAGAGCAGCCTTCTCGAAGGTCAACCCACAGAAAACAACTGGCCTGGAGGGGGTACCCAGACGAGCACTCAGATCCTGCATGGATCAACTGGCAGGGGTATTCGCAGATATCTTCAACTTCTGTTTACAACAATCGGAGGTCCCTATATACTTCAAGAAGACGACCATCATCCCAGTGGCAAAGAAAAGCCAAGCAGCGTGCCTTAATGACTATCATCCAGTAGCTCTGACATCCATCATTATGAGGTGCTTCGAAAGGTTAGTCATGGCACGAAACAATTCCAGCCTCCTGACTGCCTGGATCCACAACAGTTCGCCAACCACCGCAACAGGTTCACAGCAGACGCCATCTCGCTGGCCCTGCACTGAACACTGGAGCACCTTGATAACAAAGACACCTATGTCAGACTCTTATTTATTGACTACATCTCAGCGTTCAACACCATTATTGACACGAAACTCGTCCGATGACCCTGACATCCATCATCATGAAGTGTTTTGAAAGGTGAGTCATGGCACGGATCAATTCTGGCCTCCCAGATTGCTTGGATCCACTACAGTTCATCTAGCGCCGCATCGGATCCACAGCAGGCGCCATCTCCCTGGCCCTATACTCAATCCTGGAACACCAGGTTAACAAAGACACTTATGTCAGACTCCTATATGTTGACTACAGTTCAACCTTCAATACCATTATTCCTACGAAGCTCATCTCCAAACTCCATGGGCTGGGCCTTGGCTCCTCTCTCTGCAACTGGATACTGAACTTCCTAACCCACAGACCACAATCAAGGAGGCAACAATACTTCCTCCATGATCATCCTCATCAGCGGTGCACCTCAAGGCTGTGTTCTCAGCCCCTTACTATACTCCTTATACAACTATGACCAAATTCCCCTCCAACTCAATTTTCAAACATGCTGACGACACCACCATAGTGGGTCAGATCTCAAACAATGATGAGACAGAATACAGGAATGAGACAGAGAATCTGGCGAACTGTTGCGACGACAATAATTTCTCCCTCATTGTCAACAAAACGGAGGAGATTGTCTTCGATTTCAGGAAGCGTAGGGTTGAACGTGCCCCTGTCTATATCAACGGGGATGAAGTAGAAATGGTCGAAAGCTTTAAGTTTTTAGGTGTCCAGATCACCAACAAGCTGTCCTGGTCCCCTCATGCCGACACTTTAGCTAAGAAAGCCCACCAACGCCTCTACTTTCTCAGGAGACGAAGGAAATATAGCATGTCAGCTACGAGTCTCACCAACTTTTACAGATGCTCTATAGAAAGCATTCTTTCTGGTTGTATAACAGCTTGGTATGGCTCCTGCTCTGCCCAAGACTGCAAGAAACTAGGAAAGGTCGTGAATGTAGCCCAATCCATCGCGCAAACCAGCCTCCCATCCATTGACTCTGTCTACACTTCCCG